>NW_015090800.1:9023364-9055323 GCF_001431845.1 Calidris pugnax | reverse complement strand
CCCCGCCCCGGTGCCGCCCCCGCCGGCGGCCACTCCCCGGCGCCGCAAAACGGAGCGCCAAGCGGGTAGACCTGTTGCCTGTTTGAGCAGTAACGGTAAGGGGGGGGCCCTGTGGAGCCCCGTCTTCCCCGGTGAGCCCCGGGAGTTGAGCAGAGCAGCCCCGGGGCCAGGAACGGGGCAATGTGTCCCCCCCCCCAGCCACAAATCTGAAAGAGTCAGTGTATATACGAGTTCTGTATATAGTGGTGTGCATGTGTGTATATATATATAGAATCATAGAATCATAGAATCGTCTAGGTTGGAAAAGACCCTTGGGATCATCGAGTCCAACCATCTACCCAACTCTACAAAGTCCTCCCCTACACCATGTCCCTTAGCACTGCATCTAAACGGCCCTTAAACACAGCCAGGGATGGTGACTCCACCACCTCCCTGGGCAGCCTGTTCCAATGCCCTATCACTCTTTCGGTGAAAAATTCTTTCCTAATGTTCAATCTAAACCTACCCTGTTGGAGCTTGAAGCCGTTCCCTCTCATTCTGTCACTAATTACCTGTGAGAAGAGACCAGCACCAACCTCTCTACAGTGTCCTTTCATGTAGTTGTAGAGAGTGATGAGGTCTCCCCTCAGCCTCCTCTTCCTCATACTAAACAGTCCCAACTCCCTCAGCTGCTCCTCATACGATTTGTTTTCCAGCCCCCTCACCAGCTTCGTTGCCCTCCTCTGCACTCGCTCCAGCCCCTCCAGATCTCTCTTGTATTGAGGTGCCCAAAACTGGACACAATACTTGAGGTGTGGCCTCACCAGTGGTATGTGCTATAGAAGGACGTGAAAGTTTTCAGAGGGACATGGGGAACCAGCTTGAGGTTGGAGAGGGTACAGAAAAGGGCCACGAAGATGATTAAGGGCCTGGAGCATCTCTTCCTGCAAGCAGAGGCTGAGGGACTTGGGTCTTTTTAGTCTGGAGAAGACTTAGTTGGGATCTGATCAATGCGTATAAATACTTAAAGGGTGGGTGTCAGGAGGATGGGGTGGGTCTTTTTTCAGTGGTGTCCAGTGACAGGACGAGGAAATGGGCACAAACTTGAGTATAATTAGTTCCACCCAAACGTGAGGAGGAACTTCTTTACTTTGAGGGTGGTAGAGCACTGGAACAGGCTGCCCAGAGAGGTGGTGGAGTCTTCTTCTTTGGAAACATTCAAAACCCACCTGGACAAGTTCCTGTGCAACCTGCTCTAGCTAGGCCCACTCTGGAAGGGGGGTTGGACTAGCTGATCTCCAGAGGTCCCTTCCAACCCCACATCGTTCTGTGATTCTATGATTCTATGAAAGATGGAGACACGAGCATGACCACGGCATCCACAGGCAGCCAGTTTCTGTGTAATTACCATCCTTGTTATGCTACTACCAATGTCATTCAGTGTCATTAGGTTTAACTTGGTTCCCTAGGACTTTCTGATTAATTGCATTACCCAATTAAGCAGGCCACAATTAAAGGGAAGATAGAGTCATAAAAGCCTTTGTTGTCTAACTTTTTTCCTGCTGAGCAGCTCTGAGTGTTCAGTACACCATTAAGAAACTCATCATCCGGTTTCCTCAACAGTGGGGTTTGAGTTCTTTCTGGGTTTTTTTGGTAACGTTTGCATCCATTTGCTGTGAGCTTCATTTCAGGCAGCTCCAGCACCGAGTGGGCATTTTGTTTCACAAGGCCCATGCACAAGTTTACTTTGCAGAGCTCTAAACCACAGTAGGTGGTGTTCAGCAGATGGAGTTTTTCATGGAAGGTGACGGTGAAGAAAAAAAACAAACCCTGCACAATATTTTGTTACTGTATAAAGAAAACCCAGATTCTGCACATACTTGGCCACATGCTTTGCTTTAACCATGCAGTCAGTGCCAAGCTTCGTTTTGATGAATATATTTTTTTTGCGTGTCGGTGATGCTGAAGTGACAGCTTGTTTCCCTCCTTCATCCCCGCAGTGGTGCTGGCACAAACGTCAGTCTGTCCCCCAGCATTCCAGGCAGGGGAAACAAATCCCAAATAAAAATTCCTCCACCACCCTCACAGCTATTTGTGGTGCAGAGCCACCCTGGGTCCCCTCTGCTGCATGGTCGCCCCAGCATGAGGGAGGTGACACAGAGGGGAGAGTGGCCAGTGCCAGGGAGCAGGAGCTGCCAGCGCTGGCTCCGTGATAACGTGGAATGTCATCACACTCCGAGCTCTTGGCTTTTGGTGAAAAAGGACCTCCTGGGGACAAGAGATCCAGTGGTACCGGAGGTATTTACGCTGCTTTGGCCGGCAATCTGGGCCTGCTGAGGGCACACTGTTTGTTAAATAAGTGCAAAAACCAAAGGCCACATTTTCCACTTTATCATCTCACCAAAATCGGAAAGATGTAGGCCAGGAGAGAATGTGGCCCTTTCAGGAGAAAAAAAAACTCTCCTTCAAACGAAAATGGACATATTTTCCCTCCAAGGGCGAAGAAAATTGTTGTCAGATCTTTGAGTAGTCCTCCAGAAAAAAAAATGAAATGAAAATGTGGTGGCTTTTAGCTAGAAGGTGCAAGATGAACAAGTTGGGCTTTCTTTACACAGCAAGTTCAACTTTTCTCCTTTACATATCACATTCCTCCTTAGAAAAATGGATACTGCCTATAAACCCTGACAAAAAAGAACAAGTATGTTTCAGATGGGGTTGAAAACTGTGGTCTGAAGGAGTTTCATTGCTGGGTTATTAATCAAAATGTAGTTATGGGGACAAAAAGCATTATTCCTTCAGATTTAAAATAAACTATTCCTACCCAAGGCTCCAAGTGATGAACATCTGATTAATACAGCCAGATCACAGCTGTGCTAAAGTGGTCCTGTCACAAGATCTCAGCTGGCCAGATGCTGCAGAGACAGCTTTTCATCCCAAAAAGCAGCCAGCGCTGGCAATCCCAGTCTTTTGGACGTCGCTCAAGATAAGGTGCAGGGAGATGCAGCGGCTGCAGTGCAGAAGGGAATCTGTGTGGCAGCAACAGGCTCCGTGCCTGGAGGAAACACCACAACCTCTGGGCCAGATGCAGCAGTAAAAGCAATACTGAGCTCCTGGCACGTCCTGAAACAGCTTTGGTGCCCTGTAGCGAATGAGTTGCTTGTCACAGTCTTAACAGGCAGCTTCAGAGAGCTGCATGGCCATATTTTTCATTCAAAAACCACGTTAGGAGGGTTGAGCGACCTCAGATTGAGACGTTCCTTTATTTTCTGGTGGGAATTCCCCTTGACTTGTGCACGGGACAGCACACGTTGGTTCTGACAAACCCCCATCTCCTCTGGGCTGCGGCCACTTCCAACTTCTGCATGCCCTTCTTGTAGCTCTCCTCAACGCTAAGAAAAAAGGCTGCCCTAACCTTGTTCCCAGGCAGTTAGAGCTCGCTCTGGTCCCTCTTTGAAATGCAGGCTCACAGGGGCATGGAAGGATCCCCATTTTTTACAGAGGCGCAGCAAGAGGAGACACTGACCCTACCTGGGGGGCTGCCTTCACTGACACAGCCAGCTTCTCCCTCCTCTCCCTTGAAACCTCAGGATGGGAACCCATACAAGGACCCTAGCTCTCTCCTGAAGTCTAGCACGTTATAAATTGGGCTACTCCCCACGCAGGCTGCAACGCTTGTCCGAACTAATCCATGTCTACATGCAGAAAGTGAAATTCAGACTTAAAAGATGGAAGCAGAGGGGGCCTCCATCATCACAAGACTAATCGCTTATACAAGTAAAGCCCACAAAGGCTGCACCTCTGATGGGATTAACATGGAGCAGACTGGCTGTCATCAAACATCACCTCCCCAGAGGCCCCGGAGGTGAAGCTGGAGGAGGAAAGAGTGCGTGGAAGCACGGAGATGACTCAGAAGGAACCCTTGCTCCCTGCGGAGCTGGCTGCCGGCACAGCAAATCCACATCCACAGCAAAACCCCTCAGTCACCAACTTCCCTAGGCAACAGGCAACTCTGCACAGCTGCTGCCAAGCTCCAGATTAGCGATGGCCCAGGTGTGTGGGGTTGTTATAAATATGCCAGGGCAGGCAAAGGGTTGTCTGTAGGGTATCTGGTATCTGCTTGGAGCTGTGTGTAGCATGAGTTCTTTTGCTCTTATTGAGAAATTTAAGGTAGAAAAGGATGAGGGGAGGGCTCACGTGTGTTGTTCTTTGGGGTTTTATAACTCTATGTGTGATGAGAGTACTGGATGAAGTACTGGTGGGTGGAGAAGTTGGAGGCTTACTGAGAAAGGCAGTGACTTCTGAGTTGTATTGCAAGGTGAAAAGCAGAATCTGTTGTTATGTGAACAGTAACTGAATGGATTTGTATTTGCTAATTCTGGGGTACTCAAGCAATGCCATCGAATGCTATCTATGAGTGATAAAGGCTCCTGTGTATGTAAGATTGGGGTGGGGGAGTGCATGCAGTGAGTAGAACTAATAGTAGTAGAACTAATCCCTGATAAAGTAAAGAAGAGGGTGGTTAGTCTGCCTGTGCAAATAATGCTGTCTTCTTCTCCTGCTAACAAACAGGCCAGTGTCAGCTCTACCTGTTCTGTTTCATCTAGTGAAATGGATAACTGGGACAGCGGCAACGAATTCATTCGGCGCCTGGATTTTTCCAGCTGTGATGAAGAGAGTGAAGACAGAAGCATAAACGAGGAGGATGCCCTGAGCTCAAGTCCCCCCAGGAGCAGCGAGTTCCAGAAGTGGCAAGAGAGTAGTCCTCTGCCAGCAACCCCTCCGAGAAAGCTCAGTGAGATTTTCCTAAGTAGGACAAAAGCCTGGGTGAGTCCCACCCTGCACTCTTCCCCAGTGGTGAGCAAGAGCCGGGGCAGTGCCGAGACACCATTGTGCATCACCTGGAAAAAGCTGCAGCTGCGTGACACCCCGCACACGCCCAAGGTAATGGTGTGCATCATCTCTTTGTCTGAGCGGGCAGGGTCTGTGGCATCGCTGCCAGGGTCGGTGAGGGGACCTGTTGTTAGCTTGGTGGGAAGCATTTCTCTAACGTTACTGTTGTTAGCGTCTACTCTTCCCTTAGAAACCTGGACCGTGAGCTCCTTCGCGAAGGAAGGGTTATTCTGTGAGCGTGAACAGAAATCTGTGTGTGGGAGCAAGTGTCTTGACTCTTTCCAAGCTGTTGTTAAAACCAGTTAGTTGGTGCTGGGCTAGCCTGACTTAAAAAAACAAAACAAAACAAAAATCAAAAAAACCTTACAAAAACCAAAACAAGCAACCATGTGTCTTGGCTGCCCATGTGTTTGCCACACTCAGTGGAGGGGAGTGAGCTGTAGGAAGCGCTGGGAGCACTATTCTCCTTGAGGGATACATGCATCTCTCCAAGGAGCTCATCATTCCAGGGGGAGCGTGGAGACAGGCAGCTGCCCCGACTGCTCTGTTCAGCACATTTTTGAACGCAAATGGGTTTTCCTCTTAAAAGAGAAAGTTGGAAATGGTGTTGTGGCTGGAGTATACTTTGTTTGGCGGGTCTGGATCGCCTCCAACCAGCTTGTTGGTTCTCTTTTGGTGTGAAACTGAGCTGTTCAGTGAATTTGGGAAAAGCAGGACTTTGTTCTCAGGGGAGCAAATCCCCTGTGAAAGGGGTAACAAATTAACGTGTGCTTGTGGAAGAAGCTTAGCTCATCTTCCTCTGTGTCACTGTCCTAAAATGTAACTTACGGAGCTAGTTTCTTGGGAGAATGATCCCAGCCCCTATTTTCTGTGAAACTTCTTGTACAGAATATAATACAACTGCTTTTTGTCTTCTGTAAGCACAAGTGGATACTTGGCGCCAGCTTCTCTGTTCCTAGATGGCTTCTGTTGTGTGCACAGGCTTCTAGCATTCAAGACTCATAATGAAATGTAGCTCTTTCAGGCCTCTATTAATATTCCTGCTCTACTGATAGACTGGTTGCTCCTTTGCTTAAGTGGTACATAGAAGATCAGTCCTTTTAGTGCTTCTGAGCTAGGATTTGACTTCTGTTCCCCCTCCAGAAACCTGAATATGTGGAGAGAAAAGGATAATCCTGTGGCCACAGTTACTGAGGAATGGCCTGCTGCTCTCTAGGGGAGAGTGGTTCTAAATGGCATCAGTCCAAGAATTTCCTGCAGGGACCCTTTATAAAAAGTTTCTCTGAATCTCATCTGAAAGTAGGTGAGAGGCCTAGAATCTCTCCACACCAGGTGGAACTGCTGGTAGTGCAGGGTTCTTCAGTGTGCTCTTGTGTAGGTAACACGTTGGTTGGGTGCTTCAAGACATGCTACCTGTGAGTTGTCACCTTGTAGTCCATAAGCAGCAATTGCACTAAATCAACAATTTCTTTTCCTTTGCTGTTTGTGGGAGAAAGGTCTTGGTTTCCAAGGATGTTGCTTTCCAAGGATGTTGCAGAAGATAAGTTGATTTAGGCCCCTTAGAACTCATGAATGCGGCTGGGAGCATTGGTCTTGGAACATGTGAAGATGAGAAGTAGAGCCACATCTAACTGCAGACAGATGAGCGCTGAAGCCCCAGCTAGGATGAATGGCAGAGGAGACAGATGACTGTATTTTGTAGACTTATCCAATCCTGGAACAGATTGCTGGAGCTAGTTATGGTAGCTGCCTTACACTGTATGGCAGCAGCTACTCTCAGATGATGTTACAGGAGACAAGTCTGCTTGATTATGAAATAGAGCCCTAGAAGAGCAGATGGGAACTGCATGCATACATCAGCAGGCTGCAATGGTATTTTAGATCCCTTTCTTGACTTGTGGCTAAGACTAGAACATAGCCACAAGTCTACAGACCTTCTAGGCTGCTGGATAAATTGGGCTGGGACATGGGCTCCTTTTACTATATTCATATGCAGAACTTTTCCATCTGAGAGCAAGGAGATGCAGACCAGAGCTTGAGAAAGTGATCAAGAAGCACTTTCAGGGTCATAGTAAACCAGTAGCTGAACTTCCAAGTAGGGTCTAGAAATAGAGGGGTGTCTCAGAGGTAGCTATATCCATGAGTGTAGCATCCGTTAGGTAGACGTAGGATACTGCATGCAGCTTTCAATGAGAGAAGGGAGGACCTCTAGGTATGATCCTGGAGCCATGTCTCCACTTATAAGAGTGAGACCAGTGTTGGATCAAAAAGATATAAAAGTATCTTGATCTTAATGATAGGGAGAGTTCTGGGTTCTTCAAGGGCTTTTGAACAGAAGAGATGTGTTAAAAAAACCCTTCAGACCTCACACCAATCTCTTGAAGCTGAAACAAGTCAAAACCAAACTTATATTTCAAAAAGCTGATGGTTACTGAACGGGTCAAATCATGGAAAGTAAGTAGATTTTTCTGTCCTCAGATCAAGACTGGGTGCTTCTCTGAAGTTATGCTTTACTAAGACCACGATTTTGGACTAATAGGTGAAACCTAATGTTCTGTCATCTTTGGTAACCTGAACTATAGAAGATCCAGAGGTTCCTTCTGCACTTAAGTTTCTGAAACTGTTTTTAGTTCTCAAGGAGAGCTGTTTTCTTGTCACTTTGCCAGTAGCCATACAAAAATATTTCTACCAATTTCCCCTCTACTAATGCTGTTTATTGCTGGGGAACCGAAAGGAAATCTGGGTGATGTTCTATTTTTATCTCCTGACAAACCTGTCCTGACCAAACTGATGCAACAGTCCGTGCTTGGCAGAACTGGATCTTCCATGTTGATGCAACATATGATGCAATTCCTGTGTCTCTGTAGGTGGGAGAGATGAGCAGCTGGCTCCTCCTGAGGACTGTGCTTGCCAAAATGGCTCTGCAGGCCTCATCCAAGTGAGCAGGGAATAGTCTGAAAGGGCTTAGCAAAGACTGTAATACTTTGTGGAAGGAGAACTGCCAAGGCTAAATTAAGGATGCACATTTTTAATGATTCAGCAGTCCTGAGGAAGGGAGATGAATTCTTGATTTGCAGGAGAGCAGATATTTTATACTGACATAGCAATAAAAACATTTTGCTGGCTTATCTGCCGTGGTGGTGGTGATGTGGTTTTTTTTCCCCTCAATACAGAGCCTGTTATCAAAGACAGCTTTTCCTTCATCTGGGACAAAGGTCCCACCCAAAGGCTTCCAACACCTGAGATTCACTCCTGGTGCTGACTCAGATGTCTCTACCCAAGCTTCTCATGTCAACATTAATCCCTTTACACCAGAGTCATATCGACAAATGCTCTTTCTTCCAAAGAGCGGAAGCAAGCGGAAGACCAGAGGAGAGCTGTAAGTAAACTACTCTTATTGAAGAGGCTGGAAGGAGACTGTTTAAAGGAGATAAGTAATAATGGAGACGTTTAGTACCTGGACTTATTTGCTAACAATGAATCATCCACTTCTGTAGTATTTACTGGTGCAGAGCAAACATTAGCAGACATATAAAGGTAATAAAAATATGAAATAAAATGCAATCATTTCCTTTGTTCAGAAATGCAAGTGGGGGACTGACAGGTAACCTCAATGCTATGACTAAGAGAAAATTGTGCCTCTCTCTTTCTCAACCATGGGTAGAGTGGAGCTTGATTCAGTTATGCACATATCCACCACTCGGAAGAAATGACGTGTATGTTTGCATGTAATACAGCTTTTAGGATGGGTGTGGGCTACTGCTGATCTGCAAATATTCCAGATCTGATCTAGGTTAACCAAGACACAAACTTAGTGAAATACCTGTGCACGACGATGATGTTTGGGTTCTTTCATAGCTCCAACTATAACAGATGCTTAGCTGGGTATCCCCCTTGAAAGCACCTTATGCCCCCTTGAAACCCCCTTGAAAGGGGGCAGTTCTCTCCTTCACTAGGAGCTTGTTGTGTAAGGACGTCTCCTTCACCAGTAGTAATGGTGGCCAGGAGAATGGTGCCCCAGAATGATGGTACTCATCTCTGGTACTACTGTTGGCAGTACCAGAGTTGGTATGTGGAGGCTTTCTAAATGGAAACAGACTTCCTAGCCTGGGACTACAGTCTGAGGCCTCAACGAGAAATTTGCTGTGTATTAATGCTGTACAAAATACATCTATAATTAAACTGTAAAGCAAGGTTTAAAGATTCTTTTGAGAAATGTTTTGATTTCAAATCTCAGTTGGATTGCTGCACTGAAATGATACATCCAGACTTTCTTGAACTTTTGTTACAGGACGGATCCTGACCGAAGAAGCCAAATAAAGAAGGAGCTCCCTACAAAGGTGAGTGTCTGTGTATTTCCCCCCCCACAGAGGTGATAAGGTGCTTGCAAAGATTGCTTAATAAATTTTATTCTGCTATTGGAGTATAAATCATGGCATCATGACAGAGGATGAATACCTATGCCAGAATAATTCCAGGCTGAATGTTTTATGTTAACATTGAGTCAACAAACTCTGAAATGATTCTTATCTCTAAGGGAAACTTGTACTAAAGTAGATCTGAAACTCTGACAAGTAATCCTAAAACTCTTTTTTTTTTTTTTTTTTTTTTTTTTGGTCAGGAGGTCTTGCTAGGAAATATAATTTGGGTTCCTTGGGGGAACTGTATTACTATATTATTGAGTTAGGGTTAACAGTGACTACCTTTGTTCAAAAAAGCGGATGTATTACTGTTCCTGTGAATGGGTGAACTGGGCACCTCTGGGTGTGAGTGGAACATGGCTTCTATATTGCAGATAATATATGGACCCACATTACAAAAATACATAGACTGAGCTGAACAGCTCTGATGTGGATGAGTACTGAGGCAGAGTTTCAGTTGCAGTAGGCACAATGGCAAACTTCTGAGGCAAGGCAGCAAATCCTGTACTCTGCTTCAGTAGGATAATGTCCATCCGGGGGGTTTGTGTGCCTTGGGGTCCAAGGGACGTCCTCCCCCAAGCTTATGTAGGTACAGGACAGCAAGCACTGTCTTGCTGCCCTGGCAGAACTGGTGTGGTAGCCTGTGTCCCACCACTTTCTTCCTTTTTCCCCAGTTTTATCTGGGGAGAAGCTGCTCACCCAGCTGGATTCTGGAAAATAAGACAAGCCTGGATTAAATATGTGTGCTCAGATGAGGTAAAAAATCTCACTTGTTCAGGAAAATTAAGTATCTTGTCTTGTGCAAGTAGGTGGAATTGTGCATTGTAATTGTGAAATAATTGGGCTTACTGGAAGAATAATGGCACCCTCTAGTCGAGGAGACCGGTATTGCAGAAAAACTGGTTTCCATCGAAAAAACCACAGCTGCAGAGTAAATCTGCTGCCGGGTAACACCTGGGGTTACCACAATTACTGTTTTCCTCACAAGAAAGACTCAAATAACTTGTGACTTGCTGACATATTATTCTTCTTGAGTGCTGATTAGATTGAGTATATAATATAGATATAAAATTGTGTACTAAGAGGTTATCTTTATTCTCTGAGTTTAAGATATTGTAAAATATAGCTGCCTCATGAAATATGACCTGTTCTGAAGGACTTCCATTTCATATGGGCCACATCTTACTGTTTGTGAGGACCAGCTATTTACCTCCACCCTTAAAGGTCCTATACCATATACTACAGCAACCACAGCAGTTGTTTTTGTGGAAACCACCCTGCAACATGAGCCACAGTCCCTGTGAGGGATGTAGGAGGGATGAAAAAAAAATCACTTAGTCCACTCTCTTGTTGTTCACTTCATGCTCCACTGCTTATCTCTTCTTTACTTCTCTCCCCTGCCAGTAGACATCACTCTACAAGCAGTACCAGCAGCTCCTATTTCCCTAGTGACCATTACTGTAGCAATAATGATGTTCCAGCTGTTCTGCAGGCTTTTAGTCTTTTGTGGAAGAGTGGCTCCTGGTGAGAAATCACTGGCAATACAAACAGATACACTGAGACCAGCTAATCTGCCATTAGTCAACAGCTGGTGCCTCAAACCTGATGAGAGCCTGAACTGATGCAGAATGTCCTTGCTGCAGGCAATCTTAGCTGCCAAAGTAAAGCAGCTTTTACATAGCCAGGGCCTCATTAAGGCAATGCATCGAGCATCTCTTCTGAGCTGAAAATAGGCAATAGCTCATATTTAAACACAAGGTCAGTACACAAGTCTGGCTAATTTAGAGGCACTGGACTTCCACCTGCCAAGGATGGTAACAGGTCATCTTGAGTCTGCAGCAGCTGGGGAAAAGACAAGTATTTCATTATTGCCTGCTGTTCATCCCTGGCTCCATCAGCCATGGGTCTAGGAACTGGACAGGGCTGCCAAGAGAAGAGATGTAATGGTAGCAACCCAAAGAGGCACAGGCATGTACAGCCAATTAGACTACAGTGCTCCTTAGCTGTAACTTCTACCTCTATGGCTAGCAGGCCATGATTTAAAAAATAAAAACCCAAACCACAGAAAAAAAACAACTTGGCCAGACCAGGCCAAGATGGCCTTTGTTGGGTGGTCAGAAAAAAAACCCACAACATGCCTAAGTGAATGGTAGTGTTTCAAGAACACAGAGCACCTGCACGTGTGCCTGGGTCAACATCCAGAGTGGGAGAGGGAGCAACGTGGGTGCTCTGTGAGAGCAAGTGCTGCACAGCTCTAAAAACATGACAGATGTTATCTAAGTCTTTCAACTCATACTTGTCTCTGCTGTTTTTGTGACCATGTAGAGATATCCTCTGAAAGAGAGCAATATGGTTTCCCGCTACCAGAAGGAGTTCCTGGAACTGGAAAAAATTGGTGTGGGGGAATTTGGCTCTGTCTACAAGTGCATCAAACGCCTCGATGGATGTGTTTATGCCATCAAACGCTCCAAAAGGCCTCTGGCAGGATCCTCAGATGAGTGAGTGTGCTAGCTGGAAACTGGCAGTTGAAATGATGGGCATGTTCTTGGGAGGTGTGATGGGGAAGGAGGGAGTGTGGATCTAAAGGTATCTGAGAGGTGGCACAAGCAAAAACTAGCTGCTGTTGCGCTTCCAAGTACCAGCTGGGAGAGTGGGGTAAGTTACCACTTTAGGACTATTGGATATAAATGCCTGAGAAAGGGAAGAAGCCCCGTGCATCGCATAGTGAGATGACAGCTTACCTGAACTCCTGGGGTCCATGCAGCCAGTCCCTTTAAAATAACGTCAGATGGTCTATCTGGGGTATGTCCCTGCCCTGCTGTGTGGCCAGCACTGCTCACATCTGTGGTGACCAGCTAGTGTTTTCCTGTGTGCTAAAGCGAGGACTTTGAGGCTGCCTTTGCCTTTTTAACAAAAGACTTGCTCAGTGAGTGGTTTTTTTGACAGCTGCTCAGCACATGTGGGTGAGGACAGGTTTTGCTTCAGCAGCTGTCTGCCAGTCCGTCTGCCAAAACCCAAGAGAAAGTCCTAAAGGCTCTGCTTTCCCATTCTCAAGCTAGGCTGCAAACCAGGGCTCCTCTCATGGTCCCAAGCAGGACCTGGGCACCCTGTCACCACTGCTTTTGCTGTGCGTGCTTCTCTAGGCACCTGGCACTTCGTGAAGTTTATGCTCATGCTGTCCTTGGACATAGCCCCCATGTTGTGCGCTACTACTCGGCCTGGGCAGAGGACGATCACATGATTATCCAAAGTGAACACTGCAACGGTAAGAGCTGTGACATTCTTAAAGGTTGAGATCTCAGGATGGGTGCAGTTACCTTCTTTTGTGTTTAAATACGGGATGTTTTGGCTTACAACAAAGCAAACTGCAGTAGGGCTAGAGTTCCATGGAGAATCCAGTAAGGGCTTATGATATTATGACAAAGCTCTGAATTGTGCCAGTGTCTTACAAGTAGTGAATACCTTCTCATTTGTGGGGTTTTAGCTGTTCCTCTGTGTTGGCTGGTCTGGAAAAGTAGTCCCCATGCTGATGCTTAGAGCTGTCTGGAACAGCCCAGGTAAAACCTGATACAAATGACTCAAGAGCAGCTAACTCTAGTGCCATATATCTTGGAAACAACTCCTTAATGAAGAGGAGTAATGATTTGAAGAGTGACAACCTGGTTCAGATGAAGGCACTTTGCATCTTGGCTAGAAGAAAGGGCTCAGCAGCTGTAGAGGAACGCAATTAATAATGAGGGAAACTGTAAATGGGGTGCTGTAGGCAGGGTGGTACACTCTTACTTGGGTTTGCCCTTTGCCACGCTGCTGTTTGGGACACATTGGAAAAGACACCTTTTGCTACCAGAGGAGCTGAAGGCAAATACATAGCTCTCTTCTTTCATCTGCTCCTGCAGTTTTGGGGCTCAGCGACGAGTGGTGATAGCTGTTTGCAGTAATGACTGCAAAGCTGGTAGAGGTAGCCATGAAATGTGGTGACCATTGCTGCAGCACTGATGCATTTCTCAAGTTCTAGTGGATGAACATCCAAGACTAACGCAGAGATGGTGAAAAGCAGGCTGATGGGGAGAGGCCATGGTATTCGCTAGGCCTGAAATAGCTGGAGTGTCTTAATGGTGACTTAAAACTTGGCTTCTGTGTCAAATGTTACGTTCTTCAATCAAAAATCTGCTAGTGGGAGCTTAATTTCCTTGCTCCACCATTCATATGCCTGTTTTCTGCTTGCAAGCCTGGTAAAAGTAATTGTTGTCCACTGTTCACTTGCAGCAGTGTCAGCATCACCACCAGGTCAGCCCTTCTTGGTGCTGCAGGTAGAAGTGTGGTTGCTTAGTCCTTGGCAAGCAGAAGGCAAGTGTGCTCTGAGGCAATGGAAAGGCTGAAACTAAATGTGGATGTCTAAGTTTGATCACTGGAGCACATATAGCTGGTCTGGCCGGGGTTTGTCACTAGCAAGCCTGCAAGTGCTCTGGGCAATAGTTCCTATGAAGCCATTTCAAACGTGCTGCTCCATAAAATCTTTGTCAGGTCTCAGACTGACTGTTTTCATCTAGGTGGGAGTCTCCAAGACGCGGTGCTGGAAAATGCAAAGCTTGGCCAGTATTTCCCAGAAGCAGAGCTGAAAGAAATATTGTTACAAGTCTCCATGGGGCTAAAATACATCCACAACTCTGGCCTTGTGCACCTGGATATCAAACCTAGTGAGTATAGTGCTAGTATGTGCTTTGTGGAGGCTCCTCCAAGTGACCCTCCAGGGGTAGGATGTGTAATGGGTCCTCCTGACTGGACCTACTACAGTGCTTCAAAGGAGAGAGGACCTTGGCCTAAAAGCTGAATATCTTGTGGTTGGTTTTGGTGTTTTTTTTTAATCTTGCCACTACTGCTGCTCTAAAACTGAGCCTTCTCTGATAGTTGGCAGCATTTTACTTCTGTCTCATGATCTTCATAATCCTAGCTCATGGGAATCACTTTCATAGTGGTGGAGCAAGTACGGCTGCAAACGAAGATGGGGACTTCCTTATTTGCTGCTAACGCTTGACCTTTCTTTGTGAGAGCTGGAATGAGAAGTGAATATTTATTGTACCTGCCCTGAGGGATTAAGTTCCTGCAAAAAATAGTAGAATCATAGAATCATAGAATGGTTTGGGTTGGAAGGGACCTCAAAGATCATCTAGTTCCAACCCCCCTGCCATGGGCAGGGACACCTCCCACTAGAGCAGGTTGCTCAAGGCCACATCCAGCCTGGCCTTGAACACCTCCAGGGATGGGGCAGCCACAGCTTCCCTGGGCAACCTGTCCCAGTGTCTCACCACCCTCATAGTAAAGAATTTCTTCCTGATATCTAATCTGAATCTTTTTTCTTCCAATTTAAAACCGTTTCCCCTTGTCCTATCATTACCCTTCCTGGCAAAGAGTCCCTCCCCAGCTCTTCTATAGGCACCCTTCAGATATTGAAAGGCTGCTATAAGGTCTCCCCGGAGCCTCCTCTTCTCCAGGCTGAAAGTAACAAGCTTTCCTCCCAGCAGCTGAGGACGGGCACCTCCAGGGCAATGCTTCCCCCCACACAGGCACAGAGTTACATCCTTATAGTGGAGCTCCATATTTTTATTTTTTTCCTGCTGAAATCAGGCTTCTAGCTTGGAAGGGCAAAAAGTTGATCATACCGGGATATTTTATGCACAAGATACAACTGTCTTCTGGCAGCTGTGTTACTGAATACGTGAGCTGGGTGGGAAGCATGGGTACAGCTCCTCTGGCTGCGAAGCTGAACCGACTTGACAGAGCTGTCAGGCTGCTGGGGTCTGGCTGCTGGTACCACGCTACGGCTAAACTTCGCTGTCTTGCAGGTAATATCTTCATCTGTCACAAGCTGGCAGCTGCGAGCCCTGCTGGGCAGGAGGAGAGTGACAGCGAAGACGAATTCTCTTCTGGTGTGGTGTATAAGATCGGTAGGTTTTAACCCACTTTACAACTGGCTTGAGATCAGGGCTGCTCATTCCTGCTTGATGTGGCTCTCTCCTGCTGGCTGGAGAGATTTGTGTACAAAACTGATTGCCTAGTCCTGAATGCCTCTGCTACTTACTAGAATTAATTCCTCTAAGGAGACAAGTCCTAGAAAACTCATGTTCTTGTTTCTGAGCCCAGATTCCTGAGTAGAAGCAGGCTTGCTCTCTTACTTAGTGTTGTCTGATGGCTCTGTTGGAGCCTATAAAATGCAGGCTTTTATTGACGGAGGAGATCTATATCACTTTGCTCCATTAATTGTTTGTTCTTTGCCTCAGGTGACCTTGGCCATGTGACATCAATAACAAACCCCCAGGTGGAGGAAGGAGACAGGCGGTTTTTGGCCAATGAGGTTTTGCAAGAGGTACAGCTGCTGGTGGGGTGGTGGGGAGAACAAGGTGGTGAGCAAGTGGGGAGAGACCAACTGCAGTGAAATCATCGGTCTGGCATATTCCTTGCCCTATCTCCTCTTCCTTCTGTCTGGTCTGGCTGTGAAATCAGCAAAATTAACACTTTATTAAGAATAATATAGGCATGAGTCTTGTCATGTAAATTTTTAAAGTATTTCATAAATAACTTTAGACTATTACAACTATGCTACCTGTGAAGGATGAATTGGACAAAACCTTCACTGGTTTGGAGACGGTTTGTGTTACAAAATGTGATATGTGATCACTGAGGAATATATGGACCCAAACAAATGCCCTGTACAACAAAGAGCACTCGGGTAGTGTGAAGAGGTGGGAAGCACAACACACCTCTTAAACTGGTTTGCCACTCTGGCTGGTGAATGAAAAAGGGAATCAGTATTTAACAACCAGCTTAGGTGTGTTCATCAGCTGGGGTATTTAAGTGACAGTAGGATCTTTTTGTGCTGCAAGTGGATTCAGGAGCTGTTAAGTCAATGGACCACATGCAGTCTTTAGTTTGTTGGCCATGGCTAGCTTATTGCCTTCTGGTGGGGGCTGGAGGCACCCATTTGTTAGACTGCCCTCTGGATCTGCTGCAGTGATCCTCATGTGGGCCTCCAGCTCTTCATGATGGGATGAAAGCCAGTGTGCTATTACCAGCACTACCTGCTGTCCATGTTTTTATCCTAAAGAGAAGGCAGGTAACTGGGATGGTGAAGGCAATGTTGTACATATACTTGTTTGGCTGTTTCTTTTTGAGCTGCTGTCCCAACCTGCCTTCCTTTGTTCAGGACAGCGAGATGTTTCCCTTTCTGTAACTGTTTCTCCTCTCTCTGTAGCAATACTGCTATTTGCCGAAGGCAGACATCTTTGCCCTGGCACTCACAGTAGCTCTAGCAGCCGGGTCGGCACCGCTGCCTCACAACGGGGCCATGTGGCACCACATCCGCAAAGGCAATATCCCACCCATCCCCCAGAAGCTTCCTGATGGCTTTCTTGAACTCCTCAAGGTGAGGAAGTAGTCTTAATAGGATGGAGGCTTTTCCAGCTGGCGTGTGACAAGAGGGAGCGTTAAACCCTGAACTCCTTTGCCGTCTAGCTCATGATCCATCCTGACCCGGTGGAAAGACCTTCTGCCACAGCTCTCACTAAACATCCGGTTCTCCGTCCTTCATGTGGAAAAGCTGTGCAGCTCCAGAAGCAGCTCAATGTGGAGAAGTGCAAGACTGCCATGCTGGAAAGGTAGGGCTGGCTTGGGCATGAAGGGGAGAAGACATGAGCACAGCAAGTGCTCGTCACCAGGTTTGGGTGTAGGGTGGCAGTTTTGGGAGACCCCAGTCAGTTCTTGTGCCTGCAACTGGGAGGGTGATGGGGCTGTAGTGGGACCTGTAGTGCCTGAGCAGCTGTGGTTCGTTTCTGGCTTTGAGGAGCTGGCTAAATCAGAGCAGTGAACTTGTACACTTATTGCAACCACTGGTGATGGAAAATACTGATACAGTATGCAGCCAGGGAGCAGATGAGGAATTGATACTGCACTGAGATGGTCTAGCACAGAAGGAAGAGAAGTACCAGGTGGTGGCAGACATCCTCTTTCCCCTTGCTCCCTCTCACTGCTGTTGGTAGCAATGTTTTGAGGTGCTGGGATCTAGGAGCTGCCCCTCTTAGTGCAATAGTTCATGTAGACAGGAGAGCATATGCTCTAGGAGAGCAGTGAGCATCAGGGAGACAAGGCAAAGAAGCACATGCCTTCATTAGGTGTTTGTGCTGCACAAGATGGCACTGATCTAAGTTCCACCACTCACAAACATCTGAAACAATGGGAGAAAACTGAGCCTAGGGAATCTTCATACTGTTATCAGTCTAGGTGTGTGTTGCTGACCTGATGCATAGTTTTCATCTGGTAAACCTTCAAAACTGATGTATTCTGAAGTAGAAACTCTAGCAAGGCCTACAGTAATGTTCATGTCACCCTTGGGGGTCAAAAGTCACAGCTTTCCAGCGCTGCTGGAGTACTGCAGTAATCACCTTGTGCAAGATAGTTCAGAGCTTTCTTCTGTAGCTGATGGGGGTTCATGCATGACGTGATTTTCTTCCTCTCCTCTTCCTTCCGTCTCCCCCCTGCAGGGAACTCAAAGCAGCCCGTCTTGCCCAGACCCTCATGAAGGACCAGCCCTTAGGAAGTGCCAAGTTGCAAGAGTCCGAAACCTCTTCTAAGCAGAAGCGCCTGGTGGGAGGGAAGAGTTGTCGCTCATTTAGCTTCACTTTGGGTTACTGAACTTCAGTGTTGGCCATTCAGCAGCCAGAGCTTTTTGGACCTGTGAAAGCAGAGGGTTTGCACAGACCAATGCCCCATTTTAGCTCTCGCTGTCTTGGTTTTTTTGTTCCCTCTTTGGTTATGATGAGATGTTGGCTGAGGGAAGAACGACTAGCTTACGTGTGTCAGACCATGGGATTCAGGATAATCGTCCTCAGTCTTTACCCCTTTAATTTCTTGTGTAACTGGTCTTGCTCTAGACTCGCTCTGTCTGCCATACAAGGGAAAGGATGGCGTTTCCTCTACTCGCTTCCCTCTTTGTTTAGTTGGGCTCTGTTGGTGTCTTTGTGGTCTTAACACTCTGGCCACCTGCGCATCTTTTAAAGGGGAGGCAGTGGCTGTACACGGAGATGGCATCTATGGCTGGGTCCTCCTGGAAGTGAGGAGGTGGAGACTATGGTAGACTGTTTTAAGGACACATCAGGAGACAGGCTGGTTCCACAGCAGTCCTGGTGGACTTGGGATGCAACTGGAGTGGCGTTTCACTGAGAGGGACAAAGTAAAAGGAAACACTTTTATGTTATGGGGGCCTTACTTGTGGAAGTTGAAGGAGCATTTCTCTTCCTTAACTGGTCCCTGATAGCAGACTTGCTTTATGCTGATCCGAAGGGCTCCTTGCTTACAGTGTGTGTGTGGAATGGCTGTTGCCCTGGGAGGAGGCTCTGTGCCTGTTCACCTGCCAGTATCCTGCACAGGAGTGACTGCCTGCAAGCTGTGGCCTTTCAGCAAAGACAAGGGAAATTAGAAAGGGCTTGTCAAGTTTGGTTTTTTTGGGGGTTGCCCATATATTTTATATGTATTAGGTCTCGCCATGCCCCCACTTGATGTCCCTTTGGGACTCGGTGAGGGCTATGTCTGGCTGCGTGCAAAGGACACGCTGTTACCAGGGAGAGTGTGAAGTTGGTAACTCGGCTATTTTCGGGTTTTACTGGTTTGTTTCCAAGTTCCGGTTTTTAAACTGTTAGCTCCTACCCTTTAAGAAGTGAAACGTGCAAATAAAGACTTTAATCCTTTTTACCTACCACAGAGTCACTTGATTTTTATTTTTTTTTTTTTTTTCCCCCCTTCCCCCGTTCCCCACCGCCTGGGAGCCCTCCATCCCCCTGGGCAAAGGGGGTCCCGGGCCCCCTCCTCTCCCCTCCGCAGGCCGCGCCATTTCCCGCCATTTCCCCGCGGTCCCGGCGCTGCGCTGCCCCCTCCCTCCGCCCCCCGCGGAACCTCGGGCCGGGAGAGCGGGCCCCGTTTCCGCCCGGAACCCTCTCGGCGCGGGACCCGCCGCTTCCCTTTCCGCTTCCTGCGGCGGGAGAGGTGCAGAGGGCGGGGGGTCGGCGGGACCGTGGGGCCGGGTTGTTGGTGGTGGGACGAGCCGAGCCCAGCCGGGTCGGGTCTGGTCTCTCTCCGGCGCTGCTTCAGCCCTGCTTTTCCCTCCGCAGGTGCGGCGGCGGGATGTTGCGGCGAGCGGCGTGGCAGGTAGGGGCCGTGCGAGGGAGGCCGGGGGCGCTGGGGGCGGCCCCCGCTCGACCTCCCCGTGGGGTGGGGAGGGGGCTCGCCGTAACTTTCTCCTCACGGATGCTGGTTTTCACCGCCCGAGGGTCCCGGCCTTCCCTTGCGAGGGCCGGAGGAGCGCTCCGGTGCCGGCCCGGGCCGGGCCGTGGCAGGGCCTGGGGCCGTGCTGCCCACCGGCGGCTTCTCCGGCCTCTACCGGCTGGTGCCTTCACCGCAGCGCGGAGTCTGAGCCCGTGAAGAAAAGGAGGAGGTTCTGTTTGCGCTTGTAACTCCGCAAGAAACCGAGTGCTGCACCCGAGCGGCTGAAAAAGTGGTGTATTAAAAGACGCGGGTCATGCGTGGAAGGGATCTCGGGTGGTCCGTGCCTACATCAGTGCCCCACGCAGACCTGCCAAAGAGCTTCCCCTTTCCACGCTGCGTTTCCTCGGGTTTAGCCCCTCTGTTCTACCCAGGAGTGTCGGTCCTGCCTCCTTTCAAGTTTTGCAGCCCCTTGTTACAGGCAGTGAGCTTTTCTTCCAGTTCCCATGCGTGGGCCTCTTGCTGAGGTGTTCCTGGGTTTTGCTTTTCTCCTCCTTCCTTCCAGGACACGGTATTTATTTGCCAGCATCAAGTCAGTCCTTTTTCTTTTCCTCGCTGGCATTTAGCTGCAGCGCTCAGGTTGTTGTGGCCTTGCTGTGCTGTTTGTTTGGGAAGGAGGGGTCATCAATTGCATCATCCTTCTCATGGCAGTGGATACATGTGCATTGGATACACGTGCGTTTTGGGCGTATCTTGTTAATCTCTGAAGTGAAGCAGAAAGTTGATGAAATCATCAAAACTGTGTTTGTTTCCAAAAGCCAAAGCCCAACTAACTAAACAGCCCCTCTGCTTCAGACCCCACCCCCCTCCTGTTAGGTGTTACAGAAGAACAGTAATTACTGCATGTCCCAAAGATAATTGCTGGAGGTGTACCTTCAGGCTGTGCTTTTTTCCTTGGCAGCTTTTTAACCCCCCTTTAACCAAATATTCTTTGAATAACCTGTTGGTTTCCTTTAGCTGAACAGATTTCTTCCCCCAGTCCCCTCGTCAGTCACTGGAAAAGAACATACTTGCAAGACCTCTGTAAGTTTTTGGAAAACGAGGTGCAAGGGGCACATGAACGCTGTTCGTATTTTGTGTCTTGGAAATTAACATCTGTCTGTTCCTTCAGGTGCTTCGCCAGTTTGTAAGACATGAGTCTGATACGGTCACCTCCTTGGTGCTCGAAAGATGTAAGTAGCTCCTGAGGTGAAACTTAAGCTCTTACTCTTTGTGATTTTTATCTCGGTTTTAGCGTGGCTGAAATATGCCAGGAGAGAAACAGGTGGGAACGGTAGCTCCTGAATGCAATAACGAAGAATGTGTTGTTTCAAACAAACAGGCTCTTATATAGTTTCCTACCTGGTCTTTCTCAAGTCAAGCAGCCCTTAAGGGGAAAAGAAAAAAGCCCTGGCATGGAGTACAACCTGTAAAAGGCAGGTGGTCGTGCATTATCAATGGCAGTGAATCGGATACCCTGTTGTCATCTTTTCTAATACCTGCCTTTAGGTGGTTCACGTGCTTGTTTCTCAGACTCCCATGCACCTGGGGGACTTGTTTGGGTGCTGCTGCTGCCCCAGCACGATTGGCTCCAGGTGCGTGCTGTGGGCTTTACCATTCAGTTCTGCTGCCCAGAGAGGTGGTGGAGTCTTCATCTCTGGAGACATTCAGAACCCACCTGGACATGTTCCTGTGCAACCTGCTCTGGGTGGACCTGCTCTGGTAGGGGGGTTGGACCAGATGCTCTCCAGAGGTCCCTTCCAACCCCATATCATTCTGTGATTCATGTGCCCATTGTGCAAAGGCAATGTTTCCGTGACCAACTCCAGTTGTCCTTCAGTAAGGAAAAGGAATAAATTGTGTCCACCTAGTCCTGGTACCTGTGTAAAAAAAAAAAAAAAGAATAGTGACCCTCTAATTCAGAGGGTGGGGTGTAATGTCTCAAGTGACATAGGGATGTCTGTGAAAAAGATGACAAGGGAATAGGAAGAATAAAGAAAGGCTTTAGCTTTCTAAATGAGCTTATTCAGAATGTGGTGGTAACAATAGTACAGGCACTGTCAACCATCTGCGGGGCCTGAATAAGCCAAGGGTCACAAGAGCTGGAAAAGTGGTCAGGAGGTGCAGAAAATCATTGTTCTGGCCCTTGAAAAAGATACCAACTTACGACTTGCCGTGCTTAGAAGCATCGTAATCATGGATTTAAAAAAAAAAAAAAAGAATAGTGACCCTCTAATTCAGAGGGTGGGGTGTAATGTCTCAAGTGACATAGGGATGTCTGTGAAAAAGATGACAAGGGAATAGGAAGAATAAAGAAAGGCTTTAGCTTTCTAAATGAGCTTATTCAGAATGTGGTGGTAACAATAGTACAGGCACTGTCAACCATCTGCGGGGCCTGAATAAGCCAAGGGTCACAAGAGCTGGAAAAGTGGTCAGGAGGTGCAGAAAATCATTGTTCTGGCCCTTGAAAAAGATACCAACTTACGACTTGCCGTGCTTAGAAGCATCGTAATCATGGATTCACCTGTGTATGTGTTCACCCTCTTGCGTTTCAGCCATGAATCGTGTTCAGTTACTTGGTCGGGTTGGACAGGACCCTATCATGAGGCAAGTGGAGGGAAAAAACCCCGTTACCATATTTTCTCTTGCAACCAATGAGATGTGGCGAACAGGGGACAGTGAGTTAAACCAGGGAGGTGAGTCTGCAGCAAGCAACGTATTTTTCATCATTTGTGAACACCCTCATGTTGAAACTAGTTTCTGAGGCTTGCATCAAAAAGAGGATTTGGCATCCAACTTTGTTATTTTTATGTATTTTAGGTGATATCAGCCAGAAGACAACATGGCACAGGATCTCTGTCTTCAGACCGGGCCTCAGGGATGTCACATATCAGTATGTGAAGAAGGGGTAAGTGAATAACAAGTGTGGTTGAGGATTTAATGCCTTAATAATTGATTGATATAATAATTACGGTGACCAGGAGCTATATTAAGATAGAAGTGCCATAAAATAAGTTAGTAGGCATGCTACAAACAAGTGAGGCAAAAGCCTGTGTCGAGTCAGGAGAAAACAGCAGCACAGTTGTCTGACCAGAACCAAATTGTTCATTTTTTTCAGTTCTCGAATCTATGTTGAAGGGAAGCTGGACTACGGTGAATATACAGATAAAAACAACGTGAGGCGGCAGGCCACGACAATTATAGCAGGTAAGGAACATCATACCAAGGCCTACCTTCCCCTTTTAAAATGGAGAGGGGGTGGAGGACCTTTGAAATAGAGCTTGGTTTGTCTTCATCCTCAGAATCCACGCTTGGGGATTTTGAGAGAATGAATAGGCTGTACCACTAGATGTCCTCTGGCACTGCTCATGAAGACACAGAAAATGAGAGCATGTAGTTGCAAACCATTGCGTGGTTTGCTCACACAAACCAGTTGGTGCAGCAGATAGTTAACTGTGTTTTGGGAACACTGGTATGTAGTGCTGCAGGTCAGGCAGATCTCTTTGCTAAGCCAAGTAGAGTTTTAGTAGTTTTGTCTCAGTTTGGCAGGAAATTTCTTCTTCCTGTTTAAGACTGGAGGCTTCACCAACTTTAAGGACCTGTGTTTGTGAAAGATGGTTTATGAGGGGATAACTCGATGGAGAATTTAGAGAGACCTCAGCCTGGTAGCCAGTTGGGGTAAAAAGGGCACAGAATGGAGAGGAAGTAGACTTGTCCCTTGAGTAGACACAATGGAAAAGAGAACTGGCAAAATCAGCTTTTTCCCCCAGCCTTTAAATAGTGTGAGCATCCCATGTCTTCACTGTGGGGAGAGCCACTATCTTGTGGATTTTGGGGGATGGCTAAAATAATTGGGTAGTAGAGCAAACATTTCTGTTATACAAGTATATCTAAAAAAACTGGGCAGAGGAGGAGGAAAAAAAAAACCAAACACCAAACCCAATCACAATTCTGGATGTTTCTGCTGTGCAGCCTCTTTAAAAGAATAAAAATCAAACATCCACATGAGCGGTTCAGCCAGCAGTGCTGTAGGTTGCTGTTTATAAATAGCTGGAGGGGAGAAGCAAGTATCTTTCTTTAATTAGTATTTATCCTCTCATTTTTTTCTTCATGTTCAATATCCCCAGTCTCAAGATGCTTTAGAAATTCCTGAGCCTTGATGAAATAACAGGCTTCCTGTAGTCCCATAGGCTGATGTGCGTACTGAAAATGGCAAAATAAAAAGGAAATAAGCTGTAATTGATGGAGATAACAGTCAAAGAATTAAACTGTTATTTTAAAATGTTTCTGGTATCTTTGGCTGTTGAGCAGTTTTTCATCAGGTTTAGCACAGTCGTTTCGTAGTGTATACAGTCACCTGGAATTGTCAGCTTTCTGGGGAGATTGAGCAAGAGCCCTGTATCGGACACTGTTTTATTTTATGAACTATTCTGTTCCAAAATACATGTCTTTGCAGCTTATTTTGATACAACTAGCTTGTCTTTGTGGGTGTGCAGGCTAGCAATTGTCATAAAAATGTTTTGAAGATTAAATTTTCTTTCTTTCTTTTCAGATAATGTGATTTTTCTGAGTGACGGTGGTGCGAAGGACAGGGCATGAAGTTGTTAGCACTTGGATCCCAGGCCATTTCATTCCTTTTGTTTTACAGTGCTTCATAATTCTGTAATCATGTATATTGCTGTAGGTTCTTTAAAATAAATAAAATGTTTGATACCTGTAGGGTATCTGTCTGTATTTTGTTTTGTTTTCCTGTGTTCTTGCGGGGCCTGACAGCATAATTCTGTAATCATGTATATTGCTGTAGTTTCTTTAAAATAAATAAAATGTTTGATACCTGTAGGGTATCTGTCTGTATTTTGTTTTGTTTTCCTGTGTTCTTGCGGGGCCCGACAGCGTAATCATCTCTCACTGTTAACATCCTTCCTCCGTTCTATAGGTGTCATTCTCCATTTTTCCTTAAGTAAGTTAATTAGGCAATAAGTTTAAAGCAGAGCCATCGGCCTCAGCTTGGGCTGAGCTTCAAGTTTCTCTGTTGCAGGCCAGGAGAAGGGCCTCTGTACATTTGGATTTGCCCCTTGATCGTAGCATTTGATCAAGCGTAATCATCTCTCACTGTTAACATCCTTCCTCCGTTCTATAGGTGTCATTCTCCATTTTTCCTTAAGTAAGTTAATTAGGCAATAAGTTTAAAGCAGAGCCATCGGCCTCAGCTTGGGCTGAGCTTCAAGTTTCTCTGTTGCAGGCCAGGAGAAGGGCCTCTGTACATTTGGATTTGCCCCTTGATCGTAGCATTTGATCAAATCGGGTGTTGTCTTTCACCAAACCCTGGATTGGTCATGTGCTTAGGTCTTCATTAGCGTGGCATTTGACACATGACGACTTTATGATGACAACATTCTCATCCCAAACCTTGTCGGGGTGCTGTGCCTGTCCTTTGCCATCGGGAGGAGCTGGAGGAACGGCTGCCTTGGCTCTTCCTTCCCAGAGACCTGCAGCAGCCTGTGAAAACATTCCTGATCCAGGATTCTCAGTTAATGTGGGAGTGGCGTTTGTTTAGCTTTGACTTTGTTTTATTGTCAGAAAGAACTGAGAATTATCAGAATTGTAAGGAAAAAATAGCATGGCTAGAGGTGTTACGTTTTATTAGACGGAGAAATGGTGAAATTCTCCCTGTATTACAGCGTGATGTGAACAGGGAAAGAAAAATGATAGAGGTGACAATTTCCTACCTTCAAAGCTGGTGGGATTTTCTATTTCATCTGCTTCTGAGCCCAGTACAGAGCATGCTTATTTATAGTTTTTGCAGCTCATCCCCCTACAAAATTATGATCTTGTTTATGCTTCTCTCTGTAAGTGTTGTCAGTACTACCAAAAACTTCAATTCTTTCAGTTCAGCATTTATTTCTTGTTGAAGTTAGCGCTTTAAGTAGTAGTAACTAGTGCCCCTCTCACCGCAGTGTTAGATGCACTGGAAATACTCAGCTACTTAAATGGGTTGTTATCCACAGCAGATTGTGGGATCTTTTTAAATAGGAAGGTCTGACTTTTAATTCCCCTAACTCCTCCTTGTTCAGTCTGAGCCCGCTGTACTGCTGGGAGAAGTTGTGGCGGTGCATTTCTATAGTCGTGATCCAGATACAGTTGGTGTTTGGTCCGTGCAAATGTTTCCTGCTAGCTGGGAGCTGGGATTGAACATGAGCCAGCAGTTGTGCCCAGGTGGCCAAGAAAGCCAACAGCATCCTGGCCTGTATCAGGGGCCCTACTTGCCACGCTGTTTGAGAGGTGATCATCCCCCTGTACTCGGCACTGGTGAGGCCTCACCTCGAGTGCTGTGTCCAGTTTTGGGCCCCCTACCATAAAAAAGACATTGAGGTGCTGGAGCGGGTCCAGAGAAGGGCAACAAAGATGGTGAGGGGTCTGGAGAATAAGTCTTACGAGGAGAGGCTGAGGGAGCTGGGGTTATTCAGCCTGGAGAAGAGGAGGCTGAGGGGACCTTACTGCTCTCTACAACTACCTGAAAGGAGGGTGTAGAGAGATGGGGGTCGATCTCTTTTCTCAAGTCACAGGCGACAGGACGAGAGGAAATGGCCTCAAGTTGCGCCAGGGGAGGTTCAGGCTGGATATTAGGAAAAATTTTTTCACTGAAAGGGTTATCAGACATTGGAATGGGCTGCCCAGGGAGGTGGTTGAGGCACCATCCCTGGAGGTGTTCAAAAGACGGGTTGATGAAGTGCTGGGGGAGGTATGGTTTAGTGATGATGCTCCTTGTTTGTTGTGTGGGTGTCTATTTTTGTCAAGTTAGGTTGATGGTTGGACAAGATGATCTTTAAGGTCCCTTCCAACCTAGAAGATTCTGTGATTCTGTGATTTGTCTTAAGCTTTCTGCATATCTAGGAGGCCTCGAGTCAACGTGCTAAGCCTCTGTTCGCTCAGTGGTTACCTCCTCTTCTGCACTCTGTGGTGGTGGTGATGGTGGTGGTGGAGCTCAGTGCAGCTTGTGACGGTGTCTGCTTTGGAGCTTAGGAGCTGGCTGTGGGCTCCGAACTCAGAGTAGAGGTGGCAGCGATGGTTTCCTTCAGCACACGTCCTCTCAGTGGCTGCTGAATGGCTCGTGACAATCTCTGCCCCTGGCTGGGCACAGAGCGGAGCTGAGCTAGCGCAAGGTACAGGATGAGGTGCCAGCAAAGAAAATATTTGCTCAAGAACTTTCAATTTTTTCTTGCTTTTCCGGTTGTTCTATTTAAAGTCGCTGGTAGCTTTTAAAGATTGACCAGCTACAAAGACAACACGTATCTACTTTGAGAACGTGCTCTTTGAAAAGCCCTGCAGTATCTGGAGTGCTCATCGCAATTTTGCATCAGGGTAGATTTTCACAAATGATTCTGCATTAGGAATGGACGTAGTTACAGCCAAAATAACCACTGGCAGAGGTGTGTTGTGCATTCACCTCTCAGGTCTGCTCTGCTGCTATGGGGCAAAGTTAATCTATAACTAAGTAATTCCTGTTAGGAGAAAATCAAGTGTTGTTATGAGAAAACTGGTGTTCCCATAGCACCTGGGTTGGGGTTCCTTGCTCTGTGAGGAAACGTTAAAGAATGGAAGTGGTATCTGCTGAGTTAGATACAGTGATACCTTGTTTATAGGCAATGAGGTTGGGTTGGGGTTCCTTGCTCTGTGAGGAAACATTAAAGAATGGAAGGGGTATCTGCTGAGCTAAATACAGTGATACCTTGTTTATAACTAGGCAATGAGGTTTTTTCCACACTGTCCCTTAGTAAATGGCATTCAGCTTTTGCTTGTCCGTGTTAACCTCTTGTGTAAACTGGATTAGGCAAACCCTGATTGCTTGCATCAACCGGGACATTTAGGAGTGTTTGACCTTAACAAGGAATTTACTTTATGTATTTATGGAGACAGATTGGGAGAGATAAAAAAATAGAGATGATTTCTTTTTAAAATGACCGTGCATTTTAAGCAAGTATTTGGAGCATTTCTTAACAGCCCTGAGAGGGAGCTGTTGTGGTCTGCAGCGCAGCTCAGCGCCACTCGGTTATTTCTGTGTGGTGGAAGGTGTAGGAAACCCTCTTCTGTAGCTGTAGTACCCTGGTTGGAGGAAGACACCACAGGCATTGTGCCCGTGTCACACGGTGAAGAACATTTTCAACATTAATCAAAGTGTGACCTGTATTTGGGAACCCAACCCCACATAATGCAGAGGGTAATGAGAGGGATATTTCAGTGGTGGGATGTGATTTCTTTGGCTGAAGCATCTTCTCTTGTTTCTCTTTCATGACTCATAATTTCTGTGGACAGAGTAGCAGGATGAATTAAGAATGACTGAGGACTTGGACTGGTATAGAATTACCAGAGCTTTTTACCAGCAGGTACCTGGCTTGGGTTCTAACGTAGCCAAAAGACTTGTCTCCTGCTGACTGCTCAGTGGCCTGCATGAACGGGGTAGGTGTTTGAGCCTTGTCCCAGCTCTGCTGTGAAGACTAGAAATGCCAGTGGGAGGTAAAAGACCATGAATTGCAAAGGCAAGAAAGACTGAATTCGTGCTTTGAGAAGTCCCTGGGTACAGGAGGCAGGAATATTCTGGTAAAGGGAACTTGTGTTTCTGTCAGCGTGCCAGCTACGTGGTTTCAGTAGTAGGCTCTCTCCAGTACCGCCGATCCCACTTCTTCCACGAGTATTCATGTCAGAAAAGGAACATAATGCCAGGATTGTGGGAAGAAAACTTCACTATTCTCAAGCACACCTTCTATTTTTAACTCTGAAATTTCTGTGGTGGAAACCTTTTTGCTGAGTAGTTGAACGTGTCTGTACGTACAAACTAAGCCTTGGTGGCTGTTTTATCTCGGTGATGATGAGCTTCTCCACACAGAAGTGCAGTTTAGATCCCATTTACACAAGAAATTGGCTTTTTTTGTGCATTACCAGGTACTAAGGACACACAACACGCAAAGAAATAAACTTTCACAGGGTTTCTATGGAGACGTCCTCTTGTAGGAAACGTGTGTTAGTGTGCAGGAGGTTTCTTTCTTTTGCTTGTTGCTTTATGTCCCAGATAAACAATCGGCTCATTACCCCACTTTGCCATTTGAGAACAATCTCCAGCAGCTACTGTGGTTGGAAATTGATTGCTTGGTCATTCTTTGTGTTCTTAGTCCTGAAGTTTGTGCCCTGTACTATTTAAGAGGTGCTAATTTTGTTGAAGAAACATCTAACTATGGCCATTTTCTATGGCTTTCAAGGGGTAGGATTTTTTTTGTTTGTAGCCGGTCAGAAACCTTGCAATTGTTACGCTGTGGGCTCTGTTGCTATTTGTTCTTTTCTTGCTGGTTGACTTTTCAAAGTTATTTGAACAGAATGGCTGTAGAAAACGGATGGTTATCTTGATCCTGGTTGTCACAAGTCAGAAAAATGTCACTTGTAAATATTTAATGAGCCTTTGTGCAACTGACCCGATCGAGAACTGAGTAATGATGCGGTCGCAGGAGTTGTGGCTTCTGGAACCCGGATCTGCAAGGAAAAGGGAGCGCCTTTCCCTTGCAACATTTTCTATGGCTTATTAGGCTTGATTCCTAGCTTTTTTCTTTGATGTTTAAAGTGGTGTTTGTTTGGAGCTCTGCCTTAACAGCCTCCTCTGTCTTTGCTAGTTTAGTTTTCTGTGTGGGTTTTCTATATGTTTTTTCTGCGTGGGCTTTCTGCTCCTTGCAGAAGGGCCACGGAATGCTCAGTAAAAGCAAGCTGAGCTCTCCTCGCCCCTCAGCCCTATCTCTGCAGACAATAACCCTCCACCTTTTTATCTTCTTCTAGCTTGTCGGTCAATTTTTGCACTGTCCTGCCGTGTGGGAGAGTTGAGTTCAAACCCAGTTCAGAAGTCTGTTGCGGGGAAGTGGTCTTACACAAAAGGAAAAATCAGAATGCTCTCAGAATTAGATAAGTTGGAACGTAAAAATACTACTAAAGCTGCTGTAAAATGAGAGTTATGAAATGCGGAAAATGAGCCTTGATTATCATCATGCTAGAAGCTATTGAAGTCTACAATTTAAAATCCTCCAAGCAATGTGGGGAAAAGTCAGGAGGATAGCTGTGTCTGTGTAATGTTCTTGCTGGTTTTGTGGTGCTTTCCACAGTGCCTGATTTCTGGTGTAGTCTCAGTTTGTGAGCAGCAACACACGACCTGTTAGATTGCTATCCCATGTGCTGTATCGGGACACTGAATAATTAATATTCTCTGGAAAGGATTAATTTCCTCCACTTTTGTCTCTTCGCTCTTGGTGCCCTGTATGTGCTACCAATTTTTAGCAGAAACTTGCTACTACACATTTCTTTTCCCAAGAAGAACTGTTGCTGGAGCACAAAAACTTTGGTGTGGTCTGTACGCCGTTAGTTGCCACCACGTAGGGCGAATTGGCCACATTTCCTTAGAAAGTCCCAGGGAATTGTTTTAGGAATGTCGAAGGTCTAAAATGAGATGCAGCCTTGAAAGCTAATTTTAATAACACGGCAGGAACTGGGCAGGATGCCAGTTCGGGATCCCAGTCACTAGTTGCCAATATCGTGTTTTATATTGGTGAATAGCCCCAGAAATTGATAGTCTCTGCATCAAAAGTATTTCAGTGGCCAAAGAAATCTTCCAAGATGCTTATGAATACTCAGCAGCACTGCGTACCGCAGCGGCAGCCGTGCCTCAGTGCCAATGGTACAAGAGAGCCCCGGGGGAAGTGTCGAGGGGAGAAGAACACAATTTTACGTGATGTAGGAAGAGTGGCAGCCCTTGGGACAAGCAGCACGCTGTTTACCCTGTGTGCCTAATTTCCTGTCGGTGCTTTACCCAAGGGGGAACAACAGATGTATATACTGTGCAACTTGTTTCCTAAATATTTCTTCCTGAGAAATGTGTTGGGATGAGAAAATTAAGCCCAGTGCTCTTGGTCAAATACCAGTCCTTACGAGACCCCGATCCTCAGCATGTTCAGCACATGGAGTTGCAGTCACCCAGTCAGCTCCTCCTTTCTTCTTTTAAGGTGGCTTGTATTTTGTTGGCTTACAAGGCAAACATGGCTTTCCCTCTAGGCTTCTTACACGGGCAAAAGATTAATTTAGTGCCCCAGCCCAAAGAAATTTTCTAGTCACAGCAGTAATTTTAGAAGGATCTCATGTCAGCCAACAGAGCGATGGAGAGCCTTTTGTTAGACGGATTATCACAGGGCTGCAAAAGCTTTGAAAGTAAGAACACATCCAATGAAAACAAAGAGGTTTCTGGGTAAGGAACTGACCTTTACAAATTTCATAATCTGCATCTCCGGGCTGGCACAATGTAAGTGCTTTGACAGTGCCAGGACACAAGAAGTTTGTACCTCCGGTGGGGCTTGCCAAAGTGGCAGGTAGCAATTCAGGCGCTAGTAATTTGGCTTTAAATGTTTTCTGTGCTGCTGAGGGCATATACTGGACTGACTTGTTTCACAATAACTTAAAATAACTCCTCTTTGCAGGAGGTCTTTGGTTGGGGCACTTAGGGATTTCCCCTTCATATTCTTCACCAAACAATGTAGCTTTTATTATATGTTTGGTTTTTTTTAAACCAAACAAAAAAAAAAAAGACTAATAAATCTTAAAGGGACAGCCCCCAAAAGTCACCATTATTTTTTCATCTTCTGATTGTTCTTGTGCCTGATGGGTTCTGGGAAGTCCTTTTGACCGTCTTCCTCAGAGGGCTAGTCGAGGCTCTCCTTGGCAAGGACTGTAGCACTGATGCTTTGTAAGGGAATGAAAGTGGTGTGCCACGAGAGATGGAGTCTCAATGGGAGGTCTAGAAGAGAGAGAACCCGTCAGGAAATCCAGTTGTGACTCCCGCACAACACAGGGTGGAAATGCCAATTAGCGTTGAGCTGACCCACAGCAAAATCTATTGATTGAGTTCCAGGAGCTGAAATGAAGCACTGAAGATGCCCAGTTTCTTGAATTGTGAAGATTTGGCTTTTTTTTTTTTTTTTTTTTTTAATAAAAAATACGATGAAATGTCAGCATTGTCCTGGCTTGGCATGAAAGCACATCTTAAAATACCAGAATTTCCCATTGACGGGTTATTTTTACGGCTGGTTGATGAGCGCTGTGGGAATGCATGGGGCGGGCAGTGGGGTGCTTGCTGCTGCCAGCGCCGAGGCCCCACGGCCTTTTAAAGGGCAGTTCTGGGGAAAACTTCTGTTTTCCACGAGCCGAGTATCTGAGGCAGCGCTGGCAGAGGGGAGAGCCGCGCCGGGCCCCGCCAAACCCCGAGCGCTGGCCGGTTTTCACCCCTCTTTTTAAATTAAACGGAAAGGCCAAGCGACCGGTGACTCCGAACCCCCGCTGCGGTGTCGGTGATCCTGAGGAA
>NW_015090800.1:9022711-9023354 GCF_001431845.1 Calidris pugnax | reverse complement strand
GGGGGGGGGGAGGGGGGGGGGCCGGTCCTGCCCCCCTCTCCCTGAGGCGGCCGCTCCCCTCCCTGAGGCGAGGCTGGCCCCGTCCTCCGGCGGGCGAGGAGCCGCCTCAGCCCTCTGCCCTGACCGCGGCTGGGGGGGAAACGCTGGCGGGCCCTGCTAAACAGCTGGAGAAGGGGCGGCGGGCACCGGGGGAGGCCCAACCGCTGCCCTCCGGCAGGCCGAAGAGCCGCGGGCACCGGGGGAGGCCCTACCGCCCCGCTCCTGCCCCGGCATCAGGCGCCGCGACGCTCCCGCCCCGGCCCGCCGCCCTCACACAGCCGAGGGGGCGGGGCGGCGCGCGGCGGCTGCAGTCTTGTCGCTACCGCGTTGGCTGGAGCGCCCGTCGCTCCCGCCGGCCCCGTGGCTCCCATTGGCCGCGCCGGGGCACGAGGGGTCTCCCCCCCCTCCCACCTCTCTACCCTTCACCCCGCCGTGACGCGCCGTGGGCAGACCCCGCCCACATTCCACAGCTGGAGCCGCGCGGGGGCCGAGCGCCCATTGGGGCGCGGCCCGCCCCGCCGGCCGCCATCCTGGCCTCCGATTGGCGGATAAGGCGGCGGGGGCGTGGCCGGGGCGGGGGCGTGGCGGGGCGCAGCTGGCGGAG
>NW_015090800.1:8927335-9022491 GCF_001431845.1 Calidris pugnax | reverse complement strand
GGGCGGGGGGTGGGATGGCCCCCGGGGGAGGCCGCGGTTTTGGGGGGGAGGCAGGGGGGTCCTACCGGGCGACCCCCAGGGTGGGGGTCGGGGCCAGGTGGCTGCTCGCTCGCCGTCCTCTCTCCGGGGGCTGCCGCCCCGCCGGGCCTGGTGCCCCCCGGGGGAGCGAGGTGTCCCCGGGAGGGCCGTGGGGTCGCCCCGTCGGTTGGAGGGAGCCTGTCCCGGGCCTTGTCGCCTCCCCGGAGGGGGTAGCCCCCCGCCCGACCTGGGATCCCGCTTCCCCCCCAGCACGGGCTGCTTCTCCTGAGGTCCCATCGGGAGGTCACCGAATGCGTCTTCTTCTCCGAAGCGGGGACTCTCCTCGGGCTCTCCCGGTGCAGGAAGGAAGTGACAGAAGGGCCCAGTTTGTCCCTGGAACCTGGGACAGATGGATGGACATGGTGAAGCGAAGGGCTCTCCTTCCCCTGGTGCCTGGTCGTTGGCCATCCCGCCAGTGCCGGAAGTTGGCTGTCCCATAGGCATGCTATGGGGGGTCTTAAAAGATGCTGGTGAAATCCTTGCTTGAGTGGCTGGTAGGGCCAGCACAAGTATTTTGACTGGAATCACCGTATTTTTGCTTGTGCAAAACACATTGTCGGGACAGTCCCAAAGAAACGCATCTTCTCCCCGCTCGGTTGTTCCTCTGTTAATCTGGAGGCTTTTTGCGAGGAGATCTTCAACTTTATAAAGCTGCATAGGTGTGAATCCGAAGTGGAATTGAGCTGGATGGCTATGGGATGGATGCACAGAAGACTCTTGCAGTCCACTGTTTGTGCGAAGCACGGTGTGGTTGTTGTGCGTGTCCTCGAATGGAGACCCAGCATGATGTGGTGGTGGTGGCTAGCATGTGGCAGAGTCCATGAGCAAAGGTGCTGGGCACGTGCCGGTGGGTTCTCTGCATTTCTTTCTTCCACCTGAGGGAGTGAAGTGCAAACACAAGTCACTCCATAGAGAGGGACCAACCTCTCTCTTCTCATGGGAGCAGTGGTGATCCCACAGCAGCGATGCCACCAAAGCACGTGGTGTGGCGAGGCAGCGTGCTGGGGCTGTGCGGAGATCGTGGTGTTAGTCTTGAAAGGCAAACAAGGAAAACCTTATTTGTTGTGTGCGGAGCGCCGTGGCCTTGCTGATCCGGGATCGTGTCCGTCACAAGCTCCAAACCTCAATTCAGCAGGAAGCAAGCCCGCTGCACGCGTGACTGTCTTTAAACATTGTTTGGCTTCTTTGTCTTTGAAAGTTTTCGGACCTTCTTGCGCAATGTGTGTCCTCTGGTAGATCCGGGGAAAAGCAATCATACGTTACGGTGGGTTGTTTGGTTGTTCTTTTTTAAAGAGCCAGCAGGACCACTTAACAATGGAAAACTCTTCCTCCAAACAGCTGTTTTCTTGTGTTTTTTTCTTTAACAAGACACAGGTTTTAACTTTAACAAGATAAATGTTGTGAGTGACATGAGAGGCTCTTCAGAGAGTGCTCCCGCTCAGATTTTACAGTTGTGCTGGGATACTTCCTCCTGCTTTGTGTGCATCCTTGTGATGAGAATGGAGTTGCCACTCTTGACTTTTGTTTTCTTCTGTAGTCTTCTCATATTTTTTTGTAATTAGTGCCCTGAAGGAGATCTTGCACTTGGGCTAGAACTTGTGGGTGTAGTGACATGGATGTTTGTGTTTTCTGCCCTATTTTAAGGAGCCTGGAACTTGGTTTTAAGTGTAGCTTGGCAAACAAAACATCCTGGCTGCCTGGAAGGTGGAAATGTGGTGCTTTTCCTCTGTCGTTTTCAAGTTTTATTGGGGATTTTAAGCTTCAAATGCTATGATGATGTGTGTTTTGCAAGAGGCGGTGCATCTGCAGAACCTTGGGTTGTGACTCCCCTTTGGGAGTAACGTTCTACCATTGATTTGTTTGTGTGGTTTTGTTTGGTTGGGTTTGGTTTTGTTTTTTTTAAGGAGTTTTAGACTTCTTTAGACCACCTTAAATTGATTGCACACTTTTTATTTGATTTTAACTTTTTTGTTGTTTTTGGAATTCTTCTGAAAGAAGCTGTTGGTACAAAAAAAATAATAAAAGTAGCAAGATGCTATGAATAAAGTAGGTGTAGTGGGGTATTAGGATCTTTAAAGGAAAAAAGGGAAATTTTCTGAAATCATGTGCTTTTACCCCTGCCCAGAGAATTATGTTTCTGCCAGTTAAACTTTTTCTTTCTCAAAGCGTCTCCTGCTGTGTGGAGGAACATACTGGGCTTCAGCATGAATATAATAAAACACAACTTCTCCATTTACCTCTGGCCAAAGCTTCATAGAATCATTTTTAAAAACAAATAAACAAACAAACAAAACCTCTCTGGATGAAACATTTATTCTTCTCCTGGTTTATGCTTTCCATCTGGGAGGACTGGTTTGACCCAGCGGGTTCTGCTGAGTCTGTAAACTTATTGCAGGGTGTTTCTGAAAAGATCAAGGTGATGAGGAGACCCTCTTACGCTCTGTCTGCTTGAGTGCCCACTACCAGCGCTGTCATCCTCACGGTTGAGGAACACGTGCCCTATGGCATCTTCTGGTCTCTGCACACTCCTGAGGTGTCTCATAGCTGGATGTGGGAGTCTGCATTCAGGAAAACTTCTGAGTGGGCTTGGGAAAGGTGCCTGGGGTAGTGACTCTGCCCTAGGAGTGGGAGCCGGGCTGGGGAGGAGGAGGAGGGAAACCTCACAAGCAGGAAGAAGGATTCATGCCTGTCGTCAGTCGGACCCGTGTGCGCAGACGGGCAAGGGTGAGAATTCTGTGCCAGCTGCCTTTTGTGTATTTTAAGTTAAATTTTAACCTTTTTTACGACCACAAAGGCTATTCGTGGGTCTGGCTGATTTGAAACTACTAGACAAGTGTGAAAGTATGCACGCGCTTAAAAACTCCACCTCTATTTTAAACTGTTCCAGCCTGCCTTAATTACCAGGGCTGAAATCCAGCCTCCCGGGGATTTAAATTCCTCTTTAGCAGCTGATGATTTCACCAGCGCCTGGAGCAGCGTGAGGAGCGGTACCCTCCGCACCACTGTTGCTGTTGGTGATGTCATCGGCTGTGCTGGGAGAAACTGGGGACTTTGAGGAGCTCAGCTCTGGCGTTGGCAGGCAGCGGTCCTTGAGGTGGCTTTATTAGAGTCTTCACGGTTTATAGTAGCCACCTGGATGCCAGATAGCTTTATAGCGGTTATTTTTCTGGAGCAACTTAGTTTCCCAGCTAAGAAAAGGCTGAAAGGTTTCCCAGAGGTGTGTTCATGGCATCTGTGACGTGTCTGCATGTATGATATTCATGTGCCCTGTAGCTTGTTACGATTGTGTGCGGGTAATACCTTAGGCTGGCATTGTGCAATGTATTATTATTATTATTATATGCTTTTTCTTGTTCCTGGCAGTCGAGCAGAAAGGAAGCACAAAGCCTGCCACCACCCAAAGGGAGCAGAAGTGTGGCCAGGCTGCAGACTCTTCACCTTCTTGCCACTGCTCTTAGTTCCTGAAACAAGTGGTTGGGCTTGAGGCGGGAGAGCTCTGCTCGCCATGGTGGGTCTCCGCTGGAGCTGATCCATGGCCCAGCTGGGATGGCATCTTCAGTGAGAAATGCCAGAACTGATGCAGATGGGTATGTCTGTTGACAGACGTGCTGGGAAATGCCAACTACCTGTCCCCTCGCTGGAAGGCAGCTGAAAGGAAGATGTTTCTTATGAGCCTTTGACATTTAAAACCTCCTTATTTAGTGCTGAGGAGGCAGTCTTTTTTTAACCCCATTGTCATGGTTATTTTAACACATTAGCTGCTGGCTGCTGCTTCCAGATGGTAGCAAAATGCAGGTGAATGTAAATATGACTGTGGTCTTGGCATGGCAGATGTAGAACTGTACCTGTCCTACAGGTATGTGGGGACAGCAGCTGGCTTAAATATTTACGGCTAATGCCCAGATGTCATGTCCTGAGTGCCTTGATGATGAGTGGTTCACTGGAAGTATACTTCAAGTGCTAAGGAGCCCAAGTTGCTTATTCTTTAAGGAGCCTGACTATTGAACTTGAAGCTTATATGAAGAAATTGAAGTGCCTTAAATACCACATTGCTGATCGTAAAATGGTTTGGGTTGGAAGGGACCTTCAAGAGTTCCTGGCATGGGCAGGGACATCTCCCACTAGACCAGGTTGCTCAAAGCCCCATCCAGCCTGGCCTTGAACACCTCCAGGGATGGGGCATCCACAACTTTTTTGGCAACCCGTTCCAGTGTCTCACCACCCTCACAGTAAAGAATTTCTTTCTAGTATCTAATCTAAATCTCCCCTCTTCCAATTTAAAACTGAAACTCCTTGTTCTGTTGCTGCACTCCCTGATAAATGAGTCTCCTCATCTTTCCCGTACTGGAAGGCTGCTATAACGTCTCCCCAGAGCCTTCTCCTCTCCAGGCTGAGCAACCCCAACTCTCTCAGCCTGTCTTCACAGGAGGGGTGCTCCAGCCCTCTCATCATCTTCATGATCCTCCTCTGGACTTGCTGCAACATGTCTATATCCTTATGTTGAGGGTCCCAGAGCTGGATGCAGTGGGATCAGGAGATTGGGACCAGGTGGGATCTCAGGAGATTGGAGTAGGGGGGGAGGATCACCTCCCTTAACCTGCTGGCCATGCTTCTTTTGATGCAGCCCAGGATGCGGTTGGCTTTGTGGGCTGTGTGTGCACATCTTGAGCTTCTCATGAACCAACACCCCCAAGTCCTTCTCCTCAGGCCTGCTCTCAGTCTGTTCTCTGCCCAGCCTGTATTTTGTGCTGCCACTGAGCTGTGTTTGAGCTCACCAAACCTGTTGCCATGTCGCTGGCGATGCTGTGAGCAGCTCAGCCCTGTGATATGGGTGCAGTGTAGGTCGGCATGAGTGGAGGAGGCGTCCCAGACCTTGGCAACCTAATTGCTGTCTCCCTGGGAGAGCAAAACCAAAGACATCTGCCCCCGAAGGGTAGTGTTCAGGGTTGTGATGGTCATCTAAGATGAGCTGGGGAAACTTTGAGCTGGCCTTGTTTCCTCAGATAAAAATTGCCCATAACAAGCCCCTGAACCTCGCCGGGAGGGAGCTTGCTGTGACTCATTTCCTCTGCCACAAAAATGATGAACGCTGTTACTTCATGTTCTAATGACTTCTGCAGAAATGCTGCCTCTGAATGAGCTGCCAGGGATTGCCTCTGGTTTTTGGAGTACATGGCAGTGGCAATAGTTAACATAAATGGACGACAGTGCTTCATTTTTACAATCTATTTAATGAAAAGTTGCGGTTTCCACAGCACGTTTGGATGTGGAGCCGGCTGTGTCTTATTTTGTGGTGGCTGCACGTAGCTCTGTAAAATCCGGTGTCGATATTGTTTGATCCTATTTTATTTTATTTTTTTCTTATTTTGGTGAGGGAGGGGGTACTTCATTTATTTGCAAGTGGGATTTGGCCTGTTGTCTATTAACAAGAAAGCTGAAACCTCTCCTTCTTTCTTCTCTGTACACCTGCATACAGGGGAACAGACAGCTAACTTTAGGTTAAATATTTGTACAGTCAGTACTTTTAAGGATTTTGCCAAAATCCTCCAGCAAAGAGGCAGAATGTGAGAGTGAGATTTTTTAAATAGCTGCATACGGACTTTGTACAAAGCAGTAGTGTTAAATTTCGAGGATTACTTTCCAATATTAAAAAAATAAAATAAAATCAGGGTCACAACTGCTGAACAGCAGAGTTAGTTGTATTCATTGCCTTGTGCTTAAAGGCGTCCCCCCCGGCCCTGCCTTATTTTCTTCCCAAATTTAAATAAGAAAGCCACTCCTGTTTGCAAAGGGACATGTTTGGTACTCTAAATAATCTAGGGTTCCTCTAAAAGCTGAGATAAACATGAGTTGGGATACTTCAGAACTTTACCCTTCCATTTTCTGACAGTTAAAAATAGAAAAATAAGGGTATTGAGTTGCTGGCTGGTTTCATTTGGGCTGGCTGTAACTATACAGTGAAGTGCTTGATCCGCAGTGAGGATGGGAGCTGGAAAAAATCTTAGTCTCTCCTGGGAGTGACTTTGAAGCATGGTAGATAAGAGAGAGGCAGGGTTTAATGTACAAAAACAAACTTTATTTTTTTTCCTGATGGACATGACTGATCTGCTCTGCCCTCTGCAAGTGTTTCCTTACTTTGGAAAGCCAGTCATTAAGCATGGAGCAGGTCACACGCGATAGCTGGGGTAAAGGAATTTCATTCACGTTGTTACCAGACAGGGTTTTCCTGTGTCTGGAGTTGAACTTATCTACAGGGATGGGGAGAACTTGTGCTCTTTGCAGGTCTTTGTTCACACTGTGAAAAATCCCTTCTTTGGAGGCTTTCATAGCTGGGGCTTAAGTTAGTTTCCACTCTCCGGGGCGGGGGGGGGGGTGCGTGACCAGTTTTTTATTAAAGCAGTCTCACTTTTTAGGATCATCTGTATCTGTGGAGGAAGCTGATCTGACTAGGTGTGGATCCTAGACGGGGATGTGCAGTTTGATTTCTTCTTTTTGTGTCCCTCATGCTCTCTGATGCACTGACTTCAGCTGCAGGAGTTCATTTGCACCTTCCTCCTCTGCAAGTCTGCCTTCACGCTCTTGGCTTGTTTGCAGTGAGATCAGATTGTCTTGATGCCAGCTGTGACAAATAAAATAAAAACAAATATAAATATAAAAATAAAGCAAAGAGACCTTTGGCCACTGTACCACTAGCTCTGACTGTCTCTTAGTTTGTCTCTGCTTCTTGCTGTGTGACTGTCACCTATGCCACCACTGGGCAAAGCCACTTTATGGCCGAGCTGCCTGACAGATGTGGGAGGGCAGTAACTGCTGCAGAAGAAAATTTGCTTCAGCACCTTGGGAGCCACTGTGCACAGCAGTACCGTGCTGTGGTGACACAAGAGGCTAGAGGGGCTTGTAAGGATCCCTTAATAGGCTTTTTTGCAGAGCTGAGCTGGAGTGGATGCGCTCAGCTTTGTTACGGGCAGGGGGATGAGCTGACACCTTGTCAGCATCGTGGTTTCCATGGTCCTGCTCCTGCAGGGCCTGCAGACCTACCCAGGGCTCCAAGTCAGGGCTGGGGTGCCTAGCTTGGGCTGGGTCTTGCTGGCAACTCAACCCTCCAAAGAGCTGTGGGGTCTGTGTCACTGTGGGCTCATTTTCTCTCAGTGCCTCAGCCACCAAGGTGCCCCTGAGATACTCGATTTTTGCTTTGAAACCAAAGAGATGGTCCTTTGAAAGTAGCCCTCTGGCTGGGCAAGTTATCTTGCTGGCTTTGCGCTTTCAGAGAGATGCTGCTTTTTGGTGCTTCGTGCAAATACTGGTTATCAGGCTGTCCTTCAGTGCTGTCTCTGCTCCTTCTGCCCTGCGTTCCCAAAAGCTGTTTTCCAGTCACTTTGTCATACTTGGTTTAAACATCCATCATCTGTTTCCTCTGTCTTGGGCTGCTTCTCTCCCTTTTGGAGAAGGATCATTTTGTGGGTGGGACTTCAGCAATTACTGATAGCCAGTCAGACAGGTTGACTAACTGAGTTTGGTGGCATTCTTCACAGGCCATATTGGCTACCTGCCCTGCACTTATGAGGTCCCCTGTTTAACTCCTCCAATTTTCTAGAGCAGCAGCTCAAGGGCAGCGGGTTCTGTGTGGGTCCCTGAGGGGCTCTCTCACAGTAGATATCTGGACCTGGTTTTTCATTTCTGCTGTTGCTCTCTATTAATCTCTCTCTGAATCACGGAGATGAGAAATCAGTAGGATCTGGATGCCCTTTGGCTGCGTTTCTTCTGGGTGACAAGACCTGACAGTGCGGTTCTGCACCTGGATGTAACCGCAGGCTGTTGTGGCAGCTGCTGGGGAGCTCGTTCAGTTGTAAAATTACTTTCTTGCTAGAAATTAACTTTCAGGATTGGGAGTTCCTTGACACAGCTTACCCTGTAGCAGCCCAGGTACTGGTGCTGACGTGAGAGGGCAGGTAGGAATATTTGGCTGGAGAAGGGGTGGTGGAACTCCATTTGGGGCTACAGAAACGTGCAGTGGGAATGATCTGGGTAGCTTTATGGGTTGTGCTTAGATGTAATCCTGATGTGTGTTTATTTGATACAAGTGGACTATTATTTGGATGTCAGTGGAAAGGGGATTACCCGGAGGAGGCAGTTGTTCAAGGATCAATAGGAAAAACTGTTGTTTGAGAAGAGCGTAGCAGAGAAATGGACAGACCTGAGGTTCAAAGGAACGTTGATGGTAGATCTGGTCGATAGTATCACCACCCCTCCGAGTGTTGGTTGGTGAAAAGTAGAGACTGTCTTGGATGCTAAATTGTTTGTCTTGTATGAAAGTGACAGAAACAGTGTGCGAAAGATAAACTTGGCCTAGGGCCACATTTTTTCCTGGCAAATCTGTTACCCTTTCACCTCACTTAAGCGAGTAATAGGCAGTAAAAGAGACAGGTCAAAAAAGGTGAGGTTTAATAAGGCATAGCAGAGGTGGGCATCGCGTCTGCTGTCTCCAGTCTGAGATGCTGAGCTCTTTGTAGCAGGGGACTGTCATTTTCTCTAGTCTGTGAGCTGTCAAACATAGCTTGCGGCCGCACAAAAAAGAGTCGCTGAATTGAGTTGTATCAGTGCTAAATGTGTGCAGGAAGGATAAAAATGCTCTATCAAATAAGGGGTGCTCCCTCTCATGAGAGTGAGTTGGGATGCGGAGAAGGCAATATGAGAAAATGAGGAAAGACAGGCTAAATGGATAGATCTGAATGCCTAGAGCTGTCCCCATGGCTGCCATATGTAGCTTAATAGTGGCAGTGACCTCTCTGTGCCTTCACTGTGTCTTGGAAAATACTCTTTTTTTTTTTTTTTCTTTTTTTTTTTTTTTTTTTTTTTTTCTTTTTTTTTTTTTGCCATCTGCTGCTAACTGGCTTTCAATCTTCTGTATGTGATCTGGCTCCACTGTGGTGACAAGCAAAAATCTAGTGGAAAAATGTGACACCCACTTCATCTCCTTCCTCTCTGCCAAGGAAAAACATTCCCCTGCAGCCGGGCTGGGACTGGCTTTGTCCTTTCACGCAATCTGTTAGTCATATGGGGTGAGAACTGGAGACCAGGCTGCTCTGATAACCTCTTAGGGAGCTTTGGGAAGGCGCCTTCGGGAGCTTCAGGCCTCCTTCCCTGAGAAGTCTGATGTGTCCTGAGCAGAGATGCTGGGGGAAGGGAGGTGGTATTGGTGAAGGCTTCTTCCCTGTTGTGTAGGGGCAAAGAGCAATATTGCTGATATGCTTTAGTGGCTCACCTGGAGCTGTACATGCTGGGCTCGCTCCTCCTCTGCCTCCCTTGCTCTGCCAGGGCAAGCCCTGGCTGTTTGGTGACGCCCTGGAGCGCTCACTTCCCAGCTCTTGCCAGCACTGAGGTTTTCTGCCTCCGGGTTGTTCAGCCTGGAGAAGAGAAGGCTCGGGGGAGACCTTATAGCAGCCTTCCAGTACCTGAAGAGGGCCGACAGGAGAGATGGGGAGGGACTCTTTATGAGGGAGAGTCGTGATAGGATGAGGGGTAATGGTTTTAAACGGAAAGAAGGTGATTTAGATTAGATATTAGGAAGAAATTCTTCACTGTGAAGGTGGTCAGACACTGGAGCAGGTTGCCCAGGGAAGCTGTGGATGCCCCATCCCTGGAAGTGTTCAAGACCAGGCTGGATGGGGCTTTGAGCAACGTGGCCTAGTGGGAGGGGTCCCTGCCCATGGCAGGAGGATTGGAACTTGATGTTCTTTAAGGTCCATTCTAACCCAAACCATTCTATGATTCTAGGTAAAGTGTGTGCTCCCTTGTGTGAGAGATGCTAATCTCCAATAGACAGTAGGATGGTCACTTGCCCTTGGTCTGTGTCAAAGATGTTGAGTGCTGCTTCTGATTTTGAATGTAAGCAGGGTCTTCAGCTGTGGCAAAGTGCTTTTAGGCATGTGGTGGCTTGAGAAGCAAGGAAAGCTTCTTTAAATTGCTGAGTTTTGAGGTATCCTGTTTAATTTTCTTTCTCCAAAGTTTGGATGCTGTGATGCGAAGGTCCGTAGAAAAGAGTGGAAAAAGAGCCAGGCTCCAGCACATGACAGGAGCATGAGAGAAAATGAACATCAACTGAAGAGAGAGAGGTTTGGACAGGAAAGGAAAAATGGCTTTACTCTGAGGACAGCTGAGCCCTGGAGCAGGCTGCCCCAGAGACTGTGCTGTCTCCTTCCTTGGAAGTTTTCAAGACCTGGCTGGATGAAGCCCTGCGTAACCCGGTCTGAGATTAGCTCTGACCCTGCTTGGGCAGGAGGCTGGGCTAGAGACCACCTGAGCCTCCTTCCAGCTGGAGCTGTGCTGTGGTTCCTTCTACAGGAGTCCTGGACCCAGGGCACAGCCTTGCTCAGGTTTAGATACGGCATTGCTCGGCGGTGCTCTGATCCCTGAATTTTTCATGTCCCCATGAATGACTGAGTGATTGACGCCACTTGTTTTTGCTGAGTTTTGTAAGGAAACTGTTGTTTCTTATGACCACAGTTTCACAGAAGCAATGTTTTTGGAGGTTTCTTTTTGGGTTTTTTTTTGCAGTTCTGGTTTGGTTTTACTGAAATGGGGAAAAAGAAAGCTGAGCTCAGTTCCAGCTGTCCTGAACAAATGCATGTTTCTGTGCGTACGTTTTCCTTCTGTGCAGCACACATGATGGTATGGTATGTCGGATTTGTGGTTTGTTTATGCATAATTTTTGAAAGGATTTTCTTGATAAAATTCTGGGCGCCTTACCTGCTTGCCCTTCTGTCATATGCTAGGACTGCATGAGAGCTTACCCCATTTGTTTCAAGGCCATTTGTCTCTATGCAACCTCATACCTATAAGAATTGGCTGCCACCTGTGTTATTTCCTTTTTGTGGCTAACCCTGAAACTGTAGGTGTGGGAAGAGACCACCTTGTCTAGTAGCTCATGTGAGTAGCTTGGAGGACGTTCTGTAAAACCTGAAAAACAGCCAAGGAAAAAAAACCAACAACCCAAGCCCTGAATACCAAGCAGGTCTCTGTTCCTTCACCCCTGCAGTCCTAGAGCAAATTTTGTACACAAGGGGAAGTTTATCCCCAGCCTGCTTTTTTCCCAGGTTATTCTGTTGGCTTCAGTAATCTGCTTGCAATGTTTTGATTTTGTGTGGGTTATCTGAAAGTATGTGTATTCTCATTTATGGAGCTTCTGGTACCCACAAAACAGATTTTTATGAGTAATGTGTAGAACCAAAACTTAAGAACAGTAAAGAGCTGTTCTTTTCCTCCAGCTTTTTTCGCAGCAGCAGTGATATGATTTGCCTTTGGGGCTTGTGGTATCACAGAATTACAGATGGGATGAGGTTTTCTGGAGGAGCCAAGACTAAGCAGGTCATTATTTTGCAGCAGCCAGATACCTGGCTTTGTTGGATCTGTCCTGGCTAGCAAAGGGTGAAGACTGAGGAAAATATGACGTCTAAACTGTCTGCTTTCATACCTCCTCATATGAGGCAGTGGCTGGCTTTCTGCAGAACATCTGTCTTTCTCATCACGGGTGTAACTGGCCTAGTCATCAGCACTGATGGGACGTCTTGCTCGAGCTCCTCGGTGCTGCAGCTCCTTTCCCCTCCTCTTCTACGGTGTGTCCCCCCTGCCCCCCACCCCAGCTGTGTGCTTGATTCAGGGCTGGGACTGCTGTGGTGTTTGGGGCAGGCGGGTAAGCTGGATTTTTCAGAGAACAGGCATAAAACATAGAGTTATTCTTTTTTAAAAAAAAAAAAAAGAAAAGACAACCAAACTGATCCTGCCTACATAGGCCTGTCTGATGCCTCCTGCGCTCCCTGGTGAAGTTCAGTGGGCTCACTAGGGATGTCCATTCTGGCTGTGGACCATCTGCCCTCCCTCTTGCCTCTCCAGACGGACGCCTGTGTGTCTGCCTGCCCCCTTCCCTCCCAGCACCCCCTGAAGGAGCCAAAGCAAAGATTCCCTGGTAGGCTCCTGCCCACAGTTATCAAATCTCAGCTCTCCAGCCAGCCAGGGAGGGGGGGCCGCTGGCAGCTGCATCTGCAGGAGGGCTCCAGATGTGTGAGGATGTGGGGATGCTGTGCTGCAGCCCTGCCCTCGGGGGTGCCCAGCCGGCTGGTCCCACCAGCAGTTGGAAGGCACTGCTGAGGTGTGACTCCCCAAAAATGAGCTTTGGCCACTATTTTTAAGGCAAGAGCTTTCTGAATGTGAAACTTGTCTCCTCCTCGTGTCTCGGTGCTTTTGCAGCTCTGTTTCTATTTGGCCAGTTTGCTCCTCACGGCTTTCAGTGGATGCTGTCGCTTACGAGAAGGACTAAAAGAGAAATAAAAGTCTTACTTTTGTACTTGCCCGGAGTGACTTGTGGCTTCTCATTTGGCTGTACTAATTCAGAGCAAAATTTTAGCTGAATTCCTACCGACTATTATTTTTCTCTACTGAAAAAATGCAGCAGGGAGCCTGCTCAGGGACTTGGGAATGTTTCCCTATTGCTGTTGCTTGTTTGTTGGGTTGTTAGAAATATGTTGCAAAACCACAAGGGAAAGATGGACTTAATTTACGTTGTTGCTTTTTCTCAACTACAAACGTGTCTAAAAGATCAAAACTAACAAAAAAAAGTGGCACTGACCTTGAAAACTGTGCAGTAAATGTCTTGAGGTTTTTTTTTTTATTCTAAAAAATTAAAATTAAAGGCATTTCATGTCCAGAACATCTTTTTTAGCTTTAATGAAAAAGATCTGGAAGACAAGCATACAGACTTCCCTCTCCTCAGTACCGTGCTTGGAACAGCTTTCTGGCAAGATTGGTTGGGGATGAAAAAAAAATACATGGTTTTAAGATGTGGCTTCAGTGTTTAAGAGGGACCATTATATGATATGGTGGCTGTGATGGAGCTACAAGAAACCTCTGCACTTATTTGATGTTGTTTCAAATTTACAGATATTTGAGGGGGGGAAAAAGGAGATTGGAAATATAGATGAGAAATGAGAATCTACAGACTTGCATTGCTGGAGGCTGGAGGAAGACACAACTGAAGCAGTTATTCAGTGCAGAAAGCTGTAAAGTCCCTATATCAAAGGAGCCAAGATTATGACTGTGGATGTCAATTAACTGTGCCTCTGCCATAGTGGTGATTAAGGTGTTGAAAAATATGCTTTGGGGAGGTGCATGGAAACCTGGGGCTTGTAGGTGTCAGTGTGCTAGAGTTTGGCTGTGGGCTTGTCAATTCTTGACACCTGGATATCTGAAAGACAGGCTAATTTGGGAGAATTCAAAGAATAACAGCAAAAGTAAATGGTTGAAGTAGCTGGTATATAAAGAAAGATTGTAAACATTAAAGGGGTATTTGGTTTGACAGGTGTTGGAAGAGGATGTGGAAGTGATATGATCAGGACAGTTTATGTTAAGCTCAGACTAATATTATTGAGGCTTCTTTCTCAGTTTCATATGATGTATATAATCTAATTTTCGGTATCGGTACCAGAATAGAGAGTCTGTGAAAACTTTGGTTTCAGCTGTGGTTCTCAAAACGCACAGATAACAAGTATCTTGTACTTGCAGCAAGATCCCTTCAGAGCTTTGTGTGTAATAATTATCATTATTGTGAAGGGGATTATGAAGCTTAAGATATCATTAAGCTATTCCTTTTTTACGCTGCTAATGTCCTTTGAAAATACCTTTTCTTTTTTTGGCCCCAAGTAATACTTGCAGGTTAGAGAAGAGTGAAAAAGAATCCATGTGAAGCAGAGGGGAGCTGGTGATGGTCAGCTAAGAATATTCAAGGGGAAAAGACAATGTTGGCAAGTGTCAGGGTAGTAAGGGGACTTTTTTTATGGTGTAGTATGAAAATTAACCATTGTCAGTAATCGGGTTACAAAACTTCTTGGAAATAACAAACCTCGATGACTGGAAATTCAGATAGGCTGAAAGGTCCCAGAGGAGAAGTTTGGCTTGTTGACACTGATTTTTGTAGGGTCATGACATCATGAGGAAATGTCTGAAGACATTAAATTGATAAAGAAAGAGTAAAGGGAAGGAAATAAAAACTGTGCACTGGACATCTGGTACGTAACATATTTAAAAATACAGCAAAGCTCCTGTAGGATTCCAAAGTTAGAGTTGAAGAATACACTTATGATTTAACCCTGGTAGGCAGGATTTTATAAAAAAACTGATATAGTCAGACAAACCTGATTAAATTTTGTTTTAAATCTCAAAGAATGAAAAGTAAATAGAGACATTTTGCAAATAATTGGATATTTATTTAATTGTATTGATTAAAAAATTGTACCACAAAATGCATGAAATTAAAGGATTGACTCAAAGTCATTGCTAATGGACAGTTGGTGTCAGAGGATAGATTTTTTTTTTTCTTTTTTTTCTTTTCACAAAAGTACCAGACAGGAGGCTTCTCAAGATTTTTATCCATGGTCCAAAAGCAAGTTATGTGGCTAGAAACAAAAAATGTGCCTGTACCTAAAGCCAGGTGAATGCATATTGGAAAACTAGGACTTGGAAAATGATCTAGAGTTCAGGGTAGACAAGCAACTCGGTGTGCTCAGCTAGGGTGATTCTGAAAGAAAAAGATTCATTTTTTAAAAAAATCCATTTTTTGGAATAATTTCTCTGGTTGACCACAGTATACAGTGTTGGTGAAACCAGTGCTATTACGGTGTCCAGTTCCTGAAGTTCAACTCTTAAAAAAGGATATGGAAGAACTAGAAGGCATAACAAAAACAAAATAAAGGGCTAAAAATATACTAGAGTTGGGGGAAAATGCTCGTTCCCTAGTCTTTGCAGTATACTGATGTTTTTTCCTGGAAGGTATGTTTCAGCAAAAGACAAATGCAGACCCTGTAAAAGGGTACCTCAGGGAAACATAGTGGATTGGGACATGTGGAAGGGTCAGATTAGGAAGGTTTCATAGTCCTTTCTGACTTCAAATGCTGTAAAACTTTATTGCTGGGCCTGTTGACTCTCCAGATACTGCGAGGCAGAGTGTACAGCAGCACCCTGTCACCCTATATGACTCCTTTAATCTGCCCAAATGCATTACAGCATTTGGTTGTTCTCGTGAACTGTGTTGATTTCAGTGAAGTTTAAATAAATGCTTTAATCTCTTCAAGCTGTTTTGAACTGTTTGTGTTTTCCATGACACCTCTCGGCCCATATAAAAGGGGTCAGCGTGCAAGGCATGTGGGAAAGGCTAAGATTTCTGGTAGAAAAAGGCATTTGTCCCTATATACAAAGCCACCTTTATGTATGTTCCCTCTTGGAGTCGAGTAGCAAAGATGGCCTTGTGTTCTCTGTACTTCTCTCTGGGCCAGACCGGCTAAAGCACACCTCATCGGTGTCAGTTCGTCCAGGGTCCTCAGCCCTGGCAGGTGAGAGAGGGCAGAAGAAGGGGAGAAAGCAAAGCAGTTAGGATGAGGTGTGAGGGAAAACCAATAGATGAGGAGGTGGGATGAATGCCCAGATGAAAGAGGAAAGTTTCTAGCTTTCATTTTTAAGGTAGAGCTAGTGGAAGGCGGTGGCTAATGTGATCCTGGCTGTATCAATGGTACCAACTTTTATGCCAGTTTTAACAGTGGAAGATTGTTGTTGTCCCTCTGCCTCTTTCGCTGTGATACTATAAGCCTGTGCTTTTTCTACACCACCAGCTGGAGGAAGCTTAAAATCCATCGCCTGTAGCAGACTGTGCCTTATTAATGTCTGTCAAGGACTTTGAGCATTTTAACGAGCCTAGTAGTTTGTTTTTGATGCAGGGTCAGTCTCCCCATGGTTTATAGGGGTCTCATGTTAAATTTTGGCATGCAGGCTGAGACAGGAGCAGAAGAGTGCCCAGGATGTTTGGGAAGGTTGAGTAATTTATCTTCCTTGACATGCTCTGTATTTGGGTAGCTGGCAGGCAGAAGACACAGCCTTAAACTGCTTCCTAAACCTTCTTTAGGGGTAGTGCTGTCTTGATTTTTCTTTGGAATGTGCTAGCAGGAAAAATACTTTATTCAACTACAGTGTGGACAGCAGATGTGGCTTGCAGATGTGTAAAAGCTGTATTGGAAACGCAGCGATGGCCAGGAGAGTGCCCAGGTTCTCTAAAGTAGTGTTGTCCCCTTTTGGGGTGAGTAAAGCTCCCAGTGCCCCTGTGGTGTGTTGGTGTCAGGGGCGAGCTGCTGTGCTTGTGAAGTGGCCCTTTCTGACCTGCTGCTCAGCATTGGGTGATTCCCAGAGAAGCACTGACAACGGATGTGGCCGGGAATGAAGCTTCTCATCTTGATGATCCCGTCGGGCTGGTCAGGCTCTGCTGGCTCTAGAAGGAGAGGCTGAGGCTACACGTGCTGCTGGGAGTCACCACTCACACCTACCTGTCCGAGGGCAGAACAGATGAGCAACCCTGGTCCTTCAGCAGTAGTTAATTTGTGGAGCAGAGGAATGCTCCCGTGACTGCCTTTGCCGTTCTGCTGCGGAAAGATAAGCTGTGACAGTGCAAGACGTGCAGCACCTTAAACCTCTGTAGGTGCCAGCAGCCTGGATGTGTACTTAGCCCCCTCCTACGACTGACGCAAGGCAGGTTTATCTTTGCAAAGCTGCCTTATCTCATTTCTGCCCAGCAGATGTAGTGGAGCTGAGCTCCTCGCGACAGTAGGCTTTACAGCCTGAGGTTGGCAGAGGAGCAGATCTCTGCTTTGGACCAGGTGTGCCCATACAGAAACCACATGGAGGGGCAGCTCTGCTGTTCCAGGCTGCTGCCCTCACCCCTGAAGCAGCCTCTGGGGAGTTGGACACTTGGGTTATGGCCAAGACAAGAATAGAAAAATATGGAAATTAAAGCAGAAGCGAGACGTAAAGCTCTTTTGTTCTTCCCCCCACCCCCCTGCCTTGTCCTAAGAACAGGGAGTGATTTTTAAAAGACCCTGACTTTTCAGAGGGCTGCTAGAATGCCTTGGAGGGGGACTTTCTTCAATTAAGTGTCCTCTCCTAATTGAGCCCTTTTAAGGCTGTTTCAGGCAGGTGTCCCAAAAAATCTCTGCTCGAGCTTCTGCGTAGATCTCCGACAAGAGGTCTGGTGTTTGAGCCAGGCAGGCTGTGCTCCGTCAGTTTAGTCTAGCGGCAGGGAAGGAATGTGAGTCAAAGGCCCGGGGAGATAATCCAAAGTGAGTGAGCAGATGCCAGAGAAAATCTGGACCAAGTAGGGGTGTGAAGAAACCTGGAGGCAAATCGGGCAAGGAAGCGTAATGAGTTGTGCAGAGACCAGGCTGTGACTTCAGTGGTCTGCAATACGTACCAAAGGCTGTGCGGGACTGGTGCTGGGAGGTGGCTCTTTCAGAAGCTCGGTCTCTAGCAGATGCTGCAGTGATTGTGAGCTTTATGGTAGCGCTGTGGCTATCTAAAATGTGTCCGTGCTGTGCTTTTTGCTTCAGAGCTCGTGCATTAAGCAGAGATATTTGAAACGTCTCAGACCGGAGGGGGTTTTCCCCATGACGAGTTGTACCCGTACAGGTGCTGATCTCCTCCTTGGGGCTTTGGAGGGGTTTCGTAGAGCTTGGTACTGTGTCTTGTAGCAGCAGGGAGCAGGTAGCTGTCATGGTTTTCTTCTTGTGTCTATACAGATTGACGAGGACATAATTAATTAATGTCACCAGTGTTTTCAGGCTGCTAACCGTGGCTCTCAGCAGTCCCAGGGTCTCAGTTTAACCAGGGTCCCAGCAAAGACCCGACTCCTTGAGCGTCCCCTGTTTCTCCCTGGTTTGGTCTGAGGGAGGGATGCCCGCGTTGCATTGCTTCTCCCGAGCCTCTTCTTGGAAGCTCCGTGCAAACCCGCCTGTTTCCAGTTAGTGACGCAGCGCTTCAGGAGGCTGAGCCAAGGCAAACAGGGATGTTCCCCATTTAGGGAGTGAACGGTGGGGCCTCTCTACTAGGACCTTATGGGCAGGGTACTGACAGGCAGTAGTATATTTAAATACTCAAGGCCAGTGTTAACTTCTCAGAGTCTTCTTTTTAGCAAATAATCTTTCTGTCCTGGTGGTGTTCGTTAAAAACAAACAAAAAAAAGGTGGAGAGGAAGGAGAAAGATTTTCCATCTCTCTCTGACAGTGAAGGAAAACAAGGTTATAAAGTGTTATTATTTATAATTTTATGTGAGGAGCAGCTCTTCCCCATTTAGGTCTTTACTGCTGTCTAGTGCAGAGTCTCTCAAACTGGTGGACAGGCTTATAGGAAAGGGCACAAGTGTAACAACTCAGGGGAGTAAGAAGGGCTTCTAATATTTTATTGGGAAAGGATATAGACGTAGGATTTGTTGGGGGTGTCCCGGGAAGGGCAGAGGGAAGTAGAAGAGCAACTGAGAAACCTGTGCTGTTTCAGTCAACTCCTGCCTTAGAAACCATGTGGTGCAGGAGGATGCTCAAGACTACACCACAGAGGGGTGTCACTTCTGCTCCCTACCTTGCTGGTAGATGCTGATTGTCTTGTGGAGCTTTCGTTGTTAAATTTTCATGTATCTGACCCAGGCCTGCCAGTTCCTGCTGGGTAAATTTAAATAGGAGAACTTCCTTCCTTTACGAATTAAGGTTTGGAGGGCTTTTCAGGGAGTTCAGACTGAGGGAAAGGGCAGGACTGGACAACAATCAGTTTGACTGAATTTTGGGGAAAAAATTAGCAAGGGGATGACTCATAGCTTAAGACTTCAATAAAGACTAGTTGGACTGACCAGGGAAGAGTATTTAGAAAGTAGAAACTGGCTGTAATCTCAGTTAAAATAGGAGTTACTGATAAATGAGGCTGGATTCCTCTTATTCCATATATCTAGTATATGCATGACGAACCTATAACTTGGTAGCAGGATTTTGCTAGGTGGAAGCATATGTGAAGAGGAGATCATGGAAGCATGAAATGTTTTGCAATCTAGCCCTGTATATGCAGTGCTTAAAATATTGCTTAATAACTATTTCTTAAAATAAAATCATTCCTATTATGAGTGTTACCAGCCTTAATCCTACAGGGAGCTCGAACAACACAGGAAGTACGCTGCTGTTGAACACAAGTGCCATCCAAGTTGCTCATCCGATGGGACATGGGTTAATGGTTTTAAACTACAAGAGGGTATATTCAGACTAGATATAAGGAAGAAATTTTTTATGATGAGGGTGGTGAAACACTGGTACAGGTTGCCCAGAGAGGTGGTAGGTGCCCCATCCGTATGGTGCACCATTTAAGGTCAAGCTGGTTGGTGCTCTGAGCAACCTGATCGACTTGAAGATGGGGCATCTCATTGCAGGAGAGCAGAACTAGATGACCTTTAAAAGTCTCTTCCGACCAAAACCATTCTGTGGTTCCTTAGGCATTGCCTAGGTACTCCTTTGCTCAGGAGACACAGGTCTGGTATCTTGGGGGAGGGCTGGAGCACCAGTGCTGCTGCAGTGGTGACATCCCAGCTTGTCACGCTGTGTAAGTAGTGAGGGAGGGATTCGTAACTTCTGAGTACATCTGTGGTGTGGGTGGGTGGTTACAGACTCGGCTGGCTACGGGAGGGCGGCCGAGCACATATTTTACTGCAGTTGTCACAACTATATATGGAAGACCAGGAAAAAAAAAACCCACTGCAGTGGTCAGGCTGCTTACCAAAAGAACCTCAGCTGAATTTTCTTTTCCAATTGCTTCAGCTTGTCTGGATTGTTTCTGTCGTAAAAAAACAAGTCGGGTACTTTGTGTCTGATGGATGACAAGTAGTCAGGAGATTGGTAGATACTTGAGTTTGAGGCAGCCTGTGGTGATCATAAGCAATCATAAAATAACTTTGTTACCTAGTGTAGTCTTTTTTGATGGCATTTAGGGACATCATATGCCAGAAGCAGTTGTTCCCTTCGGTAGGAAGGCTTAAATGGTGATGTGTGTGTGTCCAAACTTTGGGGGAAGTTGTGTGCCCTCCACTTTGGAGGAAGTAGCACAGGTAGTGTCCTCCTGAGGCTCCCAGTGGCAATCTCGTAAATACAGCCTGCAGGATTGATTCTGATGATTTAAGGTAGTTCTGACAGCTCCACCCATCAGGGATTTCAGGATTGTGGTAAGTAGCCTCCAAAATCCTATGAGGCAGTAAAATTTTGCTGTTGCAACGTTATAAAAGGGACAGTACGTCCTGATCAGGATACACCATAGCCTGAGATGTTTTGGGCTGATCCATGAGTTCACAAGGGTGGGGAACCACACTGTTTTCTCCAAGAAAGATCCTTTCATCCCAAAGATGTGTTACAATTACACAATACATACTCGGATAAGATATTGAATATATGATTTTTCCTCATGTGATTGTGGGATGACAATTCAGTGAAATTGGTCTTTAAAGTGCATCTTCACACAAAGAAATTCTGTCAAGTCTTTGACAGAGCTCAAATTGCTCATCCCATGAATGCAAGGAGAATTTATTCGTCGTGGGAAACCTTTAAAGGTGTCTACACTCTCTACTAGTTTTGGTTCTTCCCGAGGCTGAAAACAAGCCATCTGTGTTCCAGCCTTATACATACAGATTTACAATACAGGAGTGCTGAAGTTCTTGTTGCATTTCCAATGGCAAACGCTGCTCTAGTTTGCGGAGGTCACTTCATGCATTGCTTTATCTGGAAAATAAGTACTAACATGCCTCAATAATGTGGTGTTTGGAATAATTAAAGAAAATGAAGAGTTGCCCATATTGTTGATCTGCTGCAAGAATATGGATACTTTTTTCTTTTTTTCTTTTTTTTTTTTTCTCCTTAGTGGAAGTGCATTTTTCACTTCAGTGAAAGTCTGTGGTCCTGACTTAAGCCAGAATAGGCTAACTGTTGCAATTAAATCACAAATTGTGTCATTCACAATACCTATAAAGGGGGCAGTGCTCTGCCAGGTAGTACTGTTTGCAGGGGGACAGCAGCCACATTTCCTGGGAAGTTCTTCCCATCCACTGACCTGACTTTTGCTCTTGGAGGAAAACTCCTTTTGATCAAATAATACTCCTGTTAAGAGGGTCCACTAATGGGTTTGCCTTGGTGGGAGCCAAAGCATGAGCAGACAGAGGCAGCCCTGTGCATGGAACCTGCTCTCATCTGGTAGCATCATTGGTGCAGAGGCAGTGCTCGTGCAGGTGGTGGGTTTGTAAGCAGATGTGGCTGAGCATCTCCTCTCAAGGAGAACAAGCCATGCAGGATTTGACTAGAATTTACCTCATTGTCAGTGTTTGCATCACTTCCCATGAAGCAGAGCTACACCTTCTTTGGCATCTTCCGGATTTGGTGACTTTGTAGTGAAGTATTGCTGGAGGGATCAAACTTTGGGGGAGTGCTACAGCTAAAAGGCACACCTTGGATGCAGCACAGTCCAAGAAGAAATTCTTTTTGTGGTAGGCTGCTGCTGTAAGCAATGCAGTTTTGAGAGGTGGTGTGTTGGGTTGGCCCTGGCTGGATGACAAGTGCCCACGAAATCTGCTCTATCACTCCCCTCCACAGCTGGATGGGGGAGAGAAAATATAACAAAAGACTTATGGGTCAAGGTAAGGACAAGAGGAGATCATTCACTAATTACTGTCACAGGCAAAACAGACTCTACTTAGGGAAAACTTATTTAATTTATTATTAATCAAATCAGAGTAGGATAATAAGAAATAAAAACTAAATCTTAAAACACCTTGTCCCAACCCCTCCGTTCTTCCCTGGCTTAACTTTACTCCCAAATTCTCCCTGCTGCCCCCACAGTGGAACAGGGGGACGGGGAACGGGGGTTGCAGTCACTTCATCCTGTTTTCTCTGCAGCTCCTTCCTCCTCAGGGGGAGGACTCCTCACACTCTTCCCCTGCTCCAGCGTGGGGTCCTTCCCGTGGGAGACAGTCCTCCACAAACTTCTCTGACGTGAGTCCTTCCCACGGGCTGCAGTTCTTCACGAACTGCTCCAGCATGGGTTGCTTCCACAGGGTGCAGTCCTTCAGGAACATACTGCTGCAGTGCGAGTCCCCCACGGGGTCACAAGTCCTGCCAGCAAACCTGCTCCAGCGTGGTCTCCTTTCTCCTTGGGTCCACAGGTCCTGCCAGGAGCTTGCTCCAGTGTGGGCTGTGTTGGGGTCACAGCCTCCTTCAGGCATCTACCTGCTGTGGCATGGGGTCCTCCACGGGCTGCAGGTGAATATCTGCTCCACTGTTAACCTCCATGGGCCCTAGGGCAACAGCCTGCCTCACTATGGTCTTCACCACGGGCTGCAGGGGAATCTCTGCTCCACCACCTGAAGCACCTCCTCCCTCTCTTTCTTCCTGCTGCAGTTCTTCACGAACTGCTCCAGCATGGGTTGCTTCCACAGGGTGCAGTCCTTCAGGAACATACTGCTGCAGTGCGAGTCCCCCACGGGGTCACAAGTCCTGCCAGCAAACCTGCTCCAGCGTGGTCTCCTTTCTCCTTGGGTCCACAGGTCCTGCCAGGAGCTTGCTCCAGTGTGGGCTGTGTTGCAGGAACATACTGCTGCAGTGCGAGTCCCCCACGGGGTCACAAGTCCTGCCAGCAAACCTGCTCCAGCGTGGTCTCCTTTCTCCTTGGGTCCACAGGTCCTGCCAGGAGCTTGCTCCAGTGTGGGCTGTGTTGGGGTCACAGCCTCCTTCAGGCATCTACCTGCTGTGGCATGGGGTCCTCCACGGGCTGCAGGTGAATATCTGCTCCACTGTTAACCTCCATGGGCCCTAGGGCAACAGCCTGCCTCACTATGGTCTTCACCACGGGCTGCAGGGGAATCTCTGCTCCACCACCTGAAGCACCTCCTCCCTCTCTTTCTTCCTTGGCCTTGGTGTCTGCAGAGTTGTTTCTCTCACATATTCTTACTTCTCTCTCCAGCTGCGATTGTGCAGGTTCCCTCCCCCCCTTCTTAAATACTTTATCACAGATGTGCTATCGCCGTTGTTGATGGGCTGAGCCTAGGCCAGTGGCAGGTCCATCTCGGAGCTGGCTGGCACTGGCTCTGTTGGACATGGGGAAGCTTCTAGCAGCTTCTCACAGAAGCCATCCCTGTAGCTTTTTCCCTCCCCCTCTATCCCCACTACCAAAAACTTTGCCATGCAGACCCAATACAGATGGTTAGAAAAAAAATCTCATCATCAGGTCAGAAATAAGGTGAGATTCACCATTGGGAAGGAAAGCAAGAAATTACCAAGTGACTTTGACTCTGGTTAGGTGTGCTCTGCTGGAACTGCTAGATCCCTGGGGTGGACCCTTCAGATCTGCTAGCATAACTGAACCTGGAGTAGCTCCCTCGTACTGGTCTGCCCAATGTGGGGTGTGTAAACTTGAATAGTGGACCTCAAATCCATCTTGATGGAATGGGATTGGAGCAGCAGATGTGGAATTAAGGCCTCTTCTCTGAGGGAACACTGACTGCTGGGAAGTTCTGACAGAATGGCACACATCTCTGCAGGTTATGCCCGTTAAACGTTTTTATCTCAAAATGCCCAGTGACACAACAACGCTGTGATTTTCTTGGTGATGCTCTTTCACTTGGAGTGCTGATGCTGTGGGGTGTAGAAAAGAGCCTGAGACAGCTGCACCACAGAGTAAACAGAGAGGATGTACGGTCAGGGTGTAAGAGATGGCATGTTTATGAACTCCTTTTGCATTTGAAATCTGGTGTGATGGCTTCAAACTCCGTATTGCAGTTGGAACATGCCTCCTTGTTGTGCTCAGTAAGTCTTGATTATAGAGCTGGCATATCTGAGTAGTGTGCATGTGACTTTGCCAGGACTTGCTCGGTTTTCAAGATGTGCGCTCATCCATTGCATATGGGCAGCATTTAGCCTCTTGAGCTGTAAAAGACAGGTTGCCAAAGTATGTTTCATAGCTTGATATTGTTATAACACTCTTCCCCGCGTGCTGGGTTTTCAGGCACATTGGGGTTTTCTGAAATGTGTTCCTTCAGTTTTGTTCGCGCTGGTTTGTGTTGTCTGAGAGCCCTACTTTCTCCACTGCTATTGACAGAGAAAACTGACTTCTCAGAGTTTAAAAAAAAAACCAACCCAACTGTTCAACAAAAATGAGGGTAAGATAAGACTGTGGTCATCCTGGCCATTAGACACCTAAGAATAGGCAGGGGAGCATGCCGTCGCAATAGCCTGCCTTATAATTGTTCCCCTTGCCCTTCCTCTCCCCCGTCCACTTAAAAGCAGAAAGCAGGGAAGAAGAAAAGACAAAAAAAGCAACCAACCCCCGAAAAAATACCCAGCCGGGACAGACTGAGACGGTGGAAGCAGAAGCGTGCAATTAAAAAAAGCTGCGTGCGCCCGGTCCCAGACATTCCTGCAGCTGCAGGCTCCCGGCGCGGTATCCGGGTGGGCTGGACCCCCGCCAGCCCCGGGCAGGGGCTCTGCCGGGGAGCTGCTGCTGGAGGCGGGGAGGCTGGTGTCACTGCTTTTTCTCTGCAGGCTCAAAAAAATGGGGTTTCCAAGGCCCTGCCTCTGCTCAGAAATGTCTCACTTTTCTCTGTTTTATGTGCCCTTGGACAGGCTGCGGCTGAAGGAAGAAAGAGCCTCAGAAATCCGTCTGAAAGGGCAAGGGAGCGCGGCTCCCCTCCGTCAGGGAGCCCACTTCAGCTCTGTGCCCGCACAGTCCCCGCTCTGTGCGCCCGCGGTGGAGCCGTTTTACAACAAATGTCTCTGTGTTTCGGTTTGGGTTGGTGGGGAAGGAGCAGGGGTCAGTGCCCACAGTCAGGCTTTTGAGACCCTGAGGCCCTTTGAGCCTTGGGTGCGTGCGTAACTTTTAACCCAAAGCCGTTGAATCCGTGTGGTTTTACTCTGCCAGAAGGAGGATGTAAATCCAGGGGGGTGTTAACACTTTGGTTACCGGGAGTTAAACATAAAGTGTGAGAGCGGGGCTGGGGCTTTGGTGGCATGAATTGTGGGGATGCTCTTGCCTCCTAGCGAGGACAACAACTCTGTGTTTGTGCTTTGGGCCGAAGTAGCCCTGAAACCGCTCTGGGCACATACTTGGTCTTTCTTCGCTGGTTTCCAAAAAGGCAGGTTCTTCCAAAGGTGGTGTTGGGTATGAGAGAAGCTGTATTTACTTAGTTTATTAAAATAAATGGCTTAGCAGCACAGCTCTTGGTGTTGCTCTAATGGCTGAGGTAAGGTGAACAGCTGTATCATTTGGGCATTAAGAATTTTTAAATTTAAAATATGTGTTTGAAAGCGAGCCCGGTGACAGCTGTGAGAGGGGAGCTGCGCCACAGCATTGCCGCCTTGTGCTGCCACCTCTTGCTGCCTGTTTGTCTGTCTTCTCTGCTGAAGGCTGCCACGGGAAGAGGTGCCCAGGCCTTACGCACTGGTGTTTTAGCTTATGCTGCTGAGGAAGGAGAGTTGGGCACCTTGTCCCCTCCTGTGAACAGAAATGGCTGAGGTGAAGGGCTGCTCCTGCCATCGTGAGAGCGTGATAGTCCTGCAGGGAGCCAGAGGGCAATGTCGTCTTGAACTGGGGCCGTTCTTCTGGATTTTTCCAAACTTGTTTGTCTGAGTTGTCGGGCGGTGACTGAAGGGTGTGGGTACCCTGGGGCTAGATGGGTATCTTGTGCAAAAATCACCTGGGCTGCTCTGGATGGCTCTTTGCGAAATGTCATTGCTTTCCCCAGTATTCCCAGGGCTCTTCCCATCACAAGCAGCACACGCTCTTGTGCCACCATTGGCAAAGGCTGAACGAGGTGAACGACCTCATGACCTTTTTGCTGCTACAAGTTATCTTGCCAAGGACAAAGCTTGGGTATATCAGCAGAGAAGGCTTGCCTGTGGCCGTCCTTGCACCGGTTACACAAGTGTCCTCTTGTTTTCGGGCTAAGAAAAGAGTCATTGCCATGGGAATTTCAGTGTTGAAAAACAAGATAAGGAGCTGTGTGCATTCCTGTCCTGCTCCCCAGTTGTGTCTTTGTGCCTCTTTTCTGCTTGTCTCATCACTGAAAACTTGAGCAGGTCAGTGCTGTGGTTCTCGGAAGTCCTGGCAGAGACCCTCTCTCTAGTCCTCCGTAGCTGCTTGGTTTCTTCCCTAAACACAACACCAGCTTCAGAGTGTACCACGAGAGCGTCTGAATATGCACATGGGCATCCCTTAGCAATGAGATTTCATGCTGTTTGTCTGGGTCTATAGTGAATTTGCCTATTATTGTTCACCCATCTTGGAGGTGTATGGTAACGGCGCTGTCTAATAGTAGGAAGCTTTATTTACGATGAAAAGTCCTATCAAGCTTTTAATCCTGCAGTTACAGCTCTGTGTGTATGGCCTTTATCTTAGCAACAAAAAAGTCATGAATACAAATTTCTACACATCAAAAAGGGCTGCTTTCCAACGTGTATCTCTGTTCCCTCCTTGAACTTTAAAAAATGGGTTTGCATAAGGATCAGACAAATCATCTGCTTAAATAAAAATGGCTAGACCATTAAACCTTTAAAAGCATATCAGATTATTACTGCTTTTATTTAGTATTTTCATTTTAGGTGGGGAATATGTGGTTTGAATTACTATTAGCATGGGCATCTGGTCTAAATCAATTTCCATGTTCTGTCCTGACCTTTCCTGACTGGCTTAACAAACCCTGTCAAAAGGGGAATAGTTTTAACTGCTGCTACACGAGCCAGTGATTGGAGCAATGTAGACAGGGTGGAGAGATCGATGATCTCTTCTACTTCTTCCCCCAGCTCTTCCTACTCGCTTGGCAACGGATGAAATACCACATACGGTGGTTATACTGAAAGCTGGATGGTCCATTTAAATTTCTATTACCTCCATCTGTTTGCTGGCTTTTCTAAGCGTGGCTGGCTGTCCCCAAGAAGCTCAAACTGGAGGCTTGTGTAACTGGATCCTTTTGTGGAACGGAGCTATTATGTCCTTCTGTAAAATGGTCTTGTGGGCTTCTTTTACAAAATGCTACCCTGTTGGACCTTTTGAAGTGTTATTAGGTATTTTTATTGCAATATTGGAAAAATAAAGATGACTTGGTGTGGAGAAAAGATGGACAGCTGCTCTCTCCAGAAGAAGAGTTGTTATTTCTCCATATTGTCCTATGCTTGAGTTCCCAGTGTATGCATGCTAGCAACTTGCAACTGTTACAGGACGGGTAGAATTCAGCCTATGGAAATCCCAAAAATACTGAGTTCTCGTTTGGTGTTAGTGCCAAACATGCTCATTTTGACTCCTGCTGATGACTAGATCATCCCAAGCCATCTGGCATCACAACTTGTCTGTAGAATCAGAGCAGTGTTTTTCAATCCCTTGTAATTTGTGCACACCTAACAATTTTCTGGGAAGTTTGCAGACTCTGCAAACTTGAACTTACTTCATGTTCTTTAGTTTCCCTTGTTACCCATTGCAGATCTTGCAACCAGGGAAAGAAAAAAAAAAAAGAGGAGAGGATGCTCTGCGATTCTGAAAAACTGTCAATTTTAGTTTTGGCGTGTCTGAGTCTTTGTATTGGTTCTGCATAAGACATGGTTGTTGCGAGCCTTGATTTATAAAATATTCTAGTTCACAGAATGTAATGTAGTCTTTGGAGAAGAATACTGGTAATATCTCCATGTGTGCATATACATTCTGACTGAGATGGCTTCATATTCATAATGATGTCAGAGTGCTTTACACACAAACCATTTGTTCTTGTATGTTAATTTAATAAATAAAAACTTGTTGTGGTTTTTCTGAGCTTTTATTTTTTCATGGAGGCTTAAGATACTCCATGGTAACCCACTGAACATCAGGTACCACTTTCAGTTCATTGGAGCAACACCAGTCCAACTCCAGATCTTCTCCCATACTGACGTATGTCCTGAGAACTTGGTTTTGTTTCTTTTAATGATGCTGAATTTCAGCGGCATTAGGTCAGTGCTGCGGCTTACAGCCAGCTCCAGCCCCCACAGGAAGCAGCAGTTTCAGGATCACTTCTCTTTCCTTTTTTTTTTTTTTCTTTTAGTTAAAGAACCTTCCTGATAACACACATTTGTCGACATACCTTATGCAACAGTTTTCTGTGTAAAATCCGCTGCAAGTTTCAAATTCCTCAAGAATCCCATAGCGTTTTCGCTCTCCCTCCCTCCCACTCCAGATGGTCTGTAGCAGATGCTTATCCGAACTGTTCCGCAGCCAAGGGTGCTGTATTAAAAAACTGAGCTATATTTAATACACACACACGCGCGCACACACACACACATATATAACTCTGTGTATATATAGCCTTAACTGGCTCTGGAGTTATGCGTTGCTGATAAGCAGTACAAGGTTCCCCTGATTGTTTTTCTGGCTGCGTACCTGTGTTTCCCTCGAGCCAGACAGACTCATTTAGCTCCAGGAAAGTGTTTTCCCTGCCTCAGGTGTAATGCCAGGGGCCTGTGCTGGCCTGGTGCTTGGCAGCCAGGGTTTTGGTGTGGCCCTGCACCACAGATGGCTTTCAGGCTGCAGGGAAGAAATCACCGCGCCTGAAGGTTGAACACAAATTGTGCTCTCTGAGCTCCTGAGCTTGCTCTTTACCTCTCTATAACCCTCAAAGCCTGAAGCGGCTGCCTGGGTCCCTCCTTCCAGGCCCTGGCTCAGCACCATGCCCTGTGGCAAGGGGGTCTCTATACGTCCTGTCTCTCTCCAGCATTTTTACAGCCCTGATAATGATGGCATTGAATGTGATGCAATCTTCCACGCCATTATTCTTGAAATACCTCGTGATAGGAGAGTATCGCTTCGTTATTGCCCTTAGGCATGTGGAACAGAGGGGCGAAGGGTACCTTTGCTCCAGGGGAGGAGAGGGCCGGGCCTGCTCTGGCGATGTGGGGCACACAGTGACTTTGGCTTCTGCCTGGCCCTCTAACTGCACGGCCCCATTTCTTTCCTTCCAGCAATGTTGACAGAGCCTAGAAAAACCACATTGTTGTGTTGTGTTTTTTTTTTTTCCTTTCCTTTAGAACTGTGGGGTAAGGGTTACAGAAGAGGAGCCTCTGGATGCTCGGGGCTCGCACTCACTAGGTGCTGGGGTGGGTGTCCATGGGCAGGCCCCATCTCTGTCCCCACACGCATGCGCGGGCCGGGCCTCTCCCTCCCTTTGCCGCCGGCCCACTGGGCACCCAGTTGCCTCTGAAGAAAAGGAACAGATCTCATCTGTGGTTGGCAGGGGTCTGAGTTAGCCTTGGCCAGGATAGTGCGAATGGGTGATTACGTGTGCCCATGCTTATGCAACGTCTGAAACTTCCCTCCGCCCGTCTCTGTCCCCGGGATGCTGGCAGGATGTTTTGGCAGTCTCGGGGAGAGTTCGTCTTCTGCACAGCGCACTGGCTTAATATAGCCAATTAATTAACTCATAGTGCTGCAAGTGAAAGCGGCTTTGTTTGAGCATTAACGCTGTTTGAGGGATTTGAAGGACCGGGAAGATGCTGCGCAGGGGTGCAACTGTATGTGTTGGCTGGAGCGCCTTTTTCCTTTAGTGCCAGAAACTGACGCTGCCTGGTGGGATTCATCTTGTAATTAATCTTTAAAGCAGGATGAAACTCCTTCTTTCCTTTAAATTCTCACTCGCCTTCCTTTCTGTCAGCTGTTTGCTTTTAATGTTTATCAAACTGAAAAAAATTAGCTCTTTTCTAACATAAAATAAGAGCCCAAGCTAACTTGTTCTCTCTGTGTGTCTGAAGGGGTTTGCATGTTACATGCTTGTGTCAGGGCTCTTTTTAAGGTTTAAAGCAAGAGTAAAGTAACTTGCCCCTGATCTGTTGTCTCAGCTATGGGCAGCCTTCTCCTGCTGCTGTCTTGGTATTTGGAAAGGACGGTAGGCCATGGAGGAGATGCGCAGGCATGTGCAGCTTTGCTAACTAGGAGATGTTGTAAAAGAGTCTTGGAAATGAGTGACTGCTAAATGATTTCTGAAGTCACTCCCTCCACTTGGAAGCTCCCTTTTAGTTCCCACATGCACCCCAAGAGTTCCCCTTGCCTGGGCTTGTGTGACATCTTCCATCAGCACTGAAATCAGCCGTCTGTTGGATGTGGTTTATTTGGAAATTAAATATGGACTCTGAAAATGATCACAAGACTGTCTGCTTGTGAGTCCTCACAGTTTGTTGCAGGTGTTTGCTTGTGCTTTGGCACGACTGCAGCTACCGCTCCATTCTTGAGGAAAGGATTGGTATCGAAAGGATAGGGAATAGGATAGGAAAAGATAGGGTAGTTTGCACGCATGGGTGTTGCTGGGTGTTTGTGTTTTCAATCTCTTAGATGGAGAAACCCTGAAGTCCAATGTAAGCCTGCCAAATTTTTCCTCTATGACCTCTCCTGACTCACTTTGTGCAGTAGGGCTCAAGAACCCAGCCTTAAAAATAAATGAAGGGAAAAGGCTTTCAGTGGGCTAGTGCTGTGGGATGCACTGGCCACTTGAAGTTTATTGAGCGTTGTGTTTGGAGCTTGCTTGTGAGCTGGTAGATTGCGACTGATGGGAGCAACCTTTGGTTTTAAACCTTGGTTCTTGAACTGTGTTCCCTGGCCACCTTCCTGATAAGTATATTGAGTTCTCTGGAACATAGGAATGCAAAGCAGCATCAGCAGGTTTCCCAACTCCAGGTTTGTATCGAGTTTTCCAGAATGTGCTGCTGCTCTAGTAAACAGCCTTGTTTTGCTGCAAGAAGGCCAAAGGAAACAATTATGATTGATTAGTTTAGCCTTATATAAATCATGGGCTATAAAACCTGCCCAGATTGTTTCCTGTTTGAATTCCTGCATATCTTTGTAGGGAAACCTCTAGCCTTCAATTAAGAATGGCTTGGGTTGAAGTATTCACACTGTTCCATCATGATTGATTGTTCTCCCTATTTTAATATTGTGTCCTTTTGTAACTATGATGAATGGATCTGGCTTCAGCTGGTAATCTTAGCTGCAAGCTGGTAGAGCTGTTCTCTAAGTCTTATTCCCTGTTTCAGTACTTAAGAAAGTTCATGTTCTGCATTCGTTTCCTCTTTGACAAGCTGAATTGCTTACTTCTTTTGTTATTTGCTTTTATTTTGAGGCAGGATTTCCAGCCCTGCAGTGATTCTTGTGATTCTCTGAACTTTCTCCAGTTGTTCAACATCCTTTTTTTGGAATTTGGTGTTATAGGATTGGAGCCTGGCTTTGGTCAGTAGCAGCTGTGTCTGCCATGAGCATGGAGAAGATTAATTCCTGCCTCACACCCCTCTGTCTTCTGAAGTCCTCAAACCTGTGTGCGCTGGGTTGTGCCGAGGACACTGAATTGTGCAGCGGGTTGTGCGATTGGCATGAGGCTGTAGTACAAAGCTGTAGCTGGGGATTTACAGGGTGGCTTCTTTTAAATATGAAGCCTCATTTAAGAAACAAGTATGAACAAACAAAAACCCCATCCTACCAAAATAAAATAGGCAAAAACTCTGCACGACCAGTACCTCCCTGCTGTTCTTCGGCAGTGTGAGCCTGGCACTGGCCCCACAGCACTGGGGCTGCTCCTGGGACTGTGTGACACTTCGATGCTCTGGCTGAGGGGCTCGACTTGGGGTGCAGCGAGAGGTCTCTCGTGCCCAGAGTGTAAGCATGTGTCTGCAGTCACTCTTCGTTCCTCCCCGGGCCCTCCTTTGTGTGCCCAGTGCTTGCGATACCTGTCCCAAAGATGCTCCTTCAGCCACTTCTCTCCCAGGGTCCTAAGTCCTTTTTGAGATCTCTGCTTCTGATTGTCAGTCACGCGAGCATGACTTGACGCCTTTGGTTTGCAGCAGTAAGATTTATTTTCTTTTATTTATTTACCTTCAGCTTTATTTAAAACATGTTGCTTGTTTATGGCTGCTTACCAAGTACTCTGTGTTTTGGTTTTGTGACCTGACCTTTTTATTACTCCCTGCTCCTGCTGATGCTGTGTTATCTGCAAACTTCGGTGGTGGTGACTCTCAGGTCATTGATAAAATATTAGAGTCTGGGGCCAAGAACCGATCCCTGTGGGAACCCGCTGAAAACATGTGATGTAATCAGCTGATCTGTGTTTTGCATCTGGAGATTTCTTATTTCTTTATCCCACTGAATGTGTCCTGTTGACTTTGTATCACTCTGGCTTCGTTTACAAAACGAAGCACCAAGTTAGTTGCCCTATAAGAGACAAGGTGTATTAAGCTTGTGCTGTTATTACAAAAAGAAAAAATTTGAGAAGCTAAATTATCAATTATTGTGAAATTATAAGCATAAATTGGATTTCTCTCCCTCTTATTTTTGGACTCACGTTCTCTCTTCCCTTCTCCCTTAGTCAGGAATGAACAGTAGGTAGGTTAACTTGCTGTTACTTTGGTTGCCTTGTTTACACTTAAATATTTTCATATTATTTTTTCCTGGCCATCAGCATTGTCTCATACTGAAAATAGTTTCAAGAGCTCCATAGAAGCCCTGTTTAGACTTTTCAGATGGAGGTTATCTAGGTCTGCTAATTAAAATGGCCAGCTTTGAGTAGCTGTTGTTTTTATATTCTCTTCCGTTATTGTTGGGATGAAAATCATTTCATTACCATCCTGTGGGAAGGCTGTATCATCTGTTCTCATATAAAGAGCAGTAATTCAGAACCGCCCCCTCCCAGGAATATTCAATTAAACATTTTGATTTCCCCCCCGCCTCCTAACTGCAGCCAAGTGATGGCCTGATCTATAATTAACATTCTTCTGGGTCCTGACAAAGTCAGAAGCAATCTTTTTCCCTCTGAATTTTATTTTCGGTGATCTCCTCCTTGTTTTCTAGGTTCTGATTTATGTTAATTCTCATTAATTTTTCCTTTCTTCCAGTAGCCTAAACATGGGTTGGAACTTGGTGATCTTTAAGGTCCCTTCCAACCCGAACCATTCTATGATTCTATGTAATACTTCTAAGTTTCCGTGGTAAGCAAGGTTATTTGCCCAGCATGGCTTTCTCTTCCCCTGTCATTGTGAGATGGCAGGGGTTTTGTTTTTGGTTTTTAGGCATATGCTGAAATGTTCATAAATGATGTACAGTCAACATTGGTGATTTTTTGATTAACGACCTTCTCTCAGGTTCTCTTGATCCTTTGTCTTGTGGGGTCAGCTTGAAGAGCTCGACCATCTCTTTTAGGACTGTAGAGCATGGAGGAAACGTTGGCTGCCAGAGCAGGGTAGGGCAGTGCTGCCTGACGGCACGCTGGCACCGCTCCCGCAGCGGCGGGCCTCCGTCGTGCTGACTCAGGGACGCAGGAATCTAGTGCTGGCCCCTACCGAGTCTCCTTTCCTTCTTGAAGCTGCCTGCCTTTCAGATGGGGAAGAATAAATGAGGGTAAGAACATAGCAATTGCGAGGTTGACCACTGATGGGCAGTTTTAAATGGCAAGGTGCAGAAGTCAGTTACTCCTGGCAAAAATATGCAACTGGGGATGGAGGAAGTTCTTGCACAATCTTAATATACTGCTTATCTCTCGTAGTTTTATTTTATCTCTTCCCAAGCACTGTGACTTTCCTTCCTCCTCCCATTCTTTCCTTCTGCACCCTTGCTCTTCTGGCTCTGCTCCACCAGGGTCTTCACCTGCAGCCCGTTCAATTCCTTCCTGATTCTGCTGATCTTCTTTATGTCCTGCAAGGTGATGAGTAGCTTAGGCCTTTCTTTTGCCTGCTTGGGAGCAAAGGTCTGGAAATGTACAGAGGGGGGTACAGACGAAGTAAGGGAGTGCTGTGAATGGCAGAGGGCTAGCAAAAGGAGCTGAAATGTCTGCTCACAAGCAAATGAAGGCAGCACTGGGTTGAAAGTCTCCCCAGTATTATGAGGACTTCTTGGGGGAGAGAGCCAGCACACATGGTATTAAATGAGCTCTCTCACTAGTCCCTGCATCTCTGGAAAGAAGCATAGAGGAGAGCTAAGCACACAACTTTTTGTTTTTGTGTAAGACCTGGTCTTAGGATACAGATGTTTACATCTGCTGCTATTTTGCGTCCTGAACCTTAATCCAGTGACACTTTTATTTTTGACTTTTTTTTATAAAATTGACTGGAGTAATGTTTTCTGTCACCCTGACAAAGGACTTGTCATAGGAAGTTGGAGTACCAGCTCTCAAGTATGGGATATCTTAAAATAATTTGTCTAGGCAAATGCTACACATACTTTTGAGTATATATTTTTTTTGATCTTGTTCACATCCTGTGTCCTTGTTTGCTTTCTGTACAGCTTTCAGTAGAGCTTCATAACAAACTGTTCTGCCTTTGACACAAGTAAAAACAAAGTGACCCCTACCACTCTTGTGGTGACATAAAAGTGAAATGCATCTTTCCTCAGAGGGAGGGTGCCAAAGTACCAGTGCTGATGGAGGTACTGGTCCATACACATTTAGATGCCAGAATGATTTCTTTGGGTTCCTGTGTGAATTTTCTGCAGAGTTAAAGCTGTACAAGTGCAACCTGGGCATCCAGTGTGGAGGACCACTGGAGGCGGCTTCAAAACGCGAGGGTTTTTGCTGTGGGATGGCTTGGGCAGGTCTGGCTGATCCAAAGAAGCCCTGGTGTCATGGCTTCAGCTACAAGGTAGAGGTGTTCTTCCTTGGTGTTCTCATCAAGTACTATTGCTCTGCTCTTCCTTAGCTTCCCCGGGCAGTAGCTGTTTTGACATGAAGCATGCTGCAAAGTTGCAAGCGGGGAAACATGTTGACAGTTTGGGAAGGGGTGCTTTAATGTAGTAGTTTGTTCCACTCTCTGGAGAGATCACATGCTGGAACAGGATCAGACATCAAACTTTACTGCACGGTACTTAATGTGTGTGTGATGCTCAGTGACAGCAGCACTGAACACAAAGTCCTGCCAGTGTTGTTCCTCTTTCTGTTCTGATAGTAGATATTTGTCTGATAGAGGGGGCAACAGTTTCTGCCGGGCAGGGTCTAAAACCCGTGGCAGCTGAGGTCATTGCTAGCCAAAGGCTGCTGATCCTTGAGCTCTGAATCAGACGGGGGAGTTCATCTCCTGGGTAAGGTGATAGGACCTGTGGATTTCTTAACATTTGCTTTGCAAAACCACTCTGTTTTTTTTTTTTTTCTGCTTGTGCTCAAGCACCCATCTCTTGAGTTCAGGAAAGGGTCATAGGTGTGTGGTGTGTTTTTTCTTTTTAAAACTTTACATGCGTCTGTAATTTCAATCATTATGTCTATGAATACTAGGCAGCATTTATAAAAGCTAATTCATATTTTCCATAATCAACTCAGGGAGTCTGCATTTAGGCACTTGCAGATGTAGTCTGACTTCAAAAATTAAGACTGCTTAAATAAACATTTAGGAGCTTAAGTTTATGTCCTTTCTTTTCAAGCTTCAGTTTCCACACTTCTATGCTTAAAAACAAACGAACAAACAAAAAACACAGCAAACCCTCCCTGGAATAAAAATGAATCTGTAAAACAAAACCTACTAACTCTTCAGTGAAGTAAAAAGAATACTGATAGTAAAGCCTTACTTATTTTATAATAACCAGACAGCTTTAATTAAAGAGATGAATTTTAATGAGTGGTGTGTAGGTTTTCAGCCAGCGTTAGGAAGAAGGAGGAACGATCGCTCCTGCAGGCTGGAACCCTGCCATTTAAAGTTTGCAGCCATTAAAGAAGTAGTGTTGTTGAAGAAGAAAATAGCAATTTTTACTTTAAATGTCAAGTGTCCTGTCAGTCAGGAGTGGCAAGCCAGAGCGTGCAGCGAGCACTGCTGATGGAGCAGAAGTTGGTTTTTCCTACCTACACTGTTCCGACTAATTTAAGATCCTCCTTTGAAGGATACTGGTTTGGTCCTCAGGGAGGAGGCTGTTGCGAACACTTGAAACACGCAAGAGCTGATCTAGAGAGCATCTGCGTTCTACAAGAGGCCCCCTGCACTAAGGGGAACCTAGAGGAGAAATTAGGATTTTTCTGGGCTCTCCTAACGGCACCCCAGCACAGGGTGCCCACTGGGACGGTTACTGGGAGGTTGTTCCTGCGGGCAGAGGCTGGTAGCTTCAAGTGTTGCCTAACATGTGGGAACTGTGATGAGACCTTGCAGGGTGAGCAGATAAGCGAACTGCCGCTGGCCTGCAGGGCAGGTTACAGCATCTCTCTTTTAAGTAACGGTCCCTGAATTGCGTGGTGGCAGTCATCCTTGAGGGGAGGGCTTTGTCTCCTTTTAGGCCAGCTGGAGAATCCCTGTGACTTCTGGCTTCTCTTTGTGGTTATCTTTTCCTCCTTCCTGTTAGGTCCGTAAAGTCATCTGGGAGTTGGACTTGAAGGTCCTTGTGGGCCCCCTCTAACTTCTGTAATATACTCCGATCCCTAAAATGGATGCAAGGCTAGTGGGATTCCCTTTAAAACACAGGAATTGTGCTGGCTGTGCCCTTTGACAAGGGATGCTCTTACATGAAGACTGAGATGGATTTTCCTTGCTTTCCTCCCCTCCCATTGGCATGGTGAGGGAAGATGATAGACAAAACCAAGTGCAGTGCGCCCTGGTGTTGTGAAACGCTGCTCTAATGTTAAGATCTATCTCCATGCGTTGAAGAAACCCGAGTAACTGTTTTCTTTCAGAAGTGGCAATAAGCTAAACCAGCTGTGCAACAGCAAAACGTGTTATCCCTGCTGCCGAGCTCTTAGGCAGCAAACAAGACCGTAAATGCCCACTGGTGGATTGTGAATTTTGTACACAACGGTTTCAACTTGGCTGGAAACTTTCTTTCACCGCCTGTTTTTTGGCTAAATGCTGGGTAGTTATTCAGAAGGCGCTAGTTAGATGTAAAACTTGTAGTAAATGCAAGATCCTCCAAAGAGCCTGTAGGTGTGCCTGGGGCGTAACCCAGCAAATTAATATTATCTCACAACAAATATTTATGATTGGCATTGCGTGCCTGGAGCACGGCTGGGACAAAAAAAAAACCCCTCAAACAACTGCATCCATTCCTTTCTTCGTCATTTGATAATTTTTAATAACATAACTGGTCTCTTTAAGTATCTTGCCTGGGTGCCAAAAACCATCAGAGACACCAATGACTAAGTTTTGGGAGGTGAGCTCCCCTCTCTGTCTGGGGTGAGCCACTCTAGCTGGAGGTGGCAGGGAGAGGCTTGCCCCTACTCTTGGTGGTTTGGAGGCTTGTGAAAGGCAGACCTGTCAGTCAGGCTTGTCTTGCAGCCTCTGTAATCACTGGTGGTGAGGAATTGTGACCCTGCAGCTCCCCAGGTGAAGAGAAGGGCATGGGGAGGAGTGATGAAGAGTTTGAGTCTTCTGGGGTTCTGCCACTCAAAGCTGGCAGCCCAAGAGCTGACTTAGAGACCAGTGAAGTTCACACCAGTGAGCTGCGTGTAAGAGGCAAAAAAAAAAAAGAGGGAAAAAGAAAAAAAAAAAAGTAGCTGAGACAAAAGAATGAATGCGTCTGACCTGAGAGCATAATCCAGATGCTTGCTTGCAACACAGAGTTAATAATATATTTTGAGGCCTCAGCCAGAGACCCAGATGGGGGGAGCCTTGTTGAAGGGCTTCCAGCTCGCTGACTCACCGCCCTGGTGCTCTTGGCTTTGGCTTTTCTGGGGAGAGGGTGGGAAACAGCAAAGCGTGCACACAGCCTATTGAAAAATCAGACTAGATCCAAGAACTATGCGCTGGGGGAAGGGCAGGGGAACGTAAGAAGGACTTTCCTGGTTTGTATGACTCCCAGGAGGCTTGGGCTAGGAGTGAGCAACAGCATCCTTCTCTCTGCTTGCAGACAGTGGGCTTAAGAGGAACTGAACTTCAGGGTTGTTTCTCACCCTTGCCTCAACTGCACAAGAGCTTTTTTCCCCTTTTTTTTTTTTCTTCTTTTTTTCTTTCAACCCGTATTTAGTCCTAGTCATTACACAGTTTAATTTTATTATTAATTATCTTTCTAAATTCAAAATGCTTGATGGGGATGTTAAGGAACATGAAAGAATCTTTTTTGAGCAAGGAAAGGCGAAGGAGTAAACATGTTTTTTGAAAAATCCCCCCGATTACTTAAAAATAAATACATCTCTGCTGGTTGTGCGCTGGAAATACTTGGAGTGTTTGCAATGGAAGTGTGGGCAAGCATGTGTGCATAATGGGGTGGATTATAAGATTTGCTCAGCATGAACTTCAGCATTTCCAACTGTGTAACCTGAGCAAGTTGGGAAGATGTGCAGATTTAATTACCATGTAAATCTATTAGCTCCAAATTTCCTGGCATTTGTTTTGCTGATGACACAACCTGAATGTTATTCACTTAATGGATTTTTTTAATCTGTCCAATTATTATTTTTTTTGTTAATGCTTAAAATGAGTAATTGCTGGTGTGAGACTCCAAATGATCATATCTGCTGTTATGGTGGATCTCTTTGCTGTTTTCAAATACCAATTTCATGTTACTCTTCATATCCTCCGGCAAATGAGGTCATTTCAGTGTAGCTAATGACTAGACAGTAAAGAATTTTATAGTAGAGTAAAATAATTGCGCAACCATTTCTCTGCATCTTGGTTTTGGTTTTTACACTGTAGAAGATAAACACCTAGAAATCTGAGGTTCGCTCTGCTTGCCCTTGGCGGGTACATAAGCCAGGGTAGGGTAAATCTCTTCTGTGTTATCAGCATGTTTTAGGTGTGACTTAGGGGACTGTTTACAGTCCTTGGTCTCTCTGTTCTCTGCTATGACTGCATCTAAGACTTTTCTTCCTGCCATCAGAAAGCTCTTCCAGCTATTTTGTTCCTTCATCAGATTGAGAGGGAGGATCTCTGTGTCCTGTTTAAGAGTAAGCAGTGAGATGTGCCTGTAAGCTGCCAAAAATAGTTAGTCATGCCCTCCCCCCTCTCACCCCCAGTTAATGCATACCAAAGGTAAGCAACCTGGTACATCAAACTGTATAGGGTGCAGCCTTATGCTCTTTTACTCTTTCTCCCTGTGGGGGTGTTGGTGAATGAGACTGTGGGGTTGGTCCTGTTTCTCTTTAAGCCCCCATCTTTGGAATCAATTGTATGGAAAAATACTCTATTGCTGCCAGACTGTCCTTCATTTCTCATCCTTGTAAAAGCGATGCAGCAGGAGCTTGGATATGTGCCTTGTAACAGTAAGGTATACACCCCGTGCCAGGAGAAGGAGCTCTTCTGTTCCCTGCAGGGCATATGTGAGTGAATTGCAGAGATGAGGCTACAGGTGCTCAGTTGGTAGCTCTTCTCAAACCTGGCAAAGATGGATACCATGCGATACTAGCCATGGCTGAGTTTGGAGAAGAGTGAGTGGTAACCAGTTTCCCTGCTGCAAACATAAAGGATTTCTAGAAAGGGAAGGAAGCTGCAGCGTTTGTGTTTGAATCTCTGAAAAATAAGTGATGCCCAAGTGCCAGCGAGTGCTGAGAACAGTTGTCTTGGTTGTTGGAAGCTGGTGCATGCTGACACCTCCAGTCCATCAAAAAAGTCAACAGCACCACCAACAACGTGTCTGGGAAGAAAACACCTACCTTGAGGAAGCTTTTTAAATTGTACCTTGGGGTTGGGCACGCAGAAAGTCATGGACTTCTCTGCTGCATTGTCATTGTTGGTAGGCTTGTGTGTGCAGTCCTCCATGAGCAGCATCTCTAGGCACGGTTCTTAATTAGCTGAAAAGGGCAGGTCTCTGCTCTAAGCCCCTATGGGTAGATGCTGCACTTGCAAACCCAGGCAGAGCTGATAGGTAGGTGCGTGATGCCTTTTACAGCTCTTGCTGTGCAGTCAAGTCTCGAGCTCAACCCGTGAAGGTTAACCAGCCTTCACAGCACGTATGTGCCATCTTTGGCAACTGGTGCCTTGCCTGGATGCCCTAGAGCTTGAAGCCTTTTGTTACCAGCTGTGACTCCTACTCAGACCTTCTCAACTACCATATAAGCAGCTGCCAGATGTTTGTGAAATGTGTGCTTGGTTCCTTGAAGAGGAGATGGTATCTCCGTGTAGCCCCGCTTCTTGATGTGTTTGATGCTGTTAACTGGAAACGCTGCTATCTTTTGTGATATTTTGTGTTTTATCTCCTATGCACCTTTGTTTATGCAAACCACAAAAGAGCTGCTGAAGAAATTATTTCCTTTTCTCCCTGTTATCTTAACGTGAGAGGAAATTGCTGGAGGGAGGAGGAGGGAGGAGGGAGCAAATTCATGCCTGTGGTGCACGTTTACTTCCCCACAGATGGGGGCTGTTTTTGTGGTCTACCTTTCTGCTCTGTTTCCTCATCTTCTTCCAGAGCACTGCCTTGGGCATCACATGGATTCTGATTCCTTTCATACTGAAGTAAGGGTGCAATCCTTGCCCCCCACACCCCCCCACCCCATTATTGCTGCTCAAGCCTTACAAGAAATAAATATCAGGAAGTTTTGTAGCTGTGAGTAGATCATAGAATCATAGAATCATAGAATGGTTAGGGTTGGGAGGGACCTCAAAGATCATCTAGTTCCAACCCCCCTGCCATGGGCAGGGACACCTCCCACTAGAGCAGGTTGCTCAAGGCCACATCCAGCCTGGCCTTGAACACTTCCAGGGATGGGGCAGCCACAACTTCCCTGGGCAACCTGTTCCAGTGCCTCACCACCCTCATAGTAAAAAATGCCTTTCTGATATCTAATCTGAATCTTTTTTCTTCCAATTTAAAACCGTTTCCCCTTGTCCTATCATTACCCTTCCTGGCAAAGAGTCCCTCCCCAGCTCTTCTATAGGCACCCTTCAGATATTGAAAGGCCGCTATAAGGTCTACCCGGAGCAATATATATAGTTCTGAAATGTCATCTGGGACTCTTGACTTCTCTTCATTCCTTTTTTAGTGAGTTCTTAGCCAATTTTCTGACCGTGACTGTTTCATTTTTAGTCATGATAACGTGGCATCTCTAGACAACTGGTTCCGATGCTGCTTTCATCTGGCTTTGGGTCACCTGGTGGAGAAGTCAGCACTGCCATGCACCTAGCAAAACCCAAGTCTCTGTTTTACTTCAGAGATGTTCATTTCATCAGACAAGAAACTTAAAAAAAAAAAACAAAAACCACCCAACAAAACACTTGCCCCTTAGGCAGAGCTGGAGAAAAGGGCCTTTGTCTGGCAGGAACAGGCAGATGCTGTGGAGCGCCGTCGCCCGCGGCCAGCTGGTCTGCAGCCAAATACTACTTTCGAAGAGCCATCCAAAATCCGCTGCGCGCCCGGATATAAGAGCTCTCCTCTGTTTGCTTACCGTGGGGTGATGTCTGTAGGTGTTTTGTGTTCCCCAAAGGCACCCGGGTTATAGGCGGGAGCAAACGTCCAACCAGATGGGTGGTGAAATGCTGTGGAGCTGCATCTTAACAGGGGCGCTGCTGTTTTGTTTGTCTTTTCAGTGTTCTGGGGGAAGGGGAAACGGAAGATAAGGTTACATCTGTCCTAAATCCATGGCTTTTTACAGGGGTTAAAATCCCAGCTGAACACCTCTCTTTGCTATGTAGAGAGAACAGTTTAATAATTCAAGCGGACTCCTTGTACCAACACATGTCTGCAATTAGTGCTGTGGCTGCCAGTGGGGTGTGAGGATAGCAGGGAGCTGGCAGTGGAGCTGTCTACAAAGGTATTAAAAACAAAAAAAAAGAAAAAGGAAAGAAGGGAAAAAAGGCACATTTTCAATGCAAGTACTCTTTTCTCTCTTTTTTGTTTTTTAAGGTGAGCTCTCTGGGTGAAAGGTGCCAAGCTGAAAGCCACAGACAAAGAATTTCTTTCTTTCCCAAGTGAATATATATTCAGGTTGTTTGTGTAAAATTCTCAGTTTCCTCCCTAAATTGCCCTTTCCTGTTCCTGAGTGCAGGGGTGGTTGCTGCCATATCAGAAATGAGGGTTATTCTGTGGTTTTCCAGCTTTGGAAGTAGCTGATGACCACTAAGATGTGTGCCGAAGTGGAGAGAGGAGCATGGAGAAGAGGAGGAGGAAGAAGAGGAGGGTTGGCAAGGGAAGGATGTGCTTTGAAAAGACAGAGGGAGCGGCTTAGGTGTAGGTGGAAGTTTCTAGGAGATGGATCCCTAACTGCTCCCAAATAGTTTCTGCTGTAGCTGCTGCTCAGGTGCCCTTTCCTTTTTAATTCTCTAGGCAAATGGCGGTGCTTTCCGTGAGGTAATTGTTTGCTTAAGGAAAAAAAAAAAAATCAGTGAGCTAGCTCTAAGCATTCACTGGAGTAGAGATGTGTGTAGCATGAAAAATTCCTGTAACTCAAGTGGTGGTGGTTTTTTATAATCACTGAGAAGTCCCTAAAATTGTCTGTTCCTGGAGCTCAGTAGATGTGCAGTCTGACCTGTGGCAACTGCTTGAAGCTTCTCTATTGACCGGTATTCTAAGTTATATCACAGACCACTGAAAATAAGATTAAAAATTATAATGAAACTAGAGAATAGTTTTGAAAACTGACCCTTTATTTTGCTATCAGACAGTGCTGTTGTAAATGTAAATTATTTTCTTGCTCACAGCTTGCTGCTTTACAGCTGCACGTGAAAAGGAGAAAGCACAAATGTTGATGAACATATTGAGCATCCTTCCCCACCCCAAGGTCCTCTTTCTCTCTGGTTTTGGGAAGTTGAATGTTTGTTTCCTCCTTTACTTTTCCTGAAGTGGTTTTAGGGAAATTTCCCATTCAGAAAGAAAAAACCCCAAAATCTAACTTAACTGACTTTAATCAAATGGAAGAAGTAAAGTAGTATTCAAAATCTATTTCTTCCATATCAAAGTAGTAGTATGCAGAAGGCTAGTAGAAATCTTTATTTGTGAACTTGTAGCCTATGGTCATTTTGTCTTTCAGTTGAGTCTTTTAAATTAGAACATCTAAATAGTGTCAGACTAAGTCAACAGTTAGGTATGATATTTTTAAGGATCACATCCTCAGATTGGATGACGCTGGTGATAAAGTAGCTGTTAGTTGAAACCAGGGTACAAATATTGTAGCAGCCCTATTTCAGCATCTGATAGTCATCAGCCAGGATAGTGCATGGAAGAATTAGAAAGAGGGAAAGGTTCTAGCCAGCTTTAGGAAAATATGCAAACATACATAATTAACTCTTGTCATTAGCCCCAGTGAACAGAAGTGTGTAGACTGTGGGGAAAATATTCTCCCTAAGAAAGGCACTGCTTTTTATAGGTTCATCCTTGACTTCTGTTGTGATTGGGAAGCATTTCTGTTCCTTGTTTGTTCTCTGATGGCTGCCTGCTCTGTTTTACTCAGTGTATTTATTGATGCACTAGGGTGTTCGACTAGTCTTGATTGTCCTTTTTCATTTCTTCTTTGCACAGTGAGGAACTGTAGTTTGTATCCTTATCCTTACGGATGCTGGGAGGTAGCCCTGGATGTGAAGTCCTAGTGAGTCCTTGGTTATCAAAATTAAAATAAACAAGGATTTCTAAGGTGGTCATGACCCTCTTGCTGAGTCATTTCAGAGTTTGTTTAGTAGTGTTATCATTTACGGCAAGTAAATATGAGGCTACAAATCTGGTTTGCCAGTTGTAAAGGCTTTGCTTTTGCTAGTTTGCTATTTCACTGTAGTAACTGTGGTCTTCTGTTTATTGCCTTATGTTTAGTAAATATTTTCTTTTCCTCAGTGTCAGTCAGAATTGACTGAAGCCTTATTAATTTTGAAAGAAGGCACAGTTAGCCTTCGTGAGCGTCTTGGAGGAGGAGCTCAAACTTCCAGGGGACTTTGTGAGAGCCGGCTGTGCTCAGCGTTTTCCAGCATCAGGCTTCAAGGCCACAGATGCTGCTGGAGCTGTGAAATGTGCATGCTTGGGGGTGTGAGCACACTGCTTTCCTCATGGATTTATACAATATTGACTTGTTTAATTCTTAATTTAGCCTACAGGAAACCAAATCTTGAATTTCAGTGTTTGTTTCTGCAGGAGAGAGCAAGAGGGAGAGCCAAGATCAATACTGCTTGCAAAAGCAGAGCAAAACAGATTTAGACTTTTGTAGGATCATACCCCAAGCGACAAAGACTCCTATAGAAGATGGTAGATAATGCCTGATTGTTTGGGAAAGCTCGTTACAATTCATTGTACAAACATTTTTGTACAAAATAGAATTCTTTGCTTGAACGAGGTGAGCAGGAATGGTTTCTTCCAGCGCAGTTTCTTTGTCTGTCAAAGATATAGTCTTCTGATGTTGGAAACAAAACCAAGAAAAGTTTCAGAGTTTTTGGCTATTGATGGGAAGTGCATTGGAGTCTCAAGGAAGTAGACCAGGAGATTTGGTTTGTGCTCATTTTGAATAAGAAACAAACACTAAGTTATCCTGCTGAATGCAGCCATAACACGTGCTGTCAGTGTAATGGATTCAGTGTAGTAGATAAAGTAGTAATTAATACTGGCAGGAGCTGCAGCTGAGGGGCCTAGAAGCTGGATATGGGCTCTAGTCCTAGGTGGAATGCAACTCCTAAAATAGACACATAAATCAGCCAGGAAACCCGTTTTATAGCAAATGTGTTAATTGCATGGCTGGGGACGTGCATGGACCTGTTTTCTTAGAGCATACTGTATGTTCTGCGCAGCTAAAATAGTCATACATGCTGTTGGAGTCTGTGTCTGAGTGTGTTTCCTTTTTTTTCTCTGCTTCAGTGAACATTAACCCAGTATATCCTGTTCCATGCACAAAGTGTTCTGCTGATAAATCCTCCAGGATCTTCCACACTGTCTGGGTGAAATGTGCTATAGCGAGTACCTTTGGGGAGGAATGGGGGGGGCTGCTTCAGTGACTTCTGTGCTTCTATTTTCTCTTTTCATTGCAAGTTAGTGACAGGCTCTTCTGTTGTAATGTATGCCTCTGAGAAGACTTTTGTTCTAGCTGTAGCTCTTCAGCTTGAAGTGGTGATTGGAGGAGGAGGTCGTTAGGCAGGGCTGGTAGATCCTGCTGCTGACTGGCACGGATACCCAGTGCAGATACTGGAGTTGTTCTGATCAGTGCTCTCCTGTTGTTGGTATGACAGACAGGCAAGGAGATAAACTTTTGCCCCTTTTTTATCTCCGCAGCACTTCACAGAGTTCCTGGATGAGTTTTCACCGGATGTCCTGGGCCAGCTCTTGAATGATCCCTTCTTGTCTGAGAAGAATGAAATAATGGAGGTAGAACTGTCTCCAGCGTCCCCAGCGCCCCTCATCCAGGCAGAACACAGCTACTCCCTCTGTGGGGACTCTCGACCCCAGTCTCCCTTGACCCACATCTCGACCGATGACAACTTCAATGAAGGTAGCAGTACTGATGGGTGTCAAATCTGCTGGCGTTGGTGCATTGAGCCCTTGTTCGTTTGTCGTGATGCTACAGTAATGAGATGTTCCTGATGGGGTGATGGTGCGCTAAGGGTGCACGTGAGCACTCTGTGCTAATTGAAGTATCTACAGTGAAATCACAAAAGGGAAGTCTGCAGGCCTTGTGAATAAAGAAACTTGCCCACTGACAGGGAAATTGTGCTCCGCAGAAGTTACTAACTTTGCACTGTAAATGTTTTGAATTAGAAGTGCCCATCAAAAAAAAAAAAATAATGGGAGAACTGTACTTGTTTCCATGTGTCTGCAGCTGTGGTTGTTGAAGATAAACGGAGACTGATAAACCAAATTAGTCAAATGAGGACCACCATGAAGTCTGAGTACTGTAGAACATGACATGTAAGGAAAGGGTGAAGCGGGTTTTGTCTGGTCTTCAGGAGAAAAGGCAAAGGGGAGGTCCTATTGCTTTTTATGACTACCTGATGAAAGGGTGCAGAGAAGACAAAGCTGGACTCCTCTGAGATACACAGTGATAGCACAAGAGGTAATGGTTGCAAGTTGCAGGAAAGGAAATTTCAGTTGGGTGTTAGTAAAATAATTTTCACTGTGAGGGTTGATCGGGCATTTGAATAGGTGTCCAGAGAGGCTGTGAAGTCTTCAGCTGTGGAGATATTCAGAGCTGAACTAGGCAAGGCCCTGAGAAACCTGATCCAAATCGGCCATACTCTGAATGAGGAGTTGGGCAAGATCGTCTGCAGAGGTCCCGTCAAAGCTACATGATTAAAAACAAACAAACAAACAAACCTTTTAGACTACACTTGTTTTCCAGTAGTGAGTATCGCAAGTTTCCTGGTATCCCAAAATGAAAATCAGGTCATCTTATTTATATTTCTCAATACACGTGTAACTTCAAGTGCTGCCTCAGTCTTAAAACCTGTCTTGCTCAAGTCCTAGGGTTTTTTTCCCTTTTTAGACAGTAAAAAAAAAGGTAAAGGAAAAAATAATGCCCATCAAGAAGTCATTAGTGATGTTGTAAAGAGGTAATAACTGCAACTCTATAGCTTCTGTGGTTGTGGGGAATAGTGATGCATAGAAAATGATGAAAACCAACAGCATTTTTTAGCAGTTACCTTGAATTCAGCAGTTATAAACAAGCAAAGGGAAAAAGTGGGAAATGCAGGAATGATGGGAAGAAGGGATCCAACCTGCTTGTTGTGGGCTGGCAGGAAGGGGAGTTCAAGGTAAAAGTGACGTTGGCGGGGTAGCAAGACCATGAATATCTGGTAACTATTAGCAATATTCACCATGGCAGACTTTTACTCCTAATAATTGGTTTCTGTCTTCAACATTAGCTTTACAGTGAAAAGCAGTAGAGTAAATACTAAGCTGCATTGCAATAAGAGGGAGAGAGATTCGTGCTTATGTGTAAGCATTAACAAGCTAAGCTGTTTATGAAGATCCATCAGGATGTGAGTTTTCAAAGGCTGACAGTTTTGTAGTCCAAAGTGCTCTTTTAAAACAAGGTACAGTCTGTTAGAGATTTCACAAGAGGACAACTAGTAACATCTGTGAGAAGGCTTTTCAATATGAGGCAGGGTTTTGGAGGTGATCTGGAAACATCACCTACATAACACCTTCCTGTGTTGTTTTTCCTAACTGTTTTATGTGAATATCTTTAAATTAATACATACAGAAGATAGTAAATGTAATTGTGGCAGGAGAAACAAGCACAAGAAACATCAGAAAGCAAGCATCTCTGGAAGTTAACAGGGGGAAGCTTCAAACTAGGCTAAAAGTGAGAGGAGTTTCCTTCGGGGAAAAATCCTGAAGAAATTCATACTGCTGAGACCACTGGGTAATTAATAGAGTTCTAGTGAAAGGATGTTTTAAAAAGTCAAGAAACATTAACAAGTGGGTTTAAAAATAGGAAATGAATGGAAAGCATTTCATCTTCTGTTCACTCGGCAGAGTGTTTCATAAGAGAGGAGGAGGAGGAGGAGTTGTTCTTGGTGTTTGGGATTTTATTTAATTTTAACCCTGGAGTCACGCTCATGACCTTTCAATACCTATAGACTTCAAAACAGTGAAGCTCAGAGAAATACTTCAGGAAGTTGCAGAATTAACAGTAACATGTCTGTCTGATAGATATTCCAAGGCATCACCCTGATGATTTTTCAGTTCTTGAGTGCATGAGAACAGGAGAGGAGGATTTTGTGGGTGGCAGTACTGCTGGGTTAGGCACTGGAGATTGAAAGCATCTCCTGTGCTCAGACAGTGGAGGTACACAGTGTGCTCCTGACAGCTCTGGTGAATGCCAGTTCCCTGGGTGGAGTAAGGGGACAGCTACTGGGAGCACCACTGTCCTTTTGGGTATCCAGAGGTACAGGGTGTGGAGAAGGAGGTCCATATGCTCCAACATGATTTCCCCCCTGCCAGGGAACTGGGATTGGTTTTGTGGAGTGGCAGGGGCTGAGAAATGAGATTGGATGAGGGGCTTATATAAAGAACGTGTAAAATATTTACATTCTTCAGATAACCACCCCATTGGGCAGATTGGTGAGGTCTTAGAGCTGTTGTGTTTTCATGGTTTTCTGGTTTTGTGGAGTGGCAGGGGCTGAGAAATGAGGTTGGATTGAGGGGCTTATATAAAGAACATGTAAAATAATTACATTTTCCAGATAACCACCCCATTGGGCAGATTGATGAACTCTTACAGCTGTTGTGTTTTCATGGTTTTCCCATGGTGAGGCTTCATGATCTGCAAGGACTGGGAGTAGAAACAGGCTAGTGAGGAGGCTCATGTATGACACTTGGATGCGTTGTGTCCACACATGCTCTGGACACACGTGCTGTGGACCCACATTCCTGCAGTCAGCAGCAGTGCAAGGAGGAGGATGGCACAGGGCAGTTGAGCTGGGTCTGGGTGCTGGTTCATAGCTTAGTCCTTACCTCTACAGGACTAAAGGCCTGGTGTTGTGCACAAAGCACATGGCAAACAGGCTTTGTTCTAGCTTTGCAGTGAAATCAATAATATGATGGTTCAGTGGCACCCAATGTCTGTAGTGATTTTCATCTATGTGTTCCCAAGTATGGGGTCCCACACCCCAGGTTACAGGGAGGTTGAAGAAAAGACCCATCTTGTTTGGCACAAGATCTTCAAGACACATGATCTTCTTAAGCCATTTAGTGTCTATTTCCATCTTTTTTTCCCAGCCAAGTCTCTGACAACCTTACTGAAAATGTTATTTAATGTTAATGTGGAGTGAATGACGACAACCTTACTGAAAATGTTATTTAATGTTTCCTTTTGGCCATTGTGGTGGAGTGAATGATGGCTCTGAGTCCATAAGCACTTTCTTACCAACTGTTGCAGGGGAACAATTAACTTCAGCTGTGAGCCATTCTCATTGACCACGATCTGACTGTTACCAGGATTTCTACAACTGCTAAATTAACCTATTCATGAAATTGTAAATCTTACATAAAGATTTTTTTAAAAAAGTTCTAGAACTGTAAAACCTGGCAAAGTCCTAAGCTTGGGTTTAACTCTTCTGAGGTGTCCTGTTGACCTTAAGGTGAGAACGTGTTTAAGCATCCATAAGATCAAGGTCCCAGCGCCGGTTTTCCCCAGTTATTCACTCTTCTGACTTAACTGTGCTGAAGGCATTTCCCCAGCTTTGTGCAGAAGAACTTTTCTGAATACTGCCAGGTTGTTGCTAGTGTGGGGTCTCTGAAGGCGTCAGTCCATAAATATCCAGCCTGTGAAAGCATTGGCAAGAATAACTATTTTAAAGCAGATGTGAGCAAGACGGCTGGCATTTAGTTGTTTGTTCCCTCCCTCCTCCCCTTCCCCCCAAGAATCTATTCTTATATTCAACTTTGCAAAAACTTATAAGACTAAAGATCCTATAGAGAGAGATTTATAGGCCTCACCTGCTTTCTTGCACTTGCCTGATCATGTCCTTTAGTTTTTCTGATCTGATGAATAAGGCACGTGGCCTGGGGGTGGGAGGACTTCCAGGCTGTAACATGAAAAAAGAGGCTACATCCCAGGTACGGATGATCCACACCAGTTGCGCTGCTACTTCTTGCACAGCAAGTTTCCTCTTTCTAGTTGTGAGCCCTGAGTTTTTTGACACAACAGCAGAGTAGCTGTGGAGAAGCACGATGGGTAGTTGAGAAGTGGGAATTGCTTCTTGGAAGGAAATGAAGAAGCTGGGAGAGGAGGCTGAGAATAGGGCTGATGGATAAGGGAGACTTCTTGCTGGACATCAGAGCCTTTTGGGGCACAGGTTCTCTTCTGACAGTTGTAAATGCTTAGGGAAAAAAAGCTTTATTTTCTGTTACAGTTGGTGCATGTCTGTCTCCAGTTTTCCAGTCTCTGCAGCCTTTTGGAAAGGGAGGGCTGTGGGTGAGACAGCCAGGAGCAAGGCAGGAACCAAGTTTCAGCAGGGACCATGGTTAGCTTCCTGTGTGACTTGAGATGTGAGTGTAGGACCGTTCCCTGCCCTCTGATGCTTCATCTTGTCAGCCATAGGCACAAACTTTAGGACGGTGGCTGCCCCTTATTTTGGATGTGTGAGAGCCATAGGTGAGAGCTGGGTACAAGTAACACTAAGGGGCTGGGGTGTGGCAGGAATGTGGAAGCAGAGGCTGCAGCATCAGCATGGGGCTGTTCATCCTCTGGGATCAGCTCAAGTGATAGAGGGTGGTTTGCAGTGGGTGCGTGTTTGGGTTTTGTGTGTGTTTTTTAGTTTGTGTGCCTGGCAGGGCTCAGATAGTGGAGAGACAACTAGTCATTTGGATTGTTTCTCCCCTCAAATTGTGGCCAGGTGGCTGGGTGCGTTCCTTTCCCCTACCCCCGAGGGCTCCACTTTTGAGACTAGTCTGGGTCCCCACCTGCCCCTCCTGTTCATGCTTTCCTGCTCAGGAATGCTTTGAAGTTACTGTTGGATTTGAAGCGGCTTGTCTTGGCCTAAGGTTTGACAGACTGATTGCAGAAATGATATGTTTCGATTTTATGCTGAGCTGTGCCAGAACTGGGGCTGGCCCCAGAATATAACCTGTATTGTTATTGGGTTTTTTACTGCTGAGGCTGTCTTTTCCTGTAACGTGCTTTTAAAACCCAAAACCCAAACAAGAAACCCAAAATAAACAAACAAAACCCTGAAAATCATTGTATATGGCTCCCACTTCTCCAGGGCAAAGAGCCCTTCAATGATAAATCCAGCCCTCATCTCAAGCAGCGCTTTGTACAGGAAAATGCTTGCTGATGTCTGGAGTCCACAAGCAGTAATGGGTGTCATGAACTGTTTCTTCATGTAGAGGCACCTGTGGGCTTGAGGCTCAGGGTGGTCATCATACATTTTATATTTATATATGTATGTATACACACCCATAATATATATGTGTATATATGGTGTATATATTAGTCATATTTATTACGTATAGTAGGTTATATTATACTTCCCAATTTTATTTTTTTTTTTATATATAGAGGTGCTTCTGTCTGGTTTTCTTCAAATACTGAGCTGTAGAATCATAGAATGGTTTGGGTTGGAAGGGACCTTAAAGACCATCTAGTTCCAACCCCCTGCCATGGGCAGGGACACCTCCCACTAGACCAGGTTGCTCAAAGCCCCATCCAGCCTGGCCTTGAACACCTCCAGGGATGGGGCAGCCACAACTTCCCTGGGCAACCTGTTTCAGTGTCTCACCACCCTCACAGTAAAGAATTTCTTTCTGGTATCTAATCTAAATCTCCCCTCTTTCAGTTTAAAACCATTACCCCTTGTCCTATCACTACACTCCCTGATAAAGGAGTCCCTCCCCGTCTTTCCTGTAGGCCCTCTTCAGGTACTGGAAGGCTGCTGTAAGGTCTCTCTGGAGCCTTCTCTTCTGCAAGCTGAACAACCCCAACTCTCTCAGCCTGTCTTCATGGGAGAGGTGCTCCAGCCCTCTCACCATCTTTGTGGCCCTCCGGTGGACTTGCTCCAACAGATCCATGTCCTTCTTATGTTGAGGGCCCCAGATCTGGATGCAGTACTTTGGATGGGGTCTCACGAAAGCAGAGTAGAGGGGGAGGATCACCTCCCTTGACCTTCTGGCCATGCTTCTTTTGGTGCAACCCAAGATGTGGTTGGCTTTCTGGGCTGCAAGTGCACATTGCCAGCTCATGTTGAGGTTGTCATGAACCAACACCCCCAAATCCTTCTCCTCAGGGCTGCTCTCAATACGTTCTCTGCCCAGCCTGTATTTGTGCTTGGGATTGCCCCAACTCAGGTGGAGGACTTTTGCTCTTGACCTAATTGAAATTCATGAGGTTTGCACAGTCCCACTTCTCAAGCCTATCCAGGTCCCTCTGGATGGCATCCCTTCCCTCTGGTATGTTGACTGCACGACATGGCTTGGAGTCATCGGCAAAATTGCTGAGGGTGCACTCAATCCCAACATCCTTGTCGCCATCAAAGATGTTAAATAGGCAATGAAATGTGAACAATGACAATGGAACCTCCTCTGCCCCGACTTTAAAGAAAATGGAATTGGACAAAGAATTTCACTTGTGTTTTGAAAAGATGCTGTCAAAGCCATACTGATAATTCTTGTGAGCACATTCCAATGCAACTTTTTTCCTGTGTGGGTTTTTAATTTTTGTGTGTTTATTTAGGAATCGGGGAGGAAGCCATTTGGTGGTGATAATCTGTATTTGGGTGAATTTTATGTGGAAGGGTAGCAGTCAGTCCTTGCCAGCATCTGCAGTTTTAAAGAATGAGAAGACTTTTGAACTTTTATGCATCTGAGGTCTGAAATCTCAGTAGGTCACTCTGAATCAATCCTGTAACTTCTACTTGGGCAGCTGTGTGTCTGAAAAATGTCAGTTTTGATTTAGAAGTGGGCATTTTGGTGCTTACTTATGCTTACTGTTAATAATTGACAACTTTATTTGCAGTCAGACTTCCTTTTGCTTCCAGTTCCACATACGAGGCCTTCTGGCCTTTTTTCCTGCTGGAGTAAACAACCATCTGCTCTCGGAAACCTCTTTCCCCAGGTGTTTGCAGTCTCTGATTAAGTTCCCTCTTGATTTCTGCTTGGATACAGTTAAAATGAACTGCACTTCCTTGGTGTTTCTCTATAGGGAATGTCTTCTGGACATTGAGCTATTGCAGTTCCTTTCTAAACAAAGGGACATTCGCAGTTGATTTTCAAAATTCTGTGTCAAGTGACCACAGGACCTGATTTCCCAGGAATAGTTTCCCTAATGATGCATGTTAGGGGAATACTCCTCCCACTTCTAGTCCTGTTGTTTCTGAAACCAGTGATCTCATTCTCTCTGTAGTGCTGCACTGGGACTTTGTGCTCACTTAGTTATGTGCTGTGAGCGTACAGCCCTTTTTAATCAAACCCTGATTGCTGCCATAATATGGGCATGCCTTCATAACATCTGTCTGGGGAGAAAGATTCAGGGGGGTGAGAGGTAACCGTTTTATTTGACACACTGATTCTGTGGATAATTTTCACAGATCTTAAAAAAAATAATCATAGTCTTTTATAGGATATTTAATAATATCAAGATTTAAAGCTATAAAGCCAAGCTACCACCTCAGACTGTGCCTCACTTTCATATATACAAAGGGCGATGCTATAAAAATAAGATTTTTCTATCCCTAAGCAAAAAAATTCAAAACCATCAGGGATTGTATCCCAGCTGACAGCTATGCTTGTGTAAAGTTGTAGTCCGAAAGGAGGTTAAGGCAGAACCTGTAACCTCGAGACATCTCCTGGCTGGTTTTATGTGACAGGATGATTCTGATGGAAAACTGTCAAATTCTCCGCAGGAAAAGAGGGTATTGACCGCGGTATGGGAGGAACAATGTGTCCTTGGTTCTATCTTAATGACTTTGATAGTGATCCAAATAATCTGTGGGTTTTAGATGACTCTGTGCCACTCAAAGTGGGGATGCCTGTTTGCTAGGAGAAGGGGTACATCTGCTGTGCGCTGTGATTGCCGTGTATCGCTCCCGCTCATCTCTGCCCGGTTATTTAGTTTTCCTGTCCTGGCACTTTAAAAAGGACCCCAATGTTTGGTGGTCAAACAGTATCTCCTTTGTCGAGGCTGTTCCGAGGGCTTGGGTTTCATTATTTGCGGTGGGAGTGTGTGTGCACGCCGGGAGGGGGAAATGCCATCTGGAAAATCTGTAAGAGAAACTGTTTGTGGATGAATGTGGGCTCTCACCTCATGGAGGCGAGGCGGGGCGGTAGCAGCAGTGGCGTTGGAGTTCAGCATTTCAGGCATGATAAACGGGGCTTGTGTCTGCCAGGGGGTGTTACGTGAGCCCAGAGCGGGGCACCGGGGATGGTGCAAGCCCAGGGGGAAGACAAGGAAGCAGTCATTCCTCCAGAAAGGTCCAACTTGCCTTTGGGGGGCTGGAGAGGCTCAGACTGCAGAGCTGGGGGTGCTGAACTTCTCTGCAGGCATCACATCCAGTAGAGCACCCAGAATCTGTGCATCGGCAGAGGCCTTTTTGGGTTCATGGTGGGGTGTTTCTGCCATTTCCCCCCAAAAAAGTTGTGAGCCTCCTCCAGGAAGCGCTTGCCCCTTGCAGTTGGCAAGCTTCTAGTTTGCAGCTGTATTTCTGTGGTGTAGGACAAGTGATCACCCTTGCATCATGCTGTTTAGGGACGGCAACCTCAAAGGTAGGATCCAGGCAAGGACTGAATGTTTGTCCAAAGTACAGCTTTGCAAATGTGGACCCTTAGTGCAAGTTTAAGCGCCATCGGAGTCAAAGTGTCTTGTTAACATTGGATGAGCTGAGTCTGAAGCTGCATACTTTTGTACGTGGCATGGCTCTGCAGAAGCCACGTGGTGGCTTTGCATCCAGGCCCAGTGGTTCATGATGCCGGTACAAGGTCAGCCACGGACCAGAAGGAATTAGTTGATGCCCTTTTGCTCAAATCCGTGACACAGCTGAACAGAGGGATTGTTTAAATATGCTTGGCTGGAGAACAGTTTGACTCAGTAGAGATATTCTTGCATTACCCTGTTGCAGAGATGTCTCTTCTGATACCTGTGCAAAGCACTTTGACTGGTGGTCCGTAATGGTCTCCTTAAGTTTCTGCTTTTGTCTTTCTCTAGCTGTTTAATCTGCTGTTTGGACTGTGACCTGCAAGGAGGTGAGATCTGCCTCTTCATTCTGCTCGTGTATATGGGGATACCCATTGATGCTTCTACAGGTCTTATTTGCAGGCTTGTTTCAAATGACATGCAGCGTATACCTCTGTTTTCTGTGTGATTGCAATCTGTTAGGGCAGTAATGGTGGTATCAGGTGGGGTTTTTTTCCCTTCAAGCTTAGGTTCAGTGGTACATCCCTTGTGTGGGCTTGTTTACTTGGTGGTGCTGTCTTCCTTTTCAGTGCAGAGGGAAAAGGGTGAAAATCATGTTGTTTTTCTGAATGCTTACATTCTCTCTGGTTGGGAGGGGTGAGGGAGAGATATAGAATGCATCTAATTTCATTTTTTTAAAAATAGACAGCAACTCACTGATGTAACTTGTTTACCCATGCAAAAAGTGTCTCTGTTAAACTCTTAATGAATAGCGCTCAAATGAATGTTAGGAGCAAGGGAGATCTTTTTAATTACTTTGTAAGTTCTGTTTCTATGTACATCTATCACAGAGGGTGAAATTTAGTCAATGTTGGGGAAGATTTACTTTTTCTCAGGAAAGGAGGTGGTATGTTGGACAAGATTGAACAGTTAGTTGGGTAGAATAATGTTGGATAGAAATAATTTTTAAAAAGGAAAGCAAAGCTCACTGGGAATGCTGACATTAAAAAAAAAGTAAAGGTGAAGTAAGCATTTTTGTCGTCTTTTTCACTTTTCCTACCCTGTCTTCCCATAATATTATGTGGAACAAGGAAAGAAGCAAAATGTTACTGTTCTTCAGAGAAATATGAATATCCTAGAAAGCTGCACATGGTGTTGTTAAGTCAATATGTTTGATTTTATTTTTGTATCTCTATATAAATACAGATATATTAAAAAATATTTTCTAAAAAACAAAGTAGTTGTATATGTTAATTCTGCCATGTACAAACACCTTCTTCAGTGTGTGTTTTTCATGGATGCCAAAATGACACATACTGATTATTGCTAAGCTGTGATGCTTAGAGGAGCGCTGAAATCCATTTCTGTTGAAAAGTATCATCATAATGTATGTGGTGTGCAGCGTAGAGAAGATGTTGACTTGAGTGTCTTGTGCACCCAAAGGCAAGCACTTGTGCATAACTCAGTCTTCGTAATGGGCTTTGAAGATCTTAAGCTTCCATTGTGCCAAAATGTTGTATAGCCTTTTCCCTTTTTGGATGTAGTGGAGAAAGGAGAGTGAAAAGGGAAAGTCCACTTGTGGTATGCTGGGCAGATCCTCCTGGCATTGTCCATCTTGACTGCAGGTGATGGAACCTGGGGCAGAATTAGGGCCTCTGAGATAAAGACAGAGGACAGAAGAGTTTGTTTGCTACTTGGACACCTTGCTGTAGATATGCACAACATGCAGTACTTACAGTACTGAGGGAATTATGGCTCCCATTTTGAGCTTTCTCTCCTGCCTTATTCTGTACACAGCATCTTACAACACATTGCATGTTGTATCTGGGACCACGCCGGACTCACAAGGAGAAGAGAACGTGTTTAGCGTTTTTCCTGTCAGCGAGAACTTTGCTCAATGCACTGATTGAACTTACATTTGTACTTTGTCAGGCTCCTGCCTTTTTTTTTTTTTTTTTTTTAAGAAGATGGAAGATCCATGCTTAACAGGAGTCTGCAGGAAAAGTAGGACAAGCTTGATGACAAAAGCAGCACACAAAAGCTTTCTGCAGAAATGTAATTTTAGTCTTTGACACAGAAGATAAGATTTTCGATGCATGTGTCACAAACCCTGGGTTGCTGTGATTAATGGATTTCTTGGATGTTGGATTTGAAACTCTGACGTTTAACTTGCAGAAGTGGTCGCAGCTGAAAACTTAATGTATGCTGTGTTTTGATAAAGTGTAATAACAGTGCTAAATCATCTGAAAAATCCAATTCCAGTTGTCTCCAGTTGGCCATTTTAAATTACTAGATACCTTTTGGCCTTAATCTCTCCATGGCTCGCTTGAATTTTCAGGACCGCTGTGGAAATTAATTCAGTTTGGTGAAGCATTTTGATTGTGCCCTAGTAGGGAATTAAACAGCTCTGTGGAAACAGAATTTGAATTGTATTTGGTAAAGGAGAGATGAGGCTGTGTGTGAAACAATGAAACTAACAAAACGTGGTATAGATTCTCAGTTAGGGGAGCACCATGCATTCTGCGTGTTGGGTATGGCACAGGTTTTTCAGAGAAATCGTTTGGTCACACTATTAAAACATTCTTATTTTTAGGTCTGCATAATGTGCAAAAGTACACTGAATTAAACTTTCGTAGATATTGCTTCATACCTGGATACTTTGCAACATTGATGTTGAGTTAACATAGTCCTTACATGAACTTCAACAGTGCTAGTGCATTGCACGTAGAAGCATTAGCTGGGATTTTGCTAAGTACCATGCAGACTCCTTAAATAATATATTTCATGTACCATAACGCCTAGCATTCATGGGCTTATGAAAGGGTAGGTGAGGGGGAGTGCTTCTCATCTGAAGCATCATTGCATGACAGAGCTCTCGAGTTGATAGGAAGTTTCAGCAGGGGTGGGGTAAAGCAGCTGGTATCATTTGTTCGACAGTGAACTTTGGAATCAGGATTTTGAATCCTGTGAAGAGATTTCTAACAGGCGAAGCGACCATCTTTAGGTTAAGGATTTTCCTAGCCATTTGAATAGCTGAATCTCTTCTTTGGGATTTTTTCTCTTTATATCTGAGTGGTTTGCAGTGTGTTTTGTCTCACCTGAGCAATGCGGTATTGCCCTATTCATATCCATCTAGAATACCATCACCAAGATCGTTTTCTCAGCCTTTTGTTTTGTACTCTGTTTCAATAGTTCATGTGTACCTCCTGGATCATAGCAAATATAAACCTTCACAAATATAAACATTCAATTTCTTGATGCCAGTCATCTACTCTTTTTCCACAGCATGTCTTGCTTGGTTTGGAGAAGACACCTCCCTTCCTTGAGCCAGCTTCCACTGCTGTTTCATTTCAGTATTTCATGTGCACTTTCTTGCTTGTTGTTATTGTTCTCTAAGACCTCTCGTGGTTCTTTGTACCCCTCCATAAGAAATACCCTTGTCTTGGAGGGTGGGCCATGCCCCTCAGTATGCTCTGTAGCCTGCTGAGTTTTCCCGTTTCCCTAATTTTGTCTGGTTTTGTGCAGCACTCTCACTGGGGCAAGGGCTGCTGCTTTGTTCAGCTAGTACGGTGCTTGGCCAAGTAGACTGAGGTGCTTAGGGGCTATTAAAAGAATAAACTAAGAATGATTTTCAGATAATGTCAACCTGCTGCGCTCGGGAAGAGGAGAAAGGAGAATGGGAAATGTCCTTCCAGGAGAGATCGCTGGTGACTTCAGAAGCTGGAATGTGTCGGAACAACACTGACCATGATAGTGAATGCATAACAGGGGCTTGGAAAAAGGGGGGAGAGGGGAGTATCAAGGTGGGATTTGACCAGTGCATTGCTCTATCCCTTCCTTTCACAGGGTTGTTCATCTGGAATGACAGCTGTCACCACGCATCATAAGAGGCAATGTCAAAAAAGTATTAGGTGCAGTTCTTCAAAGTTATCTCAGTGTTAAATGCAGCGTGTTGCTGTCTCTGGAAACCACCCGTAACCCTCCAAACTGGTTGGACTGGCTTTAAGGCCTAGAATAACTCCCAGCAGTTTGTGCGGATCTAAGTGATGATGGCAGGGATGTCAAGTTAATCAGCAAAGTCAGGTTCCAGGGGAGTAAAATGACCGGCCGAGGGCCAGAATATCTTGCTGTCTTACAGCAGCTGAATCCTTGTGATGAGTCTGGGGATTAGAGGTGATAAACATCCACCAAGTGCAGCCTTAGAGGACATGCCCTGTTCCGCTGGGCACCCACGGCTAAGATTTCTCTTCTACTTGCGTGATGTTACAAATCTCAGAAACTTCAGGGCTAATTACTTGTCTCACTGATAGCTCTCATTTGTTCGTAGCCTTCCCTCCCAAAGGGAGTCTAAAGCAGATCACAGATGGTAGCGCTGCCACCCTGTAGCTCGACCCAGAGGTGTGAGAGGCAGCAAGCGGAGGCTCTGCGCAACACGGTGTGGGGGAGGCTTTGGCAGAAGTTATCCAAACAAGCATTTGAAAGTTGAATTTGCCAAGGGATTCTGGATTTCCAGGCAAAGTTACCACTTGAAAGCTCTTATCTGAATGATCCACGCACAGCAAGCTAGAGGGAGACCACGGATCCACTGTGTATTTCATTGGAGGTAGCAGGGATGGGAGCTGCGCCCTCATGAGTAGGGAGGCTCAGGGAGCTATGCCCTCTCTCCTGAGTTAATATTTAGACAATGCTACCTCTTTTTTTTTTTTTTTTTCCTTAAATACTTCTATTTTTATGTTTCTGCATTTCCCAGAAAGCTTTGGGAGTAAGCCCTCCAGAAACTTAAATACAGTGTTTAGCCTTTGCTGTACGGTTACTTCTTTTGGCAGAGCTGGGCTCGCTGTCCTTGAGCTTCTGATTACAGGATACGTATTTTTCATTTTTAATTCCTTGGCGTGCCTTTACTCAAATTACCTCCTTCCTTGCCAGCGGTGGAGGTTAGGTCCCACCGCAGAGTAATTACTAGCACTGGAGATGTACATTCTTCTCCCTTCTCCCAGTCACCCGGCTCGTGCCCAGTGCCAGCGTGCCATGTGCGTGTGTGGTCTTCATAGCAAGGACATAGGGCAGCACAGGGGCTGTAAGCCCACTCTTACTTTTGTTCCTTGTTTGCAGCTGAATTCTGTTGACATCTCATCACCTTGATGCCTTCAGATGTGCAAGGGTCTTGTGTCAGACCTTGCAGACTGCTTGGTGGCACGGCCACAGCACCCCGGCTGCCTCCCACAATGCTAACTCGAAGCTCTGCTGTGTTTACTAGCCATACTGTGTACGTGCTTACTCTCTTGCTTTAATTCAGTATATGCAGTAAATACTCTGAAGGCAGGAGAAAGCTTTGAAAGAAAGATCAACACTCTTTTTCTCTTACGTATATTTTGGCCTCAGACTCCAGCTGCTTGATTTATGGACGTGCTTCTCACAACTACTGACGAGTCATGGCAGAGGACTGTGCTGTACACGGTTGGGATGCAGTGCAGCTGATGGGGGGTATTCTCCTGCAAGAGAAAAGAACTTATATGACAGAACTCGAGCAGTAGGGATGGGAATTTTTTTAAGGCAGAATTGCAACTTCCAAAAATGCATTTGATATGTTTGTTTGTTTTTTTTTTCAAGTGGGTTTGTTAACAGCTTTGTGGAATTGACTAGGCTGAGAGAGGGATATCCATGTACTATATCAAAGGATAGGAAGCGGGGGGTGGTGGTGGTTAATGGGGATGTATTGGAGAGTGTGGGACCTGAGCATGATGTAAATGATATGGGATAAGGGGTGGAGAATGTCATGGTTTTGACTGGGGTGGAGTTGACTTTCTTATAAGCAGCTGGTGTAGTGCTATGGTTTGGATTTGGGATGAGACTGATGTTGAGAATGCACTGGTGTTTTTAGTTGTTGCTAAGCAGTCAAGGCCTTTTCTGCTCCTCACACCGCCCTGCCAGCGAGTAGGCTGGGAGTACAAAAAAGCTGGGAGACACAGCTGGGACAGCTGACCCCAGCTGACTAAAGGGATATTCCATGCCATATGATGGCATGCTCAGTATATAAACCTGGGAGAAGAAGAAGGAAGTGGGGGGGACGTTTGGAGTGTTGGTGTTTGTCTTCCCAAGTAACCATTACGTGTGATGGAGCCCTGCTTTTCTGGCAATGGCTGAACATCTGCCTGCTGATGGGAAGCAGTGAATGAATTCCTTGTTTTGCTTCTCTCATGTGTGCGGCTTTTGCTTTGCTTATTAAACTATCTTTGTCTCAACCCATGAGTTTTCCTTATTTTTCGGATTCTTCTCCCTATCCCACTGTGGGGGGAAGAAGTGTGCTAGCAGCTGTGTGGTCCTAGTTGCCAGCTGGGGTTAAGCCACGACACCAGTCAAAATATGCATCCTGTGCTGTGACTTCCAGAGGCTTTGGGGAGGAAATTAGAATGATCACCACGGCACTGATGCTTCTGTGAAATCATCAAAGCCTTTATCCTCTTTTAGACTTACTAAATGAATCCTTGGGGGAAAAATGTTGAAGTTGAGAGTGTGAAAAATCCTTTGTTCTTAAGGAACCACTCCAGCTATTTGATGATTGCAAGCAGTAGAAGGAGCAGAAGTCTGGCTAAACACTATCTCTAGGAGGAGGAATACAACCGAGTCAGCAGGCATTAGCCTGTGTAGGACACACGGCTCCCTGGCTGCTCTACTCAATGGCTTGTTTAGCCTTGTTTTGCTGTGTGTTAGCAGCTTTCGGCAATGTACAGTGATTAGTGCTCTGTGTCTTTCCTCACTGGTCCTCTCTGTATCCTGGGGCTAGGATTAGGTTACAGCCCTGGAATGGCACGGTTGTCTGCATTGACTGAGGGCTGAATAGTAAGGGCAGAGTTTTGTTGATAGACTGAAATGCCTTCTGTGTTTGTTTCCCTTCTCTGGTGGAGGGGTGACATTATTTTCATTTGTAGTCTTTCTGTCTCTGAGCTAAACATGTGGTGTCCAATTTCCTTCCCTGGCAGGTGACCTGGAAAATGAGGAATGGTGTCTGGGTACAGAGCTGACTCCAGCAGCAATAAAGACTGAGCCAGCGTTGTGTGAGACATCAGGCCTTGCTCCCTCAGTCAGTCTCACTGTCACGGCCACGTCGCTGGAAGGAGAACAACCTGAGCTACAGACAGATGCCCTGGTACGTGGCAGAGTTTCTGTTCTCCTCTCTGCACAATTAGCTACAGATTCTCCTGTCTCTACAAGACTGCGTGCTGGTGTAGCCTCCTTGGTGCCAAAGTTGTCAGTTCAGGGTGCACAGTGCAGTCTGCTTTAATGTTTTTTAGTGTTTGCTGGTGTCCCACTGCTGCTGTAAGAGCTTGTGTTTGAAAACAGTTATCTACATCTTCAGGTCTTAACTTTCTTTTCTATGCTAGCCCCAAAGCCTGGGGCTCAAGCATTTTAAAAAATACTTAAACAGTTTCTAATGAACCAGTCCCACCTGAACTGAGTAACCCATTTGCCCTGTTGAGCCTATGAGTGTCTTCCATAATAACTTGCCTTAGTGCTGCTGTGCCTTCCCCTAATCAGAACAAGACTCCTTGTTTGAAACAACTGGAGAGTTCCCCTGTTTGCCTGCTAAATAAGTCACTGTTGCCAGATCTACGAAGCTCTGACATTTCGAGCTGCTTCTGCTTCCACACCAACCTGCCTCGTAAGGAGCATTTGTGATGCCTTTCTGACCACAGCTGGAGCAGCCAGGGGGCATTCACAAGGGCTTAGTATGGCTGTGGTTGAGTTAAGGAGAGGAAACTGCAGCAGCTGATGGCTCACCAGAGTCCCCTGGCAGCGGAGGAAGAAGCGTGACTGTTCTCAGTCCCCAGGGTGCCAGGTCAGTCCAGGCCGGGTGGAGTTAGTATATGCTGAAAATAAATGTTTCCACTTGGATGTGGATCAGAAATATGTGCAACAGAAATTATTTACGAGAAACTGACAAAAATTAAACACAAGTTTCCCATAGTCCTCTTCTAGACTGAATGTGCTGTCCCCGTACACAGTCCTGCTGTAGCTTGGGATGCTGTGATTTGGGACTAGCTGGTGGCTCATTACCATTGCACAGATTAATTACACAGGTTATTGAGAGAGATTTTGGCTGCAGTGAGCATGCTGACGTGCCAAACTGACTTCCTCAAGCCTGGGACTTTAGCATTCAGGCAGACTCTGGGCAACAGCTTGGCAGCCTGGTGCCCCGACCTTGTCAATAGGGCAAGCCAGATGTCTTCCAAATTTCCATCAGCCGTGACTGTCCCTTCTCCTGCTCCTCCGCACCGTGAAATGAACTTGGGTCCAATAATCTGGTGCTTCAGTGACTGGCACCTTGCTCTTGCTCCCAGATGATGACAGTCTTGAACAGGCTGTCCCCTGCTGCCATGAGTGTTTCTGTCTCCACTCAAACAGACTGTGCAGTCCGGCAAATCCTAGCAGCAGCTCTGTTGCTAAGAGAAGTAATTTGAGTGGGTTGCATGCTAGCTTTCAGTCTGAAATGTCATCTCTGAGGCGTAATCTTTTATTTAGCTAAATATAGTAGTAAGAAAAGCCACAGTGGGAGTAATCAGGACAATATTCTCTGTAGCCTGGTTTAACAAACTGTGTGAAGCAGTTAAAGCTTTGCCTGTAGCAGAACAGGAGGGAGGGAAACCTCTCCATTTATGGAGAAGTCATCCTTGTAGCCTTCTATTAAGGTTTTTAAGATGTGTGCTTTGGGTTTTCATGCAGTTAATTTCTCTTTTCTAGATGAAACCATTAAGCCAGAAAGTTCTTCCAGAGATTAAATTGGAACCCCATGAAGTGGATCAGTTCCTGAACCTCTCTTCTAAGGAAGGTCTGTTAATTACCAACCCAAAATGCAGAGGGAGATGACCAGAATGCACAGTGAATGTACTTTACCCTGATTAAATATTTGGCTTCCTCACTTGCCATGTTAATCTTTAGGCTGAAGCTGTTGCCTTCTAGGGATTCAACTCAGGCTGCTGAAGAGCCAGCCTCTCTCTGACCCATTTATGTGGTTTTTCTTTTTTTTTCTCCCCTTGCTCATCACAAAGAAAATTATTCCTTTCTTGTCTGTAGTGTATTAAGAATTGTACAGTTGCTGAAGGGAGCTTGAATCCTTAAAGTACAGGATTATTTAGGGTAGAAGAGAAATCAATTTGAGGAGACTTAACTAAGGTATAGAAAGCATGAAGAGCATAAGCGGAAACTTTACCGTTTTAACCTCTGATACAAAAGCAAGTTTGAGTTTATATGAAATTAAAAGTTTGGTGCATCTGTTTGTAGCGTTTTAGTAGAGTTTTTAAGTGCCACCAGGATCCCTTTGCATTAATCTATAAATGAGGAGGGAGGAGCAATGATCCCTACCCTGAAAGTTAAACATGGTCTTGTCGCACATAATATGTTAACCCAAGAAAAGTTTGAAAGAGCAAAATATGTGGGCTGAAATTCGAGCAGATAACTGCATCTCAGTTGCCTGATACTTGATATTCTGTTAGTGAATTCATTTGTGTAGGTAATTAGAACTGCTCTAGGGAGAGAAGCAAGTGATGTATCAGGTGGAAAAAAGGAGGCTATATCTCAGCCCAGGGCATAGATTCGATTGCTCAATTTGTGGGACTTAAGGGCCCTGCTGTTTTTCAAGTGTATATCTTCTTCTGGCAACTGCTAGAGTTAAGATGGTAGACAAAAAGAGCTCATGTATAATAGCTGTTTTTTGTTACTATTTTTCTTCCTTCCTCCCCCACCGCCCATTTGATCTTTTCAACTCAAATTTGCAAAGTATAACAGAAGGGGAAGGTGGCAAATTCAGCCCTGCATCTTCCTACTCCCAATTTTCATTGCTGTAAATTTATCTCAGAGAAATAATGACTTAGTTATGGCTGTTTTGGACATCTGCTAAATTGTCCATGTAATACGAGTAGGTGAGATACTGCCCTGTTTCTCTTGGTCCAGACCCATTTGGTTATGAGCAGCACTTTGCTTGCCAATTCTAGCACAGGTTCTTTTGGCTGAAAATGCAGTAGAAGTTATTTTATGGCCCTGGACAGCACAGAGAAAGGGAGGTTCCCATGGTAGTTGCCTATACTGCTCCTGCTCCATCAGTACCTTAAAGCCTTCACAGTCACTAGGTTGTCACTTCCTCCCAGTTGTGCCAAACCAGGTCCTTAGGAGTCAGATTATTTGTCTCCTCTCTGTATAACACCTTGGACATGATTCCTTCTCTTGAAAAATGCTGGTAATTCATTTAATCCACAGCAAAGTTAGGAAAGACTATTGTTTTTGGAAAGAAAGTGCACTGACTCAGATCCCCCCTGTTAATGTGGTTTCCCAGGGACAGGGGACTTGTACTGAAGGGTTATACTTAAACCTCAGAGCATTTGGAGAAGAAGCTGAAGTGTAGGTAGAAATGACTGAAGCATATGCGCAGAGCCCTGTTTTGTCTGTTAAGCCTAAAGATAGCTGCTGCGTTTCGTTCCTCCTTTGGAGACCTGCATGCTCTGAAAATCTTCCAAGTTGCCATTTTTCCCCGATCCATTTTTTAGCAGACAGACCTAGTCTTGGAAACTGGGGTGGTGGTGGTGGCTCTGGTGGAAATTTGAATTAACACTTCAAAACCTTGTGTTATATTTATTCTCTCTTGCCATTTAGCAGTGGATCCCCTGCATTTGCCTCCAACCCCCCCCAGCAGCCATGGCAGTGACTCTGAGGGAGGGCTGAGCCCGGCTAGATCGCTCCCTCCTTCCAGCCCCATCCAGCTACAAGCTACGGCTAAAGTGACATCGCGTGCAGCTTCAGCACTCTCCAATTCCCCTCTCCTGACTGCACCACATGTAAGTTGAGCTAACTTTTTCCATCGTCTGTCTCTCTATCATCTATCTATCTCTTATTTCTTTTTCTCTTTTTTTTTTTCTTAATTACTGTTTTTGCCATGGATTGACCATCTCTGGTCAAAACAGCCACTCCATTAATTCTTGCACGCTGGTCTGTCCTGTTCCCACAGAGAACAGCGTGTGCCCCTCCTCTAAGTTAGGACAGGGTTCAACAGTGTTATTAGGTTTCTCCCACCGTTGATGGTGTTTTGCACCAGGGCCTAGCCCTGCTGGGTTAACCTGTCCCTGGTAGATCTGCATCTGACCTCTTGTCATGTCTAAAGCAAGCGGTGATATTTAGGGAGGGATTTTCAGCAGTGCTTCTTATTTGTCTCTTTCCCTGTTTGAGCCAAGAGACGTTTTACTGTTGGCCTCAGTGTGTGCAGAGCTGAGCTGGGAATAACTGTTTTGAGGGAATCCTGTCCCAAAAGTTCAGTCTCTGAATGGAAGCTATCTGAAAAGCTCTTCCCCTTCCACTCATTCCTAATTGCAAGAGGCTGCTGTGTTACTAGGCAGAGTCCCTTCTGAAGTGGGAGAGCTGCTGCCTCTCTTCCCTAACACTCTTTTCTCTAGAGCTACGTGCACTTACTGTTGTATTATTTCATTTCTATGACACTTGCAGAAATTACAGGGGACTGGCCCACTCATCCTGACAGAGGAGGAGAAGAGGACGCTGATAGCAGAGGGGTATCCAATCCCTACCAAACTGCCCCTGACAAAAGCAGAAGAGAAAGTACTGAAGAAAATCCGCAGGAAAATAAAAAACAAGGTAAATGTTAGTTAGCTTTGCTGGGTAATTTCTATTAATCCTTCATTTAAAAAGATGCTGTGATAATTCTGCAGTCATGGTCTGTGGTACAGTTGAATGCTGTAAGGTGTCTTTATTTAAAGTGCTTTCCTTTGTTCCTAAACATATCCATCAAATTGTCACTGTGACACTGTGCCTCTGTCTAGTTATTTACCTGAACACATGAACAATAGAGTATTTAGCAAGCAGGGTATCAAATTGCTGTTGCTTGGCTCCATTTTAAAAACAGTACAATCCTACCCTTATGGTACGCAAAGACCTCTGTATTCTTTCCATGGTGATGAAGGTGTTCTTTTCTGCTGTTTCATGTTTTAAAATCTGCCTGTGTATTTCAGTGCCCTAGTCTTTTGATCACTGAATTCCATGACCTTTAAATGAATGATTGGTACCAAGGCTGTGAAATGCCCTACAACTCCTTTCTTTCTTCCAACATGGGGAAGAGCCTAGTGATGAGGAGGAAAGGATTATTTTTTTTTCAGACCTGGCCAGCCCACTTCTTCAAGAAGATATTAGTACATCTTTGAAGGTTAATGCATTCTGTTGCTGGTTTTGCAGATAGAGGTGTACATTTGCCCACACTGAATTAGAATTTGGTATTGTAATACATTTTTTCAAAATTTTTGAAAGTGACCTTGTGCATTTTATGTGCTGCTTTCATATAATCAGTCATTTATATTGGAGAGGATCTCTGAGGTCCTTTGGTCCTTGCTTTGAAAACAGGGTCAGCATATAGAGCAAGTTGCTCAGGGACTTGTCCAGTCACGTTTTGCTGTCAATGTATGGCAACGTTTTACTGTCTATGTATACGGCAACCTGTTCCCATATTAGGCTGCTTTTGTGGTAAAAACAAATAAACAGAATTCATAATGTCTAATTGGAATTTCCTTTGTTGCAACTTGTATTTGATACCTCTTGCCATTTTGCTGTACACCTCTGACATCATCTTCCTACACAGGATAGTTGAAGGCAGCAAAGGTTTCCCTCTTTAGCCTTCTTCAATCTGAACAAACTCAACTTTCTCTGCCTTTCCTGATACGTGATGTGCTCCAGCATGCTTAGTATAGCAGCGGTCCTCCCCTGGGCTTGCTTCTGTACATCCAAACTATTTTATTTCAGAGCCACAAACTGTACACTGTACTCAACTGTGGTCTTGCAGGCGCTGAATAGAGGAAGAATCACTTCTCTCAACCTGCTGGCTACAGTCTTGTTCATGTAGACCTGGCCCCAGTTGGCCGCCTTAGCTACAGGGGTGTATTGATGACTTATGTTTGACTTGTTGTTCATCAGCACCTGCAAATGTTTTGCTACAAAGCTGCTTTCTGGTGCATGCATGGGCTTTGCCTCTCCCAGAAGCATTGTCCTAGGGACCATCTTTTAGTATTTGTCCTAGGATATTTTCCCCAGATGAATCTGATTTGCTTTTTAAGGTTAGTTCAGTAAGAGCGGGGAATGATCTTTTTTGTACTGGTGAGAGGAGCAGTCTTCTCTCAGGATGTGGAAACAGACCAAGTCAGTGCTTTGCTTACCAGGAATAGAAATGAGAACAGCATGGAGGCTTGAATCAAATAATGTTGGGGCTTTTTACTGGTTTATTAATTCATCTCTGATGCTTTTTTTTTTCCTATGCAAATATTTGATGTTTTTCTTCTTTTTTCCTTAGATCTCTGCCCAGGAAAGTAGAAGAAAAAAGAAAGAATACATGGACAGTCTGGAAAAAAAGTAAGCCAGCCTTCTTCCTGTTTGATGTGGACCAGTAGCACTAGTTGCTGCACTGGGAAGGGATCCAGCTGTTGATGCTGGGACTGCTTTGTGCACAGAGTGCCAGCTGCCATCTCGTGGTTGTGACTGAGAAAAGGCCCTTCTTCTGGCTTCTGCTTGTACGTGCGCTGGGCTGCTGCCTTCCTAACTGTGTCTACCTCCAGCACGTCCCTAACGTGCCGACAAAGACTTTAAACCTTAAATAAGGCAAGACCCATCTGCTGTCAGCCTCTCCCTCGTGCAAATCTGTTGGCCTTCTGGGTAGGCAGTGTCCAGGGAAAGGCGGATTCAAAGTGGATATATTCTGTCTTCTAGTGCAGAAGGATACAGAAATAGGAAGTGGGTGAGTCAGGACTGCTTGGGAAAATAAGCAGGACTCAGGAAAACAGCATGTGACCCATCGACTTCCTTTAGTGAGAAGGAGCCAAACCTCCAGTTAGTGATTTATATCCCAAGTTAATCTTTCTTCCAACAGACGAGTGTTCTAGTATTTCTTTTATGCCCTTCACCAGATGGATCTGTTAAACCCCTTGTACCATCTTTGGTGATATCCTTGATGTAATTTCCTTTTTTTATTCCTACCTCTTTATGGATGAGTCTTGCTTTCTTAGAGTTGATCTTGGGAGTTTCCACCATATACATGCAGATATCAAAGCTGTTTACCTTTTTCCATCTTGAAGCTGGTCTGGCTGGTCATATTTGTCTTTGTAGGAGTCCCATATTTTTACTTGCACCTCTTATATGGCATGTCATATGATAACCAGCTCTAGTTTAGGAGGTTTCCAGGGGCAGTGTGGAAATGAGCACTCTGTTGTAAATGAATCCGCCTGGCTTATTAACCTCCCGAAACCTGAAATTTGAGGATCTGATTTCAGAAGCGTGGCGTTCATTAAATTGCTTGGTACCTCATCCTAGCAACGAAATGCACACATTGAACACCTTTGCACAAAATACTTGCTAGCAACATAAATATAGTATGTTCTGTGACTCTTAAAGTATCCTTTCCATGGCCTGATACACGGAGAAGGTCTGAGTAAGGTCTTTGCTGTTGCTATTTCAAGGGTCAAGAAGTAGTGACAGCCCATCCTGAATGAGCTACACCTGCTGGGATTAGTTGAGCACTGTAAGCAGATGCTCCACAGCTAGTAGTATCTTTTGCAATGTCTTTTACACCAGGAAGTATGATTAAAGTTCGTTGGTGTCACTTTTCATTAAATGTAGGTAAGATCATAAAGCTCTCTGTGAAAGCATGTTTAATAAATGACTGATTTTTTACATTCCTCTTTCTTTCCTTGTACTGTCTTCAGAGTTGAGACTTGTTCAAATGAAAATAGTGAGCTGCGTAAGAAGGTTGAAGTCCTGGAGAATACTAACAGGTAAGGTATGAAGGAAATAAAAGAAAACTGTAGCATGGTATTACGGTCAAAAGTGAAGTTAAGAGATCAATTGAAATGTGAAGAATAGCTATATCTGATCTGGTTAATGTCAAAGAAAAATAAGGAAAGCCAGTTTTTGTGACTACAGTGTGATGTAAAGCATAGAGACTTTTACATCAGGTCTTAAACTATCTCCCTAGGCTGTGGTGTGCTTGGGAAACCTTTTAGCATGCTTCTTTGAGTTCTTCCACTGCCCAAGGAAGCATGGTTAGTGACACAACACAAACAAAAAACTACAACCCAACTCTCCAAAGTGTCTTTATTTATTGAAAGACTGTTTTGACAAGAGACCTTGACCTGCATCATTGACACTTCCAGAATTTACAGTGCTGAAGCTCAAGAGTCATTATTAGTTCCTTCTGGACTGCTAGATGTCATTGCAGTTATTGGGCACCCTTCTAACCATCTCGCATCCCAGAATTTCCTTCATTTGGAGTGAGAAAATCAACTTCTTGTTTCGTCATTTCTGAAGAAATGAGTGACTCAGTGATGGCTTTATCAAAGGACATATGGCAGAAAATGTTCAATACCTGAGCTTTTAATCAAATGTCAGCTGAGAGCGGAGTGTCAGTCATGGCTTATGGTCAGTGTGTTCTCTAATGGTGACAAATTCCATTGAGCAGGTACCAGATAAGCCCACTGTTAACACCTTCTAGTCACAGGCATTTTTAGTGATGGTTGAATATTACCATTGAACATGATGGTAGCACTAAAGGTTGGGAGGAGGCTGGGTTTTGAAGATAAGACCCACGATCATGGAAAATGGCCCTAGAGCTTGTCTGGCAGCCAATGTATTGCTAATTGAGTGGCATGTGTTGTTTCTAATCTCCGGATCCAATCTCTAATTTCATGGAGCCAGACCCTGTAGCACTGTAATTTGCTGAAGAGTCACCCACACACTGCTCATGCATAAAGACATCTGCTGCTTGTTTGAAGAGAGCCAAGCCATTTCTGTGCCTCCTGTATCTTCCTTCAGGGTTTTTCATAAAAGAACCAGGAATTTTTCTGTACTTGTGGAGTAGGGTTTTCTCTCCCAGAATCTGTCCCAGGAGGTGCTGAAGCTGGCTGCTCTAAGGAAAGATGCAGCTGTGGATGAACCACTCAGGAACAATATGTTTGTCAAGCCTGGAGTTGTTGGCCAGCTGTTTCTGTCTTGGAGTTGTTGTAGATGCAGTCATGAGAACAGCTTTGTTGGTATTGTCCATCCTTTTAGACAGGATCTTTAGCATCTTATTTGTTATTTGATAATCTTAATTCTCTCATGCTCTAAAAATACTTAGCTAAGTGATATTATCTCTGAATCCTTGGAGATAATGTGGGATGAGTTGAATTGTTTTCTTCACTCTGCTTTAGCGTTGGTACTGATTTGTAATGTTCTGCAAAGAAGCAGATGTTCCTGACCCTCTGCACAGAAATTCTTGTAATTCATGGTGATGTTGTTTTGGCTATTTAGATACAAATTGTACCTAAAATCTGTTAAAACTTCAAATCAAAGTACTGAGAAATTTGTAAAATTGCCTGCTTTCATCAAGCCTGAATTATGTAACATACCACACTATGGGTTTTTTCACCTTAACCCCAAAGAGCCACTTTTCTTATTTAGTGCATAACTGTGCAATGATCTCATTCAGAGAATGGTTCTTAGGTCCTTGTTTAGTACATTATCCACTTCCTATGGTGAATTCAAAATATCTTGTTTCCTCATTGGTATTTGCACCAAGCCTTGATGTGGCATCTAGAAACTGTTCGACTTGTCTTCACAGCATCCTGTAACTGGTACTTCCAGCTATGTCCTTAGCTACTTCTCCTAAATACAGTCAGGAATCAAAGTTCAAAGCAGTGATGGTTGAAATGATGCAATGTCAGTTTATTTTTGGATGTCCAAATTTAAATGTTTAGCATTTTATTTCTCAAAGTACCTAGCACACAGTCATACACACATGTATCTTATTTAATATGCCCAAAGAAGAGCCCCAGGTGACTTAATTTTGAGTGTTCAATGCAGTAAAAAACGAAGACTTTGATGAAGGTCTTATCTACAAGTAGATCTACAAACATTAAAGCTGTTCTTTTGTTGTGAAAAATTGTAAGAGTGGAAGAAAGATAACAGGAAAATAGCTGTGATTACATGTTAAAATGTCCATGCATTTAGTATGGATGAAGGCAAAGTTGGTTTTGTATCTTGCTGGAAAATTGGGTTATAGCTGCTTACTAAAATGTTCATGCACATGTATGTGCTGTCAGTCAGTATCATGTTTTTATAGTCTGGCTTGAGTTGAAAGGAACTGAAGGGCAATTTCCACTATTGAACAGCAGAGTTTCCTTTCAGTATGTGCCATCAGTTTTTTAGAGCATGTTATTCTATATATAGAATGCATTTTGCACAGATACATACCTAAGGCTTCAGGGAAACCCTGCTTGCATTTCAAAATCTGGCTCCAAACCATGGAAACACTAGAATTTCTTCTGGTAAAAATATTCCTGCATTATTCTCAGCAACATGAAAAAATTTAGAGAAGAATCTTCCCCGAGAGCCTGCCTTAACCTGAAATTCTCCATCTAAAAATATGTAATGTAAAAGGTGCAAGTGTGGTCAAAACCTTTGCATCCAGAAGCATCTCCCTTGGCATTTATGCATCTTAAAAGGCAAGGCAGGAGGCTGGGGATCAGGACACAGGGGAGTTTTTAATTCTCATCACTCTGAGTGGGTGACTGCAACATTTTTGGCACCTTCAGTATTAGAACACTAGCATATGTTTCCTCTTCTAATTTATGTGACTCAGTCCCTTAAAAGAAACCCGTCCAAGTTCCTTTCTAGACAGTTTTCTCAAATCTAAGGAAGCACATTATTACATTCATATCTGTTATGTCTTGTAGCCACAAGTGAGCCAGACGCTCACTGGTTTTAGTAGCATCTGAACATGTGAGGTACTGCTGTCTTAAAAAAGCAAAGGGTGTGAGAAGAAGCTGCCACCAAGAGTTCAACTGACTTGTCCCAGTCACCAAGAAGGCTTGATCCACTCACGTTTTGGCACTGGGATCAAAAGCAGAAGCTGCCAATGATTTAGGGGCTTGAATATCGTCTCTGACACCAGTATTGTCTAGCTGTGAGCCACGGCTGTTTGGGCTTAAAGACAGTGTTGAAACATCTGGTACTGTGGATGACATATGAGGAGTAGTTTTGATTTTCACTTCTGTTGAGTCTGTATTTATCATAGAATCACAGAATCATAGAATTGCTTTGGTTGGAAGAGACCTTTAAGATCATGAAGCCCAACTGTTAACCTAGCATTGCCAGGTTACCACTAAACCATGTCCCTCAGCACCACATCTACACATATTTTAAATGCCTCAAGGGATGACGATTCAACCACTTCCCTGGGCAGCCTGTTCCAATGCTTGACAGCCCTTTCAGTGAAGAAATTTTTCCTGTTATTTCAATCTAAACCTCCCCTGGTGCAATTTGAGGCCATTTGTTCTTGTCCTATCGCTTGTTACTTGGGAGAAGAGACTGAACCCCGCCTCTCTACAGCCACCTTTCAGGTAGTTATAGAGCACAATATGGTCTCCCCTCAGCCTCCTTTTCTCCAGGATGAACAACCCCAGCTCCCTCAGCCGCTCCTCATAAGACTTGTTCTCTTAAATATATTGATGATCACTTTTTCTGGAGAAATGAAAGACAGAGAATCCAATTAACATGTGGGTGAGAGTGTCACACATAAACAATGCATGCAATTAGCTGCTTGAGTTGCTCACATGCAGTAATGACCAGCAATTTTGTACATCTCCACTTGGACAGCAACCTTAAATGCAGTGGCTTTATAAATACAGTTGAGATGTTCTTCCATTTCTCGTGCTCCTGCTTGAGCTATTGAGCAGTCATCTAAAGATTAAGTTGCATATCAGTCTGACCCACCAAGGGTTTATCAGCACCAAAGCTGCCAGACTTCCCTGATTTGCATGGCTGTTCCTTTATTTGGGGCTAGAGAAGCCATTTTACCAAGCCATTTTCAAGGAGTGACAGATCTGGATTTAAGTTGCAGTGAGATATCTTGCACTTCATGTCAGACAACCCTCTTAAAAGTTGACAAAGTGTGGCAGCCCTGGAACGACTCGTGTTTTCAAAGTAGCAGGAGAGTGTTTTTATGCTGAAACACCTCTGATGAAAAATTGGTGGATTTTTTCTTTGCAATTCAAATTGGAAAAATTGTGGATTTTTTCCTGCTTTGAGGTATTCTGGTCTTTCAGTGAAAACCTTATTTTGGTATTTGCTCTCTTTCCTACAAATAGGACAGGCAGAGAACGAATCTGTATGTAGAATTGGAAGACTCAAAATTAGATTTTGTTCTTATCAAAGTAGATAAATTCTCTGAAAAATCTTGATCAAAACAAACAGTGTTTGGTGTTCCTTAGAAACTGTCTTTTTTTGTTTAAATCAGTGTTGGATTTTAAACTGAATTGAGGAAGCCTCCCAGGTGGCTACGTCCTGGAGTGACAAATTTCCTCTCCTTAATCAAAGTGTCAGTGGAAGCAGAGGTGAAGCCTTGACTTGTTCCTTACTTTGGTAGTGAAAAAGGGACTCTTCTGAAGATGAATACGTGAATGTGCACACGAAAACAAGACATCACAGGCAGAGTGAGTTTGCTGGCAGTGTGTGGAAGGGAGACCAGGAGTCTTCAGTCACTTTACAGCTTTCTATGAGGTGCTTCCATTGGCAGGAAAAAGCGTGAAAGCACGTTCACACCTCCTACGGAGGTGACCCTCTAATTGAATATCACTGGGAAATGTGTCAGACACAGTGAAAATAATCCCTGTGGGTGCAAACCCCCTATGCACACTGCCTTGGGATTGCATTTTCTCCTGTTAGGATTTAGCCACAGGCAGTGTGTCTCACTAAAAGCGTTTGTGGCCTTCCTGTTGCATCTTTGTTTAACCTAAGATCCTGTTCTACAGAGCAGAGAGCTGCTCCTTTTCCTTCTTTTAGTCCAGATCATCCCTGCAGCCGCCCAGTAACAGTGAAGGCAGCTTTTGCATGGGAAAGGGGATCTTTTGACCTTGGAATCCAGTCTTCCACCAGTCCAGGTTCAAATAGAGAATAAAAGGACCGAGGAGTGCCCCGTTTTGGCAGCAGCAGGGTAAACTGATGTCATCTCCGAACAAAGAAATTTATTTCTTGTTCTTGCCTTGGCTCTTACTCTTAGTTTGAAAATGCACCTGTAGCTTGTCAGCTGGGAAGAAGACAGTAGCTCTGCTCAAACAGCTAAATGACTTGGGAGAGAAAGGCATTTTATGCGGAGGAAGTTGGTAAATAAGGTGGGTGGTGAATCTTCTGTGTATAGGAGACCTCAGAATACCTGCCTAATTATACTTTCCAAAAAGAGAGCATTTTGGAATTGGGTTTCTGGGCCCACTCTGCCCAGCAGGTTTTTTAAGTTGGACACAAAAAGGCAGAGATAAGCAAAACGAGGAGAATTGCCTCTTCTCTGTTGATTTCCTCACCAGCCATTAGCTGTTTTCTCACTGACGCCTCCACAAAAAGTGGCAAGAGTGATCAGCATTTCAAGGCTGCTGCTGCTGCCAGCCCCCGGGCTGGGGAGGAGGAGGAGGAGAGCTCCTTCCTCCTCGCTCTGCAGAGCTGTTCTGTGTGGAGCCCAGTGACTCAGGCCTGAAACAGGGGGGAAATTGAGCCTCCTATAATAGCACAGAAAGCGCAGGGTTAAAAAGGCATTGCTGTGTAGCATAGCTAGTGGCATATGGTGGGAATAGTGTATGCAGCACGTTCTGTGCCGCAAAATGATATAGACCATGTACCGAGTCTGTGTGAACCCTCTTCCGTGTAGCGGATGGGAGGAGGAATTGGGGAAAGATGCAGAAGGGAGCAGAGAATTAGGATGTTCTCATTTGCGCGATCGACAAGAGTTTTCATCTCTTAATTTGCTTGTGGTCTCTCTAATAGTGAAAAAAGGACTGAATTAGACAAATCACTTTCTTTTTTTAAATATTGAGTTGCAGAATAGACCATGCTCTCAAGAGCATGTAAGACATCCTTCCTTAATAAGTTGAGAAGGATCTGCTGGCCCAGATAAATCTGCTGTGAGCATGCCTTGTGCTCATTTCAGAATGCATTCCTGAAGTCCTTGAATTCATTAAACCCTAATTAGCAATGAGCATTGATGATTAAAAAAACCTATAATAACAGGCAGACAAGTGTATATTGAGCTGTGAAGGCACCTCTGGGTCTGTCCTACAATTAGTTTTTAGCCAGTTTGATCTTAAAATAATCCTTCTATTTTCTCTGACACCCTAACCTTGCCTCCTGCCTTAGCATTTGACGTCACAGCCTCCAAAGCTGTTGCCTGGAGTTTTATGGGGGTTACCCTCTGAAATAGGTTGTGAGACTTACAGGAAAAATGACAAGTAAAATTGGAAACAAACAGCGAAGTTAACATCCTGATGCAAAATTCTACTATGTTTGACTGTGTTGAGGACAAATATTTGGATTGCTCCTTGTCTGTTAAAAAGCTTTAATGAGAACAAAATGAAAACTGCTGTGAAAACCCTGTATCAATCATTCTTTGAGATAATTTCCCATGTAAATTACTACTATTCTAACTGCAGTAATTAACGTTGATACAGCAAAAGAAAAACAGCCTGAAAGACAGAATACCTTCTTGATCTGGGACTGTTGACTCCAGCCAGAACAGAACTGGCATCCTGGTTGGGACCTCTGAAAGACACAGTCATAGTAGCCACTTCAAGCATTTGTGATTTTTGTCTACTCCTGGAGGATTTAGCAAATAGCCACAAAGTGCTTTATTTAATAAATGAATTTATAAGAAATGAAGTCTATGCCTGTGTCTAGCTTTAAGACCTTCTCTTTGAAAATGGTCCTACATGTGGTCCAAACTGCTGTGTGGCAGGTTTTCAGAAAAAGGAGGTAGCTGTATACCTCTACCTCCGGAGTATACGAAGCGGGGAGTCTTTGATGATCTGTACCTTATCATAAATGCTATATTATTGCCAGGTGTGGAATTTGAAGCAAAAAGCTGTTTAACCAGTAAGTAGATCAGTGCGTTTGATGCTTGTCTGTTGTCTTTGCTTTCCAGAACACTTCTGCAGCAGTTGCAGAGACTCCAAGCCATGGTTGCTGGGAAGGTGTCCCGTTCGTGTAAGGCAGCTAGCACACAGACAGGGACCTGTCTTATGGTGAGTGTCCCTAAAGCTGGGAATTGTAGGAGAATGAGAATCTCCTTTCACTACTCAGAGGCACATCTCTTGTTCTGTCAAGTCCCTCACTTGCAAATTCTCAGCTTGGGAAACTTCTCTTCAAAATTTGACAATCAATTTTGAGGTAGGTGAGACTCCTGGCTGATGAAGATTAATGGTTGTGGGAAGGCATTAAATTCTGGAGGAGATTTGGCCTGTGCTTTTTATCGGATGGTACAGTGATGAAAGAAGGAGCACTGTCCCTCAGAGTGACCTGTTTTGTACAAAATTATATGTGAAAAATGGTGTCTAGAGTTGTAAAATGAAAACAAGGGTGACCTTTGATGGCTGGTTCTTTTGATGCCAATAAAAATAAACTTGCTCATCCAAATAAAAATATGACTAAGGCTGTAAATCTACCTCTAGCCTGTGTCAGTAATAATAGTCAGGATAAGAAAAGGATTAGAATGAAACTTTTCCCTTTTCCCTCCTTACACTCAGCCAGCAAGTTCCCTTTATACTAGTGCTATAAATTGATGGAAATTATTTTCAAGGTCTGAGTTGTTCTCCTAGTGTGCCAGCCTCTCTATTACTTCTAAGCAAGACTGGGGCCAGCAGCAGAAATAACCTTGGAAATACCCAACAGCATCTGTAAAACACACGGGGGTTGTGTCTGCTTTTCAGCTTTGGGAGTAAATAAGGCTACAGGCCAGAATGGTGGTAGCCATTGAAAACAAACCCCAGCATTGAAATATGCCCTTTAAAACACTGAATTACTATTGTATATGTGCCTTTACTAAGAGACGCTGTATGTAGTGATGAAAATAGTCTCAAATGATTTGTTTTGAAAAGTATCAGATGTGCTTAGTTTTGATGTGCACATGTGGGCCAAGAACTAGTGCACTTACCTATTCTGCATCCTCCCTTTGCCAGATGGTGGTGCTGTGCTTTGCAGTAGTTTTTGGCAGCTTCTCTCAGAGCTATGAGCCATATCCTTCTGCTACAAAGATGGTGTTGCCCAGGCAGCATTCCTCGCCAGAATCCTACACAGACTCCATTGGTAAGTGACAACTATCCCAGTCTTGCTCCCTGCTCGGTTGTGCTTTGGCACTTGTTTTCCACTCCCATCCCTAACCCCCTCCTCAAGTACCTCTTGTTTTTCTGCTCCTTAGCAGGCCATTCCTTGGTATACCTGTGTCTTTAGCTTGGCAAGCTGTTCTATGGCAGAAGACTTGAAAGACACGGGCAAAGCCTTTTCCCACTAGCCTGCTTGGTATTTCTTTTTAAAGCAGTTTTTTTTCTGTTTGTGGAACTAAAGCTAGTGGTCTGTAAAAGGTAGCAGGATTTCTACTTGGTAGCAAATCTTCATACTGTTAAATCACGCAGCTGAGATCAGCTGGTGTGTCTTTTGCAAGCGGCGACAAAGAGTCCAAGGACTGAGTGGGAAACTGTTAGCATTATATACCCATAATGAACCAGTTACTTTCAACGTATATTATTAAAGTGATTGTTTCATTTTGTTCTTGTTTTGTGAATAATTCAGAGCTTTTTGATCCCTGGACTATTGCTGTGGTATCTTTGCTCAGTTATCAAATTACCGGTTAATCACTATGAAAAGACCTTTGCAGCTTTAGTTCTGCTCTGACAGTTTCCATTTCCTGAAATGAGATGGGCTGTCCTCCGAGCTGCCTGTGTCTCATCTCTTTTTGCCTTCTGTCTTTGTGCGCAGTGAGGTCAAGGAGCCTGCTAATTTATGAAGAGCCTCACCAGCTGGAGGAGTCGTCAAGCCCCATCTCCTTTGCGGATCGCAACGACAGGCAAGCAGACGCCTCCAAGTACGCAGCGCTGTCCCTGGAAGCCATGCCGGGGACACAGCAGGATGACATCATGCAGTTCACAATAGCCAACGAGACCAGGCTAGAGAAGTCGGTGCTGCTGGGCCTGCAGCAGCACAGGTGAGTGCAGGGTGGGCTGCTTGTCCTATGGGTGTTGGGTGTCGCTGTCGTTTGTGCCTGGAGGCCAGCAGTAAGACTAGGGGCTGAGCTGGGCACTGTGGAACCTGAAGTAAGACTTTGGTCTCTATCTGGAGAGCTCATAGGCAAAGTTATGGTTACTCTGGAGAAGCAGTTGCAACACTATTGTGGTACCACAGCTACCAAACTTGGTGCTTCTGCCAGAAACCTGACCCCTGTAAGCCCGTTAGCTGTGCCTACCCACTTCTTTAAGCAGTTACTTCTGTGTCCCCTGAAGGAATAAGCTTTTGCCAGTTGGGTGGAAGTGTGAGGCTGTGACTCACTGGGCTTTCTACAAGGTTAGGGTGTGAAGAGCTGGAGCTTCTCACAGCAGTGATCTTACTAAAGCATTACTGTGGAAAGTTTGCAGGACTCAGTCTTAAGAGACGGACCTGTAAGGTTATCTGAACTACTTAACACAGAGCTCCTTCATATTTTTATTTTTTTAGGATAAATCTAAGTTTCTGGGGCCTCTGAAAATAGAGCTTCACTGGTTTAAATATGTATGTGCAGTTTTCTTTCCACTTTACCTTTTCTTTATCCTGCCACTGTCCTGTTGGCCCACATCTTGGTCTCTGCTAACAAGAAGCAGCAAGCACACCAAACAGTAGAGGGAAAGATTTTGTTAGAAAGAACGTTATTCTGAGGGCTAGGATGAGCCATATCACCCCAAGTGTGCCTTCTGAGCATTTGTGTCGAAGTTCTACCTAGAGCCAAAGAGATGACTAATTTGGTGTGTTACAATCATCCAACTGACAAGTACCTGGTAAATACTGAGTGCCATTTTAGCATTAGCCAATTCAAGCAGGATATGCGCTTTTAAAAATGACTAACTATTAGCGTTAACCTTTGTTGTTTTGGTTTTTTGTTCCCTGCAGAGTCAACTCCGAACTAGAAGGAAACGAAACACTGAAGATAATTGAAATAGACAGAAGAGTCAATGCCACCTCTTAAAAATAAAAAAGGCCTTTTTTCTTAACTTCCCTCTTTCCCACATATTTTCAACCAAAGTCCCCCTGACTTGTCATCCTCAGTGAACCAAAGCACAAAAGAGAGGGAGTCCAACTTCTACATTGACTGGTGAGGCTGTGACTGCAGATGGGATCTCTTGGCTTTGTAACTCCCTTCCTCACTTCACATGCAGTCCCTGTCTTTGCTTTTATTCCTTTCCTGTCTGATACTGCAAGGGCAGGATTGAATTATGATGGCAGATGATGCCAGCAGTGTGCCGGTGACTGGTGGGTGTGCGTGCCTGCACGCACACATCCTCATCTGAGCACAAAGACCTTCTGTAGAAGAGTGGAGTATGCAAAACTGATGGGAGCATGTGGGTGACAGGTTTCTTGGGAGAGGGAATTGAGAGAAAGAGGAGATGCAGCATAATGCTGCTCAAAGTCTAGCCACAGCTCCATGCCTACTGGTCTACAGCATTTGAGCCTTTTGGGGGGATTGTGAAGCATGATGAATCTGCTTCTGAAGGGTCAAAAATGGGCCTGGATACTGTTGAATTAACAGCTCAGGCAGTTGAGGGGTGGGCAATGGTGGTGCTGAATTGTCCCCGCCCAGCTCTTTCTCTCTTCTCCCTTCCAGCCCTTTTATCATTTAGTGGGGTAGGTTTCTCTCTGGGTTGAAAGCAGTCCTAGTAGGCTTCCGTACTGCTTCCACCCTGGTGGAATTCAAGCAAAGATCAGTCACTGTCTTGTCACACTTCGTCTGTGTGGGAGAATTACACTAGTTTAACTAAATCTGTTTAGAAAGCAGATTTTGTTAAATTTATGCAATGTTCTGGATGGATGTCCTTTTAGTCTGCTTAAGGCTAATCTGTTTAGCTTAAATCAGTTCCTTCCCAACAAAGTAATCAATGTAAGGCTTAAACCAGAAGTGCCTCCTGAGAGGACCATATGGATTTAATTTATTGGCTTCTAGATATGTTGATGGAATTTCTTATGTAGACCCAGTCTCAGATTGTCCTGTGTTTTTCTTTCCTTGCCATCTTCCTGTTACTGTTGTAAATAGTATTTATTAGCTTTGCAAGATTTTGTTCAAGCAGTCGCAATGAAGAGAATGGAGCTTTCCTAACCCTGCAAGTGGTCTGGGCAGACTCTGATATCAGACATACAAATATCACTGAACACCCATTCCTTCTTCCCAAACTGGAATTGGTATATAAATAAAGCCTTGGGTCTTATCTTCCTCTTATCTCCTTTTCCAGAGATGTGATCTTAGACCAACTGCTTAGCTGAGAAGGAAAGGGGTGTAGGTGGCCCCAGCTGGGCACAATTCAGGCCTGGAGGTGGTAGATACTGTATTAACTCTCTGGCAAGACAGCCCCTGACCTGAGGAATTAAGTATGTAGGCATCAGACGAAGCAAAAGATGGGTGAGATGGGCACATAGGGAGGTGAAGTGACTGGCCCAAATTCAGTGGAAAAAACAAGAGGAGCATTCAGATCTGATCCTGGTCCAGTACTCTTCTCCCTCCCTTGTTTCCTCCTTGTCCCATGTAGCTGTTGCCTTTAGGGGTTTTCTCTCTTTTGATACCCTGGTCATGCCTTTGTCTGAGCTGGGCTTCTTGCAATTTGTCTTTGGAGTGGCACAGTCGAACCTACCCCAGGATATGAGCAGGGTTTGGTCTGGTTACTGCAGAAGGGTGCTCAGACTCCATTGAGGATGGACTTAATGTGAAAATCCTAATTCAGCAGGCTAGCATATAGATACTTCACAGTTGATGATGCCAGCAGTGTGCCGGTGACTGGTGGGTGTGCGTGCCTGCACGCACACATCCTCATCTGAGCACAAAGACCTTCTGTAGAAGAGTGGAGTATGCAAAACTGATGGGAGCATGTGGGTGACAGGTTTCTTGGGAGAGGGAATTGAGAGAAAGAGGAGATGCAACATAATGCTGCTCAAAGTCTAGCCACAGCTCCATGCCTACTGGTCTACAGCATTTGAGCCTTTTGGGGGGATTGTGAAGCATGATGAATCTGCTTCTGAAGGGTCAAAAATGGGCCTGGATACTGTTGAATTAACAGCTCAGGCAGTTGAGGGGTGGGCAATGGTGGTGCTGAATTGTCCCCGCCCAGCTCTTTCTCTCTTCTCCCTTCCAGCCCTTTTATCATTTAGTGGGGTAGGTTTCTCTCTGGGTTGAAAGCAGTCCTAGTAGGCTTCCGTACTGCTTCCACCCTGGTGGAATTCAAGCAAAGATCAGTCACTGTCTTGTCACACTTCGTCTGTGTGGGAGAATTACACTAGTTTAACTAAATCTGTTTAGAAAGCAGGTTTTGTTAAATTTATGCAATGTTCTGGATGGATGTCCTTTTAGTCTGCTTAAGGCTAATCTGTTTAGCTTAAATCAGTTCCTTCCCAACAAAGTAATCAATGTAAGGCTTAAACCAGAAGTGCCTCCTGAGAGGACCATATGGATTTAATTTATTGGCTTCTAGATATGTTGATGGAATTTCTTATGTAGACCCAGTCTCAGATTGTCCTGTGTTTTTCTTTCCTTGCCATCTTCCTGTTACTGTTGTAAATAGTATTTATTAGCTTTGCAAGATTTTGTTCAAGCAGTCGCAATGAAGAGAATGGAGCTTTCCTAACCCTGCAAGTGGTCTGGGCAGACTCTGATATCAGACATACAAATATCACTGAACACCCATTCCTTCTTCCCAAACTGGAATTGGTATATAAATAAAGCCTTGGGTCTTATCTTCCTCTTATCTCCTTTTCCAGAGATGTGATCTTAGACCAACTGCTTAGCTGAGAAGGAAAGGGGTGTAGGTGGCCCCAGCTGGGCACAATTCAGGCCTGGAGGTGGTAGATACTGTATTAACTCTCTGGCAAGACAGCCCCTGACCTGAGGAATTAAGTATGTAGGCATCAGACAAAGCAAAAGATGGGTGAGATGGGCACATAGGGAGGTGAAGTGACTGGCCCAAATTCAGTGGAAAAAACAAGAGGAGCATTCAGATCTGATCCTGGTCCAGTACTCTTCTCCCTCCCTTGTTTCCTCCTTGTCCCATGTAGCTGTTGCCTTTAGGGGTTTTCTCTCTTTTGATACCCTGGTCATGCCTTTGTCTGAGCTGGGCTTCTTGCAATTTGTCTTTGGAGTGGCACAGTCGAACCTACCCCAGGATATGAGCAGGGTTTGGTCTGGTTACTGCAGAAGGGTGCTCAGACTCCATTGAGGATGGACTTAATGTGAAAATCCTAATTCAGCAGGCTAGCATATAGATACTTCACAGTTTACCAGAAGTCAATTTAAAAAAAAAAAAACAAAAACAAACAAAAACAATTTTTAAGCTCTTTTTTCTTGGTTTTTTTTTTTTTTCCTAATGATAAATAAGGGAAAAACTAACGTAGCCTTACAAGTAATTTTTTACCATGTACAGTAGATATTTCCTGCAAGTATTCTATTTTGTAAAATATTGGATTTGTATTTTATTACAGCATCTGCCACACCAGCTCCTTTCTCATTCTTCATTCTCCTTAGACTTTCTTCCTCCAGTATCCTATTTTGAAGCCCTCAGGCCTGACTCAAATATTAGTGAAATTAATGGAAAGAATTTGATGGGTTACAGCAGGCTGTGGATCAGTCCTTCCTGTGCCATTTTAAGAAGCTGGTTCACGTTAGTGAACGTGAAACATGTCTCTGACTCCATGAAGTTGTAATGCCCTATTCTTTCTAGGTAATGCCCTATTCTTCTATGCAAGTGCCTTTTTATTACTTTACCTCTGGTGGCAATGAGAAATGCCATTGCAGTCTATTTTACAAGTGTTCCCTTCTTCTCTGCATGGGTCAGTCTCCTCCCTAGAGCCTCTTTCCCTTTCCAGTGATCCCGCTGGCTCCTCTCCGTCATTCCAGTGTCAACCAATGACTTTTGTATGGGGTTTTTTTGAGCAGTGATTTAAGCCTTCAAATAAGTAAGGATCACCGGTGGGTGCCACCGAGGGTGCCACCAGGGATGGCTGCATTCCTTAGCCACATGAGGTCAGCAAAGTGACAGGGGAAGGCTGGCACTGACCCTTCCACTATTGTGTGGCTGGTCAGTGTAAGTGGGCAAGGTCAGAGCTTAGGAAATTCTTCAAATGGTCTTTGTTTTTCTTTTCAGGGCACCCATGGTTTGCTACCAGTGAGGGCAACTGAATGGTTGTCTTCTGCAAAAGAGGCCCTAAGCTGTTGAGCACAGCCCTGCTCTTACTAGTCTTGCAGTTTGCACCGTGCATAGATAGGAGGTGGCTCTGCCTCACCTCATGCCCGTTATCCGTTCAGTGGATCACCTGCCATTGCAGATATGGCTGATTTCACTGTATTAAAACCAAATTTTAATTATTTCTCAATGCTTAAAAGGACAGACCATTTCATAAAGCTCAAACAATCCCCCTTCTCTGAACCTACTGCACTAGTCACCATTAAATTCCTATAGTTTTATTTGCTTAATTTGGGCGTGTCAGTTCAAATCTGAATGGGAGATAGTCATGTTTTCAACTGGACCGTTTCGAACTGGCCACGGTCTGGGTCAGGCCTCTGAACTAATTTATCCAAGCCAGAACGGCTATACCAATTTTCTTGTAACTGTTTGATAATCTATTTCTATAATCTTAATTTGTGTAGTCCTTTAAGTTATTTTTAGGTACTCTTTTAGGGAATCTCTTGACCTAGCACTCACATTGCTTGGGGATTTATGATATTAAATATTACTTCTTTATAATAAGAAAAACCTTTACTTTACTTTGGTAGGCTTGTGATCCTTTTTCTTGAGGGGCCTTAATATAACAGGTTTCTCTGCTAGGTATGAGGGGCCAAAGACTCTCCTGTCATCACCTGCCCGCAGGCTGGTATGTGACAGGGGCCTCACTGTCTCCAGAGGTGGTTTGTGCCCGTGTTCAGGTACCTGGCAGGGGGACGGGGGAGGCAGCACATGTGTGATTGCACTGCCACCCCCTCGGCAGTCCAGGGGTGGCCCAGGTGTCCGTGATGATGCACTGCAGAGCACCTGGAGAGGCAGCTGAACGCGCTCTGTGTTAAGGGCATAGGGATGGAGTAGTAAAGCGTATTCAGGGAGGATGCCAGGATAAGTGCTTTTAATTAGCTCAGCTATATTACTTGAGGTCTTAGCCTTCTGCCATTATACTTTTTCCAGTGATCAGTGACTTGGTGCTGTAGAATAATGTGTTTGAATGGACAGGGGTAGGCAAAGGCCTTACATGCTACTTAATTTCCATTTTCACTAGTGGACTTAAGTGATCCTTAGAGTCTTCAGCTGTAACATTATGCTGCTTGTCAGCATGATTTTATACACACTAGTAAACTTACCTTTTGGCCCATAGCTTTAAAGCATGTCTAGATCTGTCGGGTCTTTGCTTTAGGGAGATAAGCTACGAAGGAATGTAGGGCATTATTTTTTATATATATATATATTTAAAAAGTATCAAGCACAGGGCATGTGGCAGTTCTAACCTTGTTACCAGTCTGTAGATAATGTCGTTTGGTTTTTTTTCCCCAGGCTATTTATAGTTCTTTGCTGCATTTCTCTTTATTTCATCCGTACCATTCAATGTTTTTCAGCAGCACAGACTAATAATGGATTAGGCTGAGGTTCTTAGGCCAGATCCCAGCTGATACAACACAGCACGCTTCTCACTTAGCGCCTTTGGAGGCTGCAGATCTGATTTATACTGGCAGGGGACCTCTTCCATATCTCTCTGTGCAACGATGTGTCTCAGTGTATTCTTGATTTTTCTAATGTAGAGCTGAAAATGAATATAAAAAACTTTTCTTCTTTGGGTGTTGGTTTTTTTTTTTTCCTGCTAAAAAAAACAACCCACCTCTCCACTCCCATCCCCCCAAACTATCAGCCATGAGTTCTGTCTAGACACATTTAGAATGTAGGTCAAGTAAATGAATGATACTAATTGCTACGTTGGGAGGGATTTCCACTGAGTATTTGGGCTCTAGATTCTAGCGAATGCCAAGAGGCCATTGTACAAAATTCACGCAGCTAAGAACAGAAGTATATGGGGTATTTTTATTCTCTTGGTGACTAAAATATTTCTTTCTCAAGTCACTAATTAGAAAGGGAACATTTTGTATTCTGAAGGAGAAATGGTAGGTCAGTACTTTGGAACTACAAAAGTTATACTCGCCTATGTAAGTAGTGTAGAGCTATGATGTGTTGCTGCTTTGCACTCTAGTCTTAAGTATAAACAACTTTATGGGTTGCAAAGATGAATGAACTAACTAAGGTGTGAAGGTCTTTATAAATAAGGTGTAAGGATTCAATCAATGGGCCAGGATGTTGTAGCTTTCTCATGGCCAATGAAATGATCGTGGCCGTTCAGGGATATGGTGAGGTTGTGATCTCAGTGACTACTGCGTTGCTTAGGTGGTCAGCATCCATTTGGAGACTCCAGGATTGGGAAGGAAGTTGCCATTTGTTTTTGTGGTTTTCATGTCAGGCCTTTTTCTGCTTCACCCAAGTGTATACCTGAATTAACTTCTTAACATAGAAAAGACTGCGTCTCGCAGGAAACTCTCATTTGTGATGCTGAAATTGAGTTTCAATATTCTTTATTACCAGTAGTCTCTTCTCTGCCCTAAAGCCCATCTCCATACTCTTCCTCTAAGAGTTGGAACTAAATAGGTGAAACTAAAACATGAGAAAGCTGGATTTGTAGACCTGTCTTACAGAAAAGATGAAATAAATGGCCGATGAGGGGACTCCTGACATCACAGGGAAACTTCCTAGTTCTTGATTCCATAAATCAGCAGTGACAGTCTTTTCCATTAGTTCCCCCCCTTGGTTTTAGCTTTACTCTTCCCTTTGCTCTTTAATACTACTCAGTCCTGTTTATGCATACCTGACCTTTATGGTATATGCCATTTTTCCTTCCAACAGCAGGTAAAAATCTTTTTGAACTTTAGCAGCCCATAATTAAGGGAGTGGGAGGGAGAGAGGGGGAAGCAGAGGCAAGTAATCAATTTCTTTTAACAGAACTCCGCTCGTGTCTGACTTTGCCATATCAGATTTTAATTCAATGGTGCTGATGTAATGGCGTCTTGCTTTCTTCATTTGGGCAGTTAGCAAGAACCAGCGTGAGTGTGTGTGTATCTGTGCACGTGTGCATGGTGAGCAATTAAAAAAGACACAGAGGTTGTTGTTTTGTTTGGTTTTTTTCTAAATGTAGTAAGCATCACCAAATAAAAACATCTACCTGAACACACAGGGCACATTCCACTTGGTGCAACAGAAAATCCAGGCGTTTCTCTCTGAAACCTGTTCACATTCCACGTCACCGAGCACTTGTAAAACTGTCGTGTGAATTGCTGTCCAAAGTCTGTCCTATTAGCAGTTTTTAACTGAAAGTTGTTGCATTCTGTCATTTTGTGTGTATGCATGAACTGTCTGGCCTTTCTTCATGACAGCTCTGGCTTGGTACAAAAAAAAAAATTACTTTAGACTTCATTGTATCTTTGGGTGTCATTTTTGTTCTGCAGAATTATGGCTTTGAATGCTTTTTGTTTTTCTTCTTAAAATGGTGTAAGTTAGCCTTAAAAAGTGGCCCCTGGGAGCTGACAGCTTGAGGAACACAATTTGTTGGGCTGGTCTTCTGGGAGAGTACCTGAAGATCCTCCTTCCCTGGGATCATGACTGCCCTAACTGCCCCAGGGGCGCAGAAGGATGCCAGCGAGGGCCAGCAGTTTGCTCTCAGGTGGCCACACCATGATGTAAGTACATCATGATTTCTCTGAGATTTGCTGGGCCTTCCAAAGGTAAATTACCTGGTGTTACCCTCTTGAAGAGAAATACATATCCAGAGCCAAAGCCATTGCCTTGGGCCGTGCAAAACAGTTCCTGGTGACTCCGAGTCACTCTGTCTGTGACAGCCCTAGGGCATTTCAGCTGATCTTTCCCTTTCCCTCCACTCATGTGGATACAGTATGGGTTCATGCAAACACTTAAAACTATCTAAGATGGAAAGGACAGTGATATCAGTGCAAAAGCACAGCCCCCCTAAGCTCCTTGGTAAACTGCATCGGAGCCTCTTCTGTCTGCAGATCTCTCTGTTCTTTTGCTGTAAGTTTGTTTAACTCTGTGCAAGTGTGTTCAATGGCCTCTCTATTTTTGTACAAGCGCTGTCGTCCGGATACGGTCCCACCTGGTTGTTCACACTGCAAACGTGTCCATTGGGGGAAAAGGAATCGCTGTTTTTCCTTTTTAAATTGTCTGCTTGATTCTATGAAAGAACCGACTACCTGCTTTTGTAGCCTAAACATGTATGTAGCTGAGTATGTTATGCTTTTCACTTCTTGCAAATAAATATTTTCTGTAGAAAAAAACCAAGTGCAACTCGTCTGCTTTCCTGATGGTTGGAAAAGATCTGGTTCCTTGGCTTTCCCAAGCACAGCACTGTGCGCCACGTATCCATATTCCACACGGCAGAAGCCCCATAATTCAGCATGTTGCTAGACAGAGAAGGTTAAAAGCAACAGTGTGGGTTTTTACTGAAACGGGCTGCCCCTTCCCTTTTTTTGAGACTAGCAGAGGGTTGTATCTGTCAATAATGGGTGGAAATTAGGCGAAGGCTGATGACATTTAATAATGGTAATGGCACTTGAGTGCAACTATGTGATACAGCCCCATTAATATTAAATTCTCTCTCTATAAAAGTGGGATCCGGGAAGGCTGATGCTCAAGGGGGGAACTGGCTTCGGTCTAGTGATACCAGTCTGCTGGAGCTTGATTGGTGTGGGCCAGAGAGCCCTCTGGAAGGCAAGGCCTTTCCCTGCACTGACTTTACACTGGGCAACTAATGGCTTACACTGAAGAGAACTCTTAAAAGAGCTCTTTCTGCTTGGGCTTTTAGAGATTGGGTCCTCTCCTGGCCTCGGCTCCTTCCCTTGCCCTGAGTCACCCCTGAGGCAGCTGGAGAGCTTTCTCCGGCAGCTCAGAAGCTGCTATTTTGCCTGTGCAAAGAGCCAACATTCTGCCCCACGGCCCAGGAGCAGCATCCAGCTGGAGGATGGAGGTGACCCTTGCTGCTTTGAGTAGACATGGTAAAGAAAATAACCTAATTTTTTCCAGTCTGGGGACTCCATGGCCATCCAGGGAACTTGGCGATGGATGGCCTAGTGCAGATCCTGGTATCCTGGCCTGTATCAGGAACAGTGTGGTGAGTAGGGCCTGAGAGGTGATCTCCCCCTGTACTCGGCACTGGTGAGGCCTCACCTTGAGTGCTGTGTCCAGTTTTGGGGCCTTTACCACAAAAAAGACATTGAGGTGCTGGAGCGGGTCCAGAGCAGGGCAATGAAGCTGGTAAGAGGTCTGGAGAGTAAGTCTTATGAGGAGAGGCTGAGGGAGCTGGGGGTGTTCAGTCTGAAGAAGAGGAGGCCGAGGGGAGACCTTATCGTGCTCCATAACTACCTGAAGGGGGGATGTAGAGAAGCGGGGATTGGTCTCATCTCCCAAGTCACAGGAGATAGGACAAGGGGAAACGGCCTCAAGTTGTGCCAGGGGAGGTTTAGATTGGATAGTAGGAAACATTTCTTCACGGAAAGGGTTATCCAGCATTGGAATAGGCTGCCCAGGCAAGTGGTTGAGGCACCATCCCTGGAGGTGTTCAAAAGACGGGTTGACATGGTCCTCAAGAATACGGTTTAGTGATTTTTTTTTTTTTATTGCTTATTTCTTATTTATTTTTTTGTCAGTGATAGGGTGATGGTTGGACTAGATGATCTTTAAGGCCCCTTCCAACCTAGACGATTCTATGATTCTAAGATGTGAAAATTACCCTGTGCAGAGCTGGCTTCACAAATGGTGTCATCGTTTATATTTCACCAGTTTTCTGCTGGGAAAGGGACCTCGTATACGAGTACCATGCGTCTGTGTAATAGCAGCCAAGAGCTTATTCCTCCACAGGAAATACTAGCAATGGACGTAATGGTTCCAGCTTTACCGAACTGAAAAGGGGAGCGTGACAGATGGCTTTGGTGCCTGCTTTTCAAGGCCTCTTAAAGGCAGCTGCTTTAGAGGTTGGGGGAGGCCGTGTACCATGTAAATTGTAACACCCTGGCCTGCACAAAATTTGTGGCTGATGCAGATTTTCAGAAATGCCTTGATTTGGGGCTAAAGAGGTTAAAGTTGCAAAAGAAATTGGCAGTGAAGGGAAAAAAGAAAAACCCAACCCCAAAAATAAGCTCTTCTAAGCTCTACCCCGATGCTTTTAACCCAAGGATTGCCTTTGCTGCCCACCACCATTTATTATCACAAGAGAAGGAAATTGAATGAGAGGTTTATTTTTTCCCTGTCCAGTCTTTTTGATCTGTCCCATTGCAGACACAGCCTCCGTGCAGGGCTCTGTCCAGCTCCACAACATATTATCTGACCCCCTCCTCTGTCACAGCAGATGAGGAAGCAGCTCTTCTTCACAAAATTTGGTTTCTCTACCTGAATGAAGAAGGTCGGTGGTGCTTTCTCTTGGAAGGTGGGGGAAGAAGGGCTTTACTTTGTCCTTGAAGTTCTGCATCCCACTCCTTTGCTCTCATCGTTCCAGAGGTTATTGCGGCCGCTGACTTTCTCCTGCTGCTGCTGGGTGCCCCTTGCTTTCTGCACAGGCAATTTCACTTGCCAGAACTATCGATCCAGGGCACTTGTTAGCAGCATCAAGCCATACATAACATTTTTAGAGGAAAATCGTTAGACTGTGACTGATTGGGGAAGTTACCCTCGCCTCAGTTTTAGCTGAGCTCAGTTCCTCCGAGCATACAAAACACCGACCGGTGATTAACGATTGGTTAAGAATCTCCTCGGGTCTCAGTATTACCCTTAAACCATCACACAGCAGGCGATGCTGCAGGGAGCCTGTGATTAAAAAAGAAACCCACATACAATGGAGAAATGCTGGGTGATGAGCTGTCAGCCTCACTACCTATCACCCTCCGGTACATGCTGTTCTTTGAAACGGATGTTACTGTTTGAATGCAAGGCTGGATTTTGATACCGGTTTCTCGGGCTGATTCCCATTGCAGGGCAGGAGGGAGGGTGTCCAAATGCACCTTGCAATGCCTCTCATGGCATGGTTTGGGTAGTAAGGCTTCACCCTTTGCTGTTACCGATGGCTTGTACATCCTGGGCTGCACAAAAGAAGCGCAGCCAGCAGGGCGAGGGAGGTGATTCTGCCTCTCTGCTCTGCTCTCCTGAGACCCCACCTGGAGTACTGCATCCAGCTCTGGAGCCACCAACATAAGAAGGACACAGATCTGTTGGAGCAAGTCCAGTGGAGGCCCATGAAGATGATGAGAGAGCTGGAGCACCTCTCCAATGGGGTTGTTCAGCTTGTAGAAGAGAAGGCTCCAGGGAGACCTTATAGGAGCCTTCCAGTCCCTAAAAGGGGCTACAGGAGAGATGGGGAAAGACTCTTTATCAGGGAGTGTAGTGATAGGACGAGGGGTAATGGTTTTAAACTGAAAGAGGGTAGATTTAGATTAGATATCAGGAAGAAATTCTTTACTCTGAGGGTGGTGAGACACTGGAACAGGTTGCCCAGAGAAGCTGTGGGTGCCCCATCCCTGGAGGTATACAAAGCCCCATCCAACCTAGCTTTGAGCAACCTGGCAGAGGAGTTGGAACTAGATGGTCTTTAAGCTCCCTTCCAACTCTAACCTTTCTATGATTCTGTGATTTTACAACAGCACAGACTTTGCCACCCCTGCAGGTATTTCGTGGTAGATTCATTAGTGGTGTATCTTTCCTGGTTTGTTTGCCTTGGGTTTTTTTTGAAACATGGATCTGATTAGCTTGGAGTTTAGAAGCAGTGAGCAAAAGCTTGCACCTTTGCTATAAATAAATTAATTCTGTAGGAGCCATGTCCTGTAGAGAGATAGAGAGTGCTGCAGAGGGACTGAAGAAATGAGGGTCTGCGTCCAGTCCTGCTCATGGTGCTGGTGAATTTGCCTGACCCTTCTCCATGCTTCAGATTTCTTGTCTGCAAAATTCCCCTTCTTTGGAGATTTTCAAGACCCGCCTGGATGCAGTCCTGAGTAACATGCTCTAGCTCTAGGCAATCCTGCTTCAGCAGGGGAGTTGGACTAGATGATCTCTATGGTCCCTTCCAACTCTAAAAATTCAGTGAAATTCAGTGACAGTGAAAATGGGGCCAGTGGTGGCTCCCTCCTCTCTATGAAGCATGCTGAGATTAACCAAAGTGGGGTGATCCAGATGAGGTAGTCATTAGAAACAAAAGCACGCTTTGCTTCATGTCGAATGAATAACGCTTGTGTGTCATATCTCCCCCCGGTTTATGCTTCAAAAGGTGATTGATTTGATTTTTCATTTCCTTGGTGCTGCCTCCTGTGGGCTTCAAATGGTCCCTACAGAGGCCAGGAATGACTTTTTAAACTTTTTATAATTGAATTAATCTTAAATTGTGTTTACATGAGTTCTATATGTTACTATAAAATTACTTTTTTTGTGGATTTCCAGTAAAGATGAAAAGATAAGTTCTGGCCCTTATCTTTTCTGTGATACAACCAAGGAAAGATAACCACTGCAGAGTTAGTCCATGTCTGTTGGATTGTCTCATTTCGGCTGTCTAAAGAAATGCTTAGGTTCTGGTTAGCCCTTTCTAAATAAACCTGTTTGGTAAATAGCTGGGTTTGATCCATGGCATTTGTGAAGGGGCAACACCCAGGCACTTCCAAACCAGAATGGGGCCATTTTTGTCACCTCCACTGAACACCTTGGCAACGGGAATCAGGGCATATTTCTAGCTATGGTAGCCTACGCACAGAAAGGTGAGCAGTGCTGCAAAATAGCTGCAAAATGGTAAAAAATAGAATGCAGTAGAAAGCGGTAACTTGCCAAAGAGCTAATTGGAGCCAGTGCTGGCAGAGCTGCAGGGTGAAGCGATCTGCCCAACGGGGGGATCTGCTGAGGTGAGGGCAGGTAGCTCCACGTTAAGCCTCAGCATCCCTCAGTTACCAGATGGATAAGCAGTGCCCTGCTTGAGCTTCAAAAGCTGCCTGAAAGTGAATGTTTTTGTAGGCACATCTATCAGCACTGGCTCTGGGAAGTGAAGCTCCTGCTTGTTGTCACATTTAAAAAAAATTAAAAAAAAAAAATTATGGAGGGAATGCAAATATCTCTGTACATATATGTGAATATAAATATATGTCTTTTTGTATGTTTTCGTGGGGGGTGAATGTTGTGGGTTATCCTGAGGATTAATTTTATATGCCCTCAAGGAATACTGAGCATTTAAAGTAGACTGACTTCTCACTGGCTAGCCTGGCACACTGAACAAGTAAGGTTGCCCCTATCTTCCCCACTGCCTGTTTTCATGTATCCACCTCTTTTCCATTAGGAATAGGATTTTTCAGCCCCTCCCACCCTGAATAAAACTCACTGCAGAGCACGCAGCCTGTGCAGGTTGGAGTGCTGAGAATGGGATTTAACAGGCATGTGAGTAATGGAATAAACCTTCCCTTAACTTTATTCCAAAAGGGTGCATCCCCTTCTTTCTCCTCATTCCCTCTTTCAGTCCCACTGCCCATCCTGCTATTGAAGGCATGCAGGATGGCAAGACATATCCAGACAGGAGAAAGAGCTCCCCACCTGCTGAAGCTTGTCAGCTCTCCCAGATGAGCAGGGGAGTCACTGGTGGAGCCGTGCCAGGTGCTCCCTTTAACCCAGCAACCCAGCCCTTGGCATTAAAAAATGAGATCCTAGCCATGAGAACTCAGGCTTTTGCCAGCACGACGATCCCAGACACCAGCAAAAAATTCTATTTTTGTGCTCATCCTTTCCCTCCTAATCCAGTGGTATGTCTCAAACACATCTTGGAGCAAACGTGATGCTCTGATGGAAGTTTTTGTTGTTGCCGCCTGCCTCAAACCCCAGGAACTGACAGCTATGCCCCAGGTGTAATTGTGTAAGCAGGGCTTTCCTTCACGAGCCTCAGATTCTCTCATAATTGCTCATATTCAGAAAAAGGCATAGGAAGTCAATTTAGCACTTCATGTTGCAAATGAGTCATGCAAATTGCAGCAGTCAGAGAAAAAAAAAAAACAGGTAATCCCGGAGCACAGTCTAAATGTGGTCATGTGGGCAACACGGTGAGTGACAAGCAGGAGCTACCACAGGGTTTGTGCTGGAGAAGGAGGTGGTGTGGATGTTCACTGGAGGGGGGGGCGTTTAGGGAATTCTGGTGCGTCGTTAGGCTTTGCTCCAGATGCTCTGGGGGAGGTGGAGCGGTTTCCCAGGGCAGAGGCCACGGCGCTGTTCTCACAGGGACCAAAGGTGAAGAGAATAAAGCTGTGAGATGATGCACGCTGTCCTGCTTTCCAACTGCAAAGTTAATTTGCAATTAAAGCTTACAGCACTGTTCCTCATCCTTGAAGCGGCTGTTGGGCCAGGTTCCGAACTGTTTTTTGACAGTTTCACCTCAAAAACGTTTAGTTTCTTTTTTTTTTTTTTTTTTTTGCAAAAAGTAGTTGTCATGTGCTCTTAAATTGGATGCTTTCACTAGCAACATTGGCTGCTAGTTTCCCTGGAAGTTCAGCTGGAGACTTTCCAACTGAGGTCCCAGCTCTGCATGGAAAAGACATGGATGGTTTCAGCAGAGGTCCATGCCGGTTTGTAGATGTCTCTGCACACAGCTCAGAGCAGGACCCAGACCTTCATTTTATGGTTCTTAGATTTGCTTGTATTTGCAATGTAATACATTGCTTAATTATGCATTCTTTTATGCGTTTCATTAGTAACTAAAAGTGCTCTGAGGTTTGGGGGAGAAAATTTATATACATATTGGGGGAAGCATATGTGCATGTAGATAATATATGCAGCATTTATGCATGGGGTAGAATATAATTTTGAAAGTTGGCTAAAATTTCAGATGCTTGAACTGCGGTAAAAAATAATCCACTTTTCATCCCCCTTCTCTACTGCCAATGAGGGACAGGAAAAGGTTAATTGGCTGGTGTGGGGAGCCTGTAATTGCTGAAGTGGAGGTGAAAGATGGACGCATGATATGTGCTAAGTATGGAGCAGCTGAATCTTCAAATCGGGTTGGAGAAGGAGCGAGAATCAGGTGTGAAGAACCTCTTGACTGTCATAAGTCTGATTGATGCCCAAGGTTTTTTGACTTTCAACCCCACCACTGGCTGTGCCGTTGCACAAGAAGGGGCAAGGCCACTCAGGGAGGTCATCCATGAAGAAAGGGTGGTCCTGAAGTCAGTTCCTGCAGGGTTTGCCTTCTCTGTAGAGTATCATTTCTCCTGCTTCATCTATTTTTTTTTTCTTATGCCTTTCTATTTTGGATCACATTGCCTTGGAGAAGTTTTGGATGCAGAAAAGAAAACACTGGCTGCGTGTAATTCCTGCCGGAATTTCTGTACGGTCCCAGACCTTGACCTTTTCTGTACTTTTTGATCTTATTGCTGTGGTCAACTCCTTTTCCTTAGTCTCCCCCAACGGACAGAAGGGAGAAGAGGGGAAGAAGGTGGGAGGACAATTTATCCTTCTAAGGGGCGCCGTGATGCTTGTACCAAAAGACATCCCGCTGGGCGCTCTGATTCCCAGCGGGATAGATGGAGGTTGCCTGGGGGGAGGGGGGGGAAATAATAGATAAAATAATTAAAAGCAATTAATACGCAAACAGTGAGGGGGTGTAAGAAGACGGGGGCACCGCTGGGTGCTCTGGGGCTCTCTCTGGAAGGTGATTTTAAGGCGCCGCTGGGATGGAAGGGAGCGGGGTCGATGCCGGAGCCCGGCTCCCTGCGGTGTCCCTCTGGCGGGGGCGGGGCGCGGCAGGGCGTGGCGGCGGAGGCGGAGCTTCTGATTGGCTGTCGGGCGGCGGGGCGTGGCGAGGGGGGCGTGGTCCAGCGGGAGTTTCCCACAATGCCCCGCTGCAGTGCGGCCGCCGATGGATGCTGCGCGGCCGCGCTGCCATTTGCAGCCGCCGCGGCTCGCAGCGCGCCCCGCGGATCCCGGAGCCGCGTCCCCCCGGCCGC
>NW_015090800.1:8907584-8912584 GCF_001431845.1 Calidris pugnax | reverse complement strand
AATCCACTTTTCATCCCCCTTCTCTACTGCCAATGAGGGACAGGAAAAGGTTAATTGGCTGGTGTGGGGAGCCTGTAATTGCTGAAGTGGAGGTGAAAGATGGACGCATGATATGTGCTAAGTATGGAGCAGCTGAATCTTCAAATCGGGTTGGAGAAGGAGCGAGAATCAGGTGTGAAGAACCTCTTGACTGTCATAAGTCTGATTGATGCCCAAGGTTTTTTGACTTTCAACCCCACCACTGGCTGTGCCGTTGCACAAGAAGGGGCAAGGCCACTCAGGGAGGTCATCCATGAAGAAAGGGTGGTCCTGAAGTCAGTTCCTGCAGGGTTTGCCTTCTCTGTAGAGTATCATTTCTCCTGCTTCATCTATTTTTTTTTTCTTATGCCTTTCTATTTTGGATCACATTGCCTTGGAGAAGTTTTGGATGCAGAAAAGAAAACACTGGCTGCGTGTAATTCCTGCCGGAATTTCTGTACGGTCCCAGACCTTGACCTTTTCTGTACTTTTTGATCTTATTGCTGTGGTCAACTCCTTTTCCTTAGTCTCCCCCAACGGACAGAAGGGAGAAGAGGGGAAGAAGGTGGGAGGACAATTTATCCTTCTAAGGGGCGCCGTGATGCTTGTACCAAAAGACATCCCGCTGGGCGCTCTGATTCCCAGCGGGATAGATGGAGGTTGCCTGGGGGGAGGGGGGGGAAATAATAGATAAAATAATTAAAAGCAATTAATACGCAAACAGTGAGGGGGTGTAAGAAGACGGGGGCACCGCTGGGTGCTCTGGGGCTCTCTCTGGAAGGTGATTTTAAGGCGCCGCTGGGATGGAAGGGAGCGGGGTCGATGCCGGAGCCCGGCTCCCTGCGGTGTCCCTCTGGCGGGGGCGGGGCGCGGCAGGGCGTGGCGGCGGAGGCGGAGCTTCTGATTGGCTGTCGGGCGGCGGGGCGTGGCGAGGGGGGCGTGGTCCAGCGGGAGTTTCCCACAATGCCCCGCTGCAGTGCGGCCGCCGATGGATGCTGCGCGGCCGCGCTGCCATTTGCAGCCGCCGCGGCTCGCAGCGCGCCCCGCGGATCCCGGAGCCGCGTCCCCCCGGCCGCTGCCACCACTCCCCAGCGCCTGCAGCCGCTCGCCGGGTCCCCCCTGCCCCCTCCTTCCCCCCTTCCTCCTCATCATCCTCTTCCTCCTTCTTGGCCCCGCTGCCCCACCGCAATGAACCCCCCCGCCGCAGCCGGCGGGGAGGAGACGGGGGCGGCGGGTGGTGGCGGCTGTCGGGGGGCCGAGGGTGGCGGGGAGGCGGCCGGTGCCGCCGGGGTCCCGGAGGAGCCGGGGCTGTCAGCGGCGGAGGAGTCGCTGGAGGAGAAGCTGCGGAGCCTCACCTTCAGGAAGCAGGTGTCCTACAGGTGGGTGCCAGGCGGGGGGGGACGGCTCCGGGCGTCCTCGGTGTCCCTCCCGGTGGTGGCGGTACCTCCCGGGCACGGGGAGGCGGCAGGCGGGCGGTGCGGCCGGGCAGCGGCGTGAGGGCAGCATCCTGGAGCCTGTGGGGGCTTTTTCTTCATCCCGAAAGCTATAAGAGCCCCCCTTGGGATCGGCATTCCGTTAAGCCGGTACCTTGCTCCTGCTGGTCAGATTTGCCTTGCTCCTCTGGCGCGGCAGCGCCGGGGGAGATGGGGAAGGGGACGGTGTACGTGGTTGAACTTCAGAGTTTCTCAGAGTCAGGGATCTTACCCGGCTGCCAGGGGAATAGGTCTGTCTTTGCTCTTTGCCCTTTTCAATAAAAACACACCCGCCCGTGTTCCCGGCGCCTCCAAACGCTGGCAAAAGAGATCGGAAAAACCTTTCTGGTGGCATCGCTGCTGCCGAGGGGGGGTTCTCTGTGGGAAGTGTCTCGGTGTGCGGGTCTCCCCTCCCCGCCCGCTCCCCACCTGTGCCGGCAGCCCTTGCGTAAGCCCCAGCGGTTGTAAGAGCGATGGGCTGCTGTGCTCAGCACCCTCATGCCTGGCCGAGGTGCTACATGACCTTCTGTTGCCAGAGCAGGGTGCTACTTTCATAACCAGGGTTATGTATTTTTGTGGCCGTGCATTTATCCTCTATCTCCAATATCAAATAAATGGGTTCCTTCCTTCTGTAAATACACCTGTATGAAAGGGGCTGTTGGTGGGGCTCGTCTGCTTTGCTCTTACCACCTGAGATTTGTTAATGGTCAGCAGCTGCTGAAAAGTGAGGGCTGTCTGAGAAGCTTCATGCCAAAAAGTTCTTGACTCTTACCTAATCTTGGCTGCTTTCTGGCTGCAAAGCCCCAGCAGGTGCAGCACACCAGCAGTAACTAGTACTCTAGCGTGCTTAGGGATGAGCCTGCTTAACTGGGAGGGCAGAAAACACAGAGCTGCTATTTATTTTCTCTCTGCAAGGAAGGAGTGCCTCTAGCCCCAGGTAAATTAGCTGAAGCATCTCCTCTGACATAGAGATACTTTTATTAGTGTGCTGTGAATTTACATCTGAGATAAGTTAGTAATGGTTTGAGTCTCTGCATGTGGTAGGGCTTAAAACTGCTGCAATTAAACACTCTTCATAGCTGAAGTTTTATGTAAGGCTTCACGTATGCAGTGAGGCTTCCCCATAAGGGCTGATGGTCTCACCGGTGAGTATGAAGTTTGGGGTGATTCATACTGGACTCAATAAGGGGAGTGGTCTGAATAGGAAAACTTACTGGACACTGAAAGAACGTTACATCTGTCTTCTCTTGGTTCTTTTTGGGTCTCTGCTCTGACAGTTTTCCTAGCGTATGGCGTTCGGGGGTGAGTTGCCTATTGCAGGTAAAGGCAGATTCTGTAGGTTGCCCGTTGAAGTAACGGCTAATGAGACAGGTTTGCTAATGCGTTTTGGCACAGAAGGCATGGGACTTGCAATGTATCTTGGAGGTGCTTCTACTCAGGCTATACGCTTTCACTTTTATTGCTTTAGTTTTGGTATCTTCTCATTTGGGGCAGGGATGTTAAAATCTGTTTATCATGTCCTTGTTCTCTAGATCAATTAGACATGTTTTAAAGGCATGGGTATTCTTGAAGCTTTCTGCGTGGTGTGTGTTTGTGAGGGTTTAATAATAAATGTTCACAGGAGGAGAAGTTTGGTTATTTCTCTTCTTCCTCCTGCCTCTCCTTTCCTCTATCTATGCAAATGTACAATGAGTCTCGAACCTTTAGACATAAAAGCTCTTTCCTAAGCATCTCTTGATGCGTATTATTCATTCTACTCGACTTAGGATATGTGCGAGAAAGTACATTTTCTTTGCGTCCTTGTATTTCCCCATCTTTTCTCCTTTTGGAACTGGTTTCCTACAGATAATGCACACTCCCTCATTTATCTGTAATGAGAACAATCAGAGTAGATAGGAGAGTATTAAACTTCCACAAAGGACTTCCACTGAGCTCTCCGCATCCCCCCCCCTCCAAGCTCCTTAAATTGCTACCATTTCTCTCAGTAAATTATGGTGCTGAAATACATTTGTAAATGACTATATTATATACAGGAAAATCTATTTATGTTGGCACTTGGACTCCTTATCCACTAGCACAATAGAAATTATTCAAGGCATCATATGGACTTTCAAGCAGCTCATTTAGGATTCTCTATGCAGGTGCATTACCTTGACATACTCATATATCTGTATTTGTACATGTAGGAAAATCCTGAAATAGCTTAAAATAATAAAGATTCATAAAAATGCATGTAAAAAAAATTGTTGGCAGCAATTGAAAGAATGAAATGCGTGGCTGAAAGAGAGGTCAAGGTATTGTCACAAGGCAAAAAAGGAAGAAGAGAAATATTACCTGTACTAATTTACTCCCTATTATGAAACTATGGTTTACTTGAGTCTGGCTTAAAATATCTTTTTCTCCCCCCCTTTTTTTTTTTTAGTTGCAAACCAGCAACCGATTTCATTATAATGCAGAACTATTTAGCTAATGACATAGTTGTTGCATACAAATAACTTTTTGGTTTCTCTAGAATTGTACCAAACCCAGGAGTAAAGTAGTTCAGAAAACAATGTTTTGTACTGATGCAGTCAGTGGCTTATAATACAGAAGCTGTGGTATTAAATATGTAATGATTTTGTGTAGTAAATACCAACGTAGACCCGTTTGTCCCCCATATTGAAAGGTAGGGGGGAAAAACTTGTTTTAATTAATACAGGTGTGCCTCAGCTCGAAAGGTCCCTTGACCTTCCTGTGCTCCCAGCTGTACCCACCTCACCTGACATCCATGAAGCTCGTTGTCTGCACCAGAAGCTCGTCATTCCGTTAAGAGTAGATGTTTGCATGCTGTTTTCTTTCTAGTAATATGCTGTAATTACGTATACATACACAGTGGGGAGATGCCACTTATCTGAGCTCGTGCGTGAGCTAATGGGTTTAAAGTGTGTCTGTTTCTGTGCGTGTGTACGTGCTGCCAACACACATCCCATGAGTGGATCTTAATTTGCCCACGAGGTGCCTGCCCTGCTTGATGTAACGGGGGCTGCTGCTGCCGTGGGGGCTCAGGAGGTGGGTACCGCTGGTCTCACTGGCGACCCAGGGCTGTGATGCAGGGGGGAAAGATGCTCTGTGATTAGAAGGGTTGATCCCTTGGTGAGGGGTGTCTTGCAGAACTGAATGGAAGCTCAGAGAAATGATCTCCCTTTTCAGCCTCATGCGCTTAAATGAGCACAAATGACTTAATAGTTGGATGCTAACACCAGAATGCCAACAGCTAAGCGGTAATTTTTAGGAATAATTTTTTTTAACCCTAAAAAGATGGAATTAAGTACCTTTAAAGATGTTTTGGCTTTTCTGCTTAAAATCTGAAATAGGGGCTCACAAAAGGAATTTTTTTTTTTCATAAACTGATAAAACCATAAGTTTGGTTTCCCACCCCACTGTGAAGAAATTGGCAAATGGAAAAAAAAAAAAAAAAATTAAATATGTGCCCCTCCCAGAGAAAAATGCTCCCCAAAAATTGATTATTGG
>NW_015090800.1:8661896-8906412 GCF_001431845.1 Calidris pugnax | reverse complement strand
ATCATCCTCTCCCTCCTTCTTGCCCCCGCTCCCCCACCGCAATGACCCCCCCCGCCGCAGCCGGCGGGGAGGAGACGGGGGCGGCGGGTGGTGGCGGCTGTCGGGGGGCCGAGGGTGGCGGGGAGGCGGCCGGTGCCGCCGGGGTCCCGGAGGAGCCGGGGCTGTCAGCGGCGGAGGAGTCGCTGGAGGAGAAGCTGCGGAGCCTCACCTTCAGGAAGCAGGTGTCCTACAGGTGGGTGCCAGGCGGGGGGGGACGGCTCCGGGCGTCCTCGGTGTCCCTCCCGGTGGTGGCGGTACCTCCCGGGCACGGGGAGGCGGCAGGCGGGCGGTGCGGCCGGGCAGCGGCGTGAGGGCAGCATCCTGGAGCCTGTGGGGGCTTTTTCTTCATCCCGAAAGCTATAAGAGCCCCCCTTGGGATCGGCATTCCGTTAAGCCGGTACCTTGCTCCTGCTGGTCAGATTTGCCTTGCTCCTCTGGCGCGGCAGCGCCGGGGGAGATGGGGAAGGGGACGGTGTACGTGGTTGAACTTCAGAGTTTCTCAGAGTCAGGGATCTTACCCGGCTGCCAGGGGAATAGGTCTGTCTTTGCTCTTTGCCCTTTTCAATAAAAACACACCCGCCCGTGTTCCCGGCGCCTCCAAACGCTGGCAAAAGAGATCGGAAAAACCTTTCTGGTGGCATCGCTGCTGCCGAGGGGGGGTTCTCTGTGGGAAGTGTCTCGGTGTGTGGGTCTCCCCTCCCCGCCCACTCCCCACCTGTGCCGGCAGCCCTTGCGTAAGCCCCAGCGGTTGTAAGAGCGATGGGCTGCTGTGCTCAGCACCCTCATGCCTGGCCGAGGTGCTACATGACCTTCTGTTGCCAGAGCAGGGTGCTACTTTCATAACCAGGGTTATGTATTTTTGTGGCCGTGCATTTATCCTCTATCTCCAATATCAAATAAATGGGTTCCTTCCTTCTGTAAATACACCTGTATGAAAGGGGCTGTTGGTGGGGCTCGTCTGCTTTGCTCTTACCACCTGAAATTTGTTAATGGTCAGCAGCTGCTGAAAAGTGAGGGCTGTCTGAGAAGCTTCATGCCAAAAAGTTCTTGACTCTTACCTAATCTTGGCTGCTTTCTGGCTGCAAAGCCCCAGCAGGTGCAGCACACCAGCAGTAACTAGTACTCTAGCGTGCTTAGGGATGAGCCTGCTTAACTGGGAGGGCAGAAAACACAGAGCTGCTATTTATTTTCTCTCTGCAAGGAAGGAGTGCCTCTAGCCCCAGGTAAATTAGCTGAAGCATCTCCTCTGACATAGAGATACTTTTATTAGTATGCTGTGAATTTACATCTGAGATAAGTTAGTAATGGTTTGAGTCTCTGCATGTGGTAGGGCTTGAAACTGATGCAATTAAACACTCTTCATAGCTGAAGTTTTATGTAAGACTTCACATATGCAGAGAGGCTTCCCCATTAGGGCTGATGGTCTCACTGGTGAGTATGAAGTTTGGGGTGGTTCATACTGGACTCAATAAGGTGAGTAGTGTGAAAAGGAAAACTTACTGGACACTAAAAGAGCGTTACATCTGTCTTCTCTTGGTTCTTTTTGGGTCTCTGCTCTGACAGTTTTCCTAGTGTATGGCGTTTAGGGGTGAGTTGCCTATAATCTTGGCTGCTTTCTGGCTGCAAAGCCCCAGCAGGTGCAGCACACCAGCAGTAACTAGTACTCTAGCGTGCTTAGGGATGAGCCTGCTTAACTGGGAGGGCAGAAAACACAGAGCTGCTATTTATTTTCTCTCTGCAAGGAAGGAGTGCCTCTAGCCCCAGGTAAATTAGCTGAAGCATCTCCTCTGACATAGAGATACTTTTATTAGTGTGCTGTGAATTTACATCTGAGATAAGTTAGTAATGGTTTGAGTCTCTGCATGTGGTAGGGCTTAAAACTGCTGCAATTAAACACTCTTCATAGCTGAAGTTTTATGTAAGGCTTCACGTATGCAGTGAGGCTTCCCCATAAGGGCTGATGGTCTCACCGGTGAGTATGAAGTTTGGGGTGATTCATACTGGACTCAATAAGGGGAGTGGTCTGAATAGGAAAACTTACTGGACACTGAAAGAACGTTACATCTGTCTTCTCTTGGTTCTTTTTGGGTCTCTGCTCTGACAGTTTTCCTAGCGTATGGCGTTCGGGGGTGAGTTGCCTATTGCAGGTAAAGGCAGATTCTGTAGGTTGTCTGTTGAAGTAACAGCTAACGAGACAGGTTTGCTAATGCGTTTTGGCACAGAAGGCATGGGGCTTGCAATAGATCTTGGAGGTGCTTCTACTCAGGCTATATGCTTTCACTTTTATTGCTTTAGTTTTGGCTATTGCAGGTAAAGGCAGATTCTGTAGGTTGTCTGTTGAAGTAACAGCTAACGAGACAGGTTTGCTAATGCGTTTTGGCACAGAAGGCATGGGGCTTGCAATAGATCTTGGAGGTGCTTCTACTCAGGCTATACGCTTTCACTTTTATTGCTTTAGTTTTGGCATCTTCTCATTTGGGGCAGGGATGTTAAAATCTGTTTATCATGTCCTTGTTCTCTAGATCAATTAGACATGTTTTAAAGGCATGGGTATTCTCGAAGCTTTCTGCGTGGTGTGTGTTTGTGAGGGTTTAATAATAAATGTTCACAGGAGGAGAAGTTTGGTTTATTTCTCTTCTTCCTCCTGCCTCTCCTTTCCTCTATCTATGCAAATGTACAATGAGTCTCGAACCTTTAGACATAAAAGCTCTTTCCTAAGCATCTCTTGATGCGTATTATTCATTCTACTCGACTTAGGATATGTGTGAGGAAGTACATTTTCTTTGCGTCCTTGTATTTCCCCATCTTTTCTCCTTTTGGAACTGGTTTCCTACAGATAATGCACACTCCCTCATTTATCTGTAATGAGAACAATCAGAGTAGATAGGAGAGTATTAAACTTCCACAAAGGACTTCCACTGAGCTCTCCGCATCCCCCCCCCTCCAAGCTCCTTAAATTGCTACCATTTCTCTCAGTAAATTATGGTGCTGAAATACATTTGTAAATGACTATATTATATACAGGAAAATCTATTTATGTTGGCACTTGGACTCCTTATCCACTAGCACAATAGAAATTATTCAAGGCATCATATGGACTTTCAAGCAGCTCATTTAGGATTCTCTATGCAGGTGCATTACCTTGACATACTCATATATCTGTATTTGTACATGTAGGAAAATCCTGAAATAGCTTAAAATAATAAAGATTCATAAAAATGCATGTAAAAAAAATTGTTGGCAGCAATTGAAAGAATGAAATGCGTGGCTGAAAGAGAGGTCAAGGTATTGTCACAAGGCAAAAAAGGAAGAAGAGAAATATTACCTGTACTAATTTACTCCCTATTATGAAACTATGATTTACTTGAGTCTGGCTTAAAATATCTTTTTCTCCCCCCCTTTTTTTTTTTTAGTTGCAAACCAGCAACCGATTTCATTATAATGCAGAACTATTTAGCTAATGACATAGTTGTTGCATACAAATAACTTTTTGGTTTCTCTAGAATTGTACCAAACCCAGGAGTAAAGTAGTTCAGAAAACAATGTTTTGTACTGATGCAGTCAGTGGCTTATAATACAGAAGCTGTGGTATTAAATATGTAATGATTTTGTGTAGTAAATACCAACGTAGACCCGTTTGTCCCCCATATTGAAAGGTAGGGGGGAAAAACTTGTTTTAATTAATACAGGTGTGCCTCAGCTCGAAAGGTCCCTTGACCTTCCTGTGCTCCCAGCTGTACCCACCTCACCTGACATCCATGAAGCTCGTTGTCTGCACCAGAAGCTCGTCATTCCGTTAAGAGTAGATGTTTGCATGCTGTTTTCTTTCTAGTAATATGCTGTAATTACGTATACATACACAGTGGGGAGATGCCACTTATCTGAGCTCGTGCGTGAGCTAATGGGTTTAAAGTGTGTCTGTTTCTGTGCGTGTGTACGTGCTGCCAACACACATCCCATGAGTGGATCTTAATTTGCCCACGAGGTGCCTGCCCTGCTTGATGTAACGGGGGCTGCTGCTGCCGTGGGGGCTCAGGAGGTGGGTACCGCTGGTCTCACTGGCGACCCAGGGCTGTGATGCAGGGGGGAAAGATGCTCTGTGATTAGAAGGGTTGATCCCTTGGTGAGGGGTGTCTTGCAGAACTGAATGGAAGCTCAGAGAAATGATTTCCCTTTTCAGCCTCATGCGCTTAAATGAGCACAAATGACTTAATAGTTGGATGCTAACACCAGAATGCCAACAGCTAAGCGGTAATTTTTAGGAATAATTTTTTTTAACCCTAAAAAGATGGAATTAAGTACCTTTAAAGATGTTTTGGCTTTTCTGCTTAAAATCTGAAATAGGGGCTCACAAAAGGAATTTTTTTTTTTCATAAACTGATAAAACCATAAGTTTGGTTTCCCACCCCACTGTGAAGAAATTGGCAAATGGAAAAAAAAAAAAAAGAATTAAATATGTGCCCCTCCCAGAGACAAATGCTCTCCAAAGATTGATTATTGGAGTAGTATTTACGCCCTCTGTTTCTAGACTGGACAGAATATTTACCAGACATTGTAACACAAAGCTAGTGGGTAAATTTTCTTTCCTTTCCTTTAAATTTTTATTATTTTGTCCCTGCAAAGTTCAGTGAGGAACCACATGGTGTCTTTTAGCTAAAGTAGAGATTAAAGTAGCTTTCCCAAAGTAATTCTTGAAATAAAGAGAAATTTGAATTATACCAAAAAGAAACTCAGTAAGAATATTTCCACAGTAAAAAGCTATGGCTAGAGGAAACCTTGGAAATAAAACTTTATCCAGCAGGTTTGCTGCAGATGTTTGCAGCTCTAAAAACTTATCTGTAATGCAGTCTTATCATTTAATTATTTCAGTTTAAAGAAATAGTAAAAAGCAAACAAACATCCCCCCTCAAAAAAAAAAAATAAAAGAAATGCACAAAACTAAAAAAAACCACCCAAAATAACCAACACAAGCCAAAAAGCAAACCAACCAAAACGTTCAATAATGCAAATGGGTTTTAATTTCTTATTAATTATTATTTAAAAATCCAGGGAATCTTGATTAGTGACACTGAAAAGAAAAATAAAGTTGTAAGTTTTAATGGCCCTCTTGTGAGAGCTCAAGTGGCGTTTGGCAAAGACTTCTCGCTAGGGAATAGTTTATCTAGAGAAATGTAATTTCATTTTGACCAAGTGGAGAAATCCTGCCTGATGCAGTGGGTGGCAGCCTTTAGGATTCTTGCTTGTGCACAGCTCAGGGATTTCCAAAAGCGGGGCCGTAACACATTGTCTCGGAGTCCTGTGCTACTCACAGGTGGCAGGCTGGTGGCTTGGTTATCATGCTGTGTCTCTGGCTAAGGTGGTTTGCCTGAGCAGGGAACTCTTGAGTTTCACTTTTAGTAATGGAAGTGGCTGGAGGCACTGGTTTTCTTAACTTGCCGAGTCCGTTGGCCCTCCAGTTCTACTCAGAAATGTCAAGGTCTAAAGTAGGTGCTTTTAGTTTCCTTGGCTGATGTTTCTCTCTGACTTGTTAAATGAATCTGTTTGGGATGTGCCTTGTGAGCTTTCCCAACCCTTCCTCTGCAAGCAGAAACCAAGAGTTGAGCTGTCCTCTTTTCCTGCACCATCAACAATAACTGCATCTTTGTTGTGGCAAAAAGTAGCTGGAGTTAGAGTAGCTTTTGTTACTGCATTTGATGGGGGGAGAAGTTATGGCAGAGAAATCCTGGGAAATCCCTGATTACACAAGCCTCATCACTGCTGATGAGCATGTAAGTACCTGGGACTACAGATGGGGCCTCAGACCAAAATAGAAATTTAAGGGTAGGAAACATCCTCATTTTGCTTCACTTATTTACAGACATGATAATGATCATGAAAGGCACATCACTTCTCAGTAAATATTAAATAGAGACAGAATAGTGGAGGTGTCTCCTATTACTAAGACTTAATTATTTTATGAAATATGACAGCATTTACTAGTGTACTGTGAAGCATTATAAATAATTAAAGCTGAATGACATTTGTAAAAATGAAAACACCCAACACAAGCCTTTGATCTCTTGCATGTGTTGATTTCTTAAGTTTCATTGAATCATAATACATCCTATTTCTATAAATGAGTGAGGTCGTTCTGCACAAAAATGATGGACAAATTTTTATCTTCTACCAAATGTCAAGAAAATAATTCTCACTCTCCAGCCTAATCTCTTAAGATCTGCTTACAACTGTCTTTGTTCAGAGTTTAGAGTACATACTGTATAGAGTTGTTACCGCCCACTTGCATAACAGTGACTCAATTTACTTTGTCACCCAAAACATCCATTGCCATTTTATCATTTTCTCCCAAAGCATGTCACTGGACATTTTCAGTACCTAAAGGGGCCTTCATAAAGCTCTTTAATTTATAAAGCTTTGATGTGGAAGTTCTGTGTTGGAGCAAAATACAGAAAAAGGCCTGGATAGTTCAGAAACAAGAATAATACCATGGGGAAAACAGCCTGACATTTAAAGTTCCCTCCTGACTTTGAGATGCAGCTGCAAGTCTGGCCGTCCATGTCTCTAGGTCACATAAAGTAAAAGGACTGTCTTTGAATTTAGAGCATGTCTTAGACATGGCTTTGAATTTAGAGCTCCTTTTTGTATCTGAGGTTAGCAGTACTTTACAACAGACATGTTGTGAATAATAACTCTGGGTAAAGCTACATGTGAGCTGCAATGGAATTACGTACATCCTCAGAAGGAGATAAATGCACCAGTGATTTGGAAGCTGGAGCCTCTAATAAAGTTGTGCAGCAGAGGCACAGAGCAGCGGACTCAGATTGCCCTGGGACTGTCACAGATGGAGAATTTCATTGGGTAATAAATGCCAAATTAGATGCCATGTAACTTTGGTGGGGTGGAAAACCACTTTTGTTCTGGCTAGTCCTTTGGAATAAATGAACAGGTAGGCAGTCAGTCAGCTCTTCTCACCTGGGTCAGTCATGGGCCTGACTAAATTATTTGCTTGAAGTTTGACCAGTTTTTTTACAGGTTTGGGTTTTTTTTTGGCAACTTGGTCAAGATGTTGGGAAGGTGATGAATTTGTGTGGCAGTATTCTGTGCTATTCTTGCTTCTTTATCAGTAACTCCAGCACAGCCTGGGCACATAACACTGACTTTCAGCCAAAGGATTTTCCAGATATTAAGGAAAAGAGGGAGGGGAAAAGGAGAGGAAGAAAATAATCAAACGAGGGAGGCTCACAGCTTTGTGGCAACCTCTTCCAGTTACAGAATGGACAATGAGGAACTTTGTCTTAGAATAAAATGGATATATAAAGTTGGAGGTACTTTTTGTGTGTCTACAAATTGGTGGTTTTGTTTTTAAGTTTTTGTATGTGGGAGTGATGTATTAACCACATTATACCGTTCACCTGCACGCCTCTGGTATTTGAGCTTCCCCTCAACCTCCACCTTGTGGTTTTTGAATGATTTGACCATTTGTTGCTCTTAACAGAGAAAAGCTGTGTGGGCCTGGGTGTATGTGAAAAATGTGTAAGAGTACATTAAGAGAAGATGTGTATGTAAGTGTGTACAGAATCTATAGAAGACTCCTATAGGACCTTGTGTGGGCTGAGGAAAGTGTACCAGGGTGGGCTGTGTGCTTGAGAGCCTCGGTGCATGCTCTGTATGAATGCCCAGGAATATAAAATGAAGGGATGTCATAAAGGTTCATAAAGGCTTTTTTTTTTTTCCACGCCTCTCTGGAAACCTGTCTTTTGCATTTTGCCTATAAGTGAATTCATGGAGGATTTTGTTGATGAAGATTCAGATGCATGTGGACCTCACATCGGTACCGCCTTGTGTAATGTGGACTGGCTGCCACATGCCAAAGGCTGTCCTTGGTCCTGCATAGCTATCCCTGCCCAGACTGAGCCTGAATCTTTCTCTGAAGGTAACACTTGGGGTGATTGTGGTCAGGAAGGAAAGTGGGGTTTTCCACCTTAAGTTTCACTAGAATTGTCTGCAGAGTAGACCTGCTAATGGAGTAGGAGACAGTGTAGCGTCAATGAAGGAGCTGTTTGTTTTTTAACACAGAGCACAAAAGTCTAATACTTTTCCATTATAATTTGTCTCGGCTTTTCCACCTGTAAGGCTGTAACCTGTAAGTGATAGTATCTACCTGATTCTTTGTAAATTCTCTTTAAGAAACAAAAGAAGATGAAGTGACTTACTTAAAATGGCAGGTGGAGTCTGTGTGACAAAGTGGGAATGGATCCTCAGTTCTAGCTTTAAGAGCAAGGAGAACAGAAGAGATTGAAACTGCAACTTTCAGAGAGACCCTGAGAGCTGGGGGAGAGGCAGAGGACAGCTATGCACAAGTACTAGAATTTGATCTTGTTTAGAGCACCTACCCAAGTTTTGCCTCCAAATTATTTGTGCATTGAGCAAACGGGAGCATTCATTCTTAAAGAGCTATGGTAACCTCAGGCTGCCATAGGGCACGAAGTTGTTCTTCTGGATGTCTCAGCATCTCCTGTGTAACCTGCTGTAGGTGGACCTGCTTTGGCAGGGGGGTTGGACTAGATGATCTCCAGAGGTCCCTTCCAACCCCATATCATTCTGTGTGATCCAACTACCTTACTGAAATGGCTCAGCATAAAGGTAGGTAAGGGATTGAGGGGGAAAGGATACTAGCTGGTTCTGAGAAACTAACGGTCACTAATTACTGCATTCTGGGCAAAATAAACTGGTGTAGGGCTCAGCCTGTCTGTATTCTGGGACTGAGCCTGGTATTTCCCCGATACTTTCCATACTGCATTTTTGAGGAAGCTTAGTGGTTTGAACCACTTAAGCTAGAAAAAAGGTTGTTAATGAGGTCCTGAACCTTTCATCCTGGATTTCCCTTCAAATGCAGCTCTGAATGGAACCGCCAGAAACACCTTCCATTTAACAGCTGTTTGAAAGCTTAGCTAGCTTCAAAATTTACAGTTCATAATGGGAAACTTCTGTTTTGCCATCTGGTCCATCTACCCTTTTTTGAGGGGTTATGCCTTCAAATTCTACCTAGAAAGTTTTCCAGCTCACCAGGCCTACAGACTACCTAATGCCAATCCCTGTTGTCATAAACAGCCACATAGTCAGAGAGAACAGAGGTGTCTAATTGTACTTAGTTTTGAGGCATACTAACTTAACACATCCTTGCTCCTCCCGTGTACCTTGGTGGCTAAGCATGAGATACGAGAAGATGTAGGATGCTAATCTCTCAGGCTGCCATTAGCTCATTGCTGGTGGCATATACCTTAACTTGTTGGCACTGGCTGCCCTATAGCATCATCTAGGCTATAGATGCATTGCAGAGATAAATAATATTGAAGTTTTTGGCTGACTGTATGTAAGAGCTCTTGGTGGAGAGATGTGGGCTCTTTTTGAATATCCAGAGATGTAGACGAAGGCGTTTAGTGGTGAGAGGTGTCGGTGTGGACAGTGGAAATGTGGTGGATGAATACGTTGTCTTGCTTTGTGTTATCATCTTCGGATGGATTCAAAATTATCCATTCCTCCCTTGTTGTTACTAAGGAACGTGTGTTTAATATGTACATCTAAAGTGTGTCTGATTAGGGCTATGTGATACATGAGTGTTTAGGGGTATGATGTGATGATTTTCACAGGTGGAGAAAAAGAAATTCCCATATTTAATATAAACATAATTATAAGAAGCACTATGCTTATGTAATACTTGCTTCAATATTTGTAATTTCACAAACTTCAAAGTATTTTAAAAATGTAACATTTGTTTCAATATTTCTAATTTCTTTCAAATGTTTCCAAGTTTGGCTTTTCATAAAAACAAACAACAAAGCCCCTAATAGCCAGATTATATTTCTCCTAAATTGCATGACTCATCAGGAAGCTTGACCCACTGGGGAACATTTTCCAAGTGGGGCAGGGATTAAGCTTCAATTGCACAGATTCATCAAAGATGATGAGTTGAACATCTTGGAATCCCTCTGTGTTCTGAAACTGCTCCCTAATGCTGTGTAACACGCAGGAGCAGGGACTGCCTGTGATGCTCTGAGAGGTGCCGTGGGGTTTCTGGGCACCACAGGAGAGGGTGAGGAAGCAAAATGGCTTTGAAGCCTGTTAGCATTAAAAGATGATGAGAAAATACCTTCCTGTCATCACTTTATTTCATTAGGTTGCTAATGAGTTTCCTCTAGGGATGGTAATGGGGTAGTTCTTATGCTTTTATCCAATTAGTGAATGATCCCAGGAGTATATCCTTTTGTTGTGAAAACACATCGAGTTTGATTCCAACTCGAGGACTGCATCCTGTAGGTTCTCTGAAGGCAATGAAATGCCATGTGTAGGTGCATGCTAGGCCAGGGCCTTGGTTATTAATTGCTGATGTTAGCCTGATTTATGGTTTCGAGATGATGCCAACGGACTCTCCTGTGGAAGTAAGTGAAATGCCAAAGATGTGAATAAAGTTTCATTATGAGCTTTGAGGTTAGTTGTAAGTTGAGACACTGAAAGAATTCAAATGTTAAAAACACACATAGATAGGAAACAAAAGAAAAATGCCTTTGGTGCTATTGCCTTAAGGGATATCCTGTACCAACGTCTTGCCAGCTGCTTGTGCTCACAGAATCCTTTGCTGCTGGCACTACAGTCACCTCCAGGTTTTAGCCTGATTTAAAATGACATTGAAGAAGGAATTACCAGCAGTGCTGATGCAGTTGGCATGTTTGGTTGGGGGAGGCCTTCCATTACTGAGAAGAACTTAAGCTGTTCTTTTTCATTTTAGCCAACCATTGCAACTGTCACTTCTCTTGCAGGGCAGAATGTTTGGCTTTGGAACAGATAGCTTCTTTATTTTGTCCCTGGCCAGTTTTTACTGTGATAGAGCAACTCAAAAATAGAATTTCTGTATTGATTTATCTCCTTTTTTCATTCTGTAATCTGCCCTTGCCCTATCTTCCTGCTAGGACACCTGTGCTCTGCGTGGCTTTACGTACCTGGGGCTGTGCAGTGCATGGTACAATGAAGGAGGAACACATGAGTACACAAACACTGGGCTTCGCTTTCTACAAGGTTAGATTTAAGTTACTGAGCTCACTCTGACAGTTTGTTCCTGCCTCCGAGGCTAGCGTGAGCTTTATGGTCCAGTGCTGCATGTCTGATTCTCTACTCATGGTAAGTTGCTTCCTTTCCCCTTTAGATTTGCAGTCTTGGAAATTTTCAAGCCCTACGGTGGTAAACTATGTTGCAGAGGTTGCAAAGTGGTTATGTACGTGTTTTATGTGCAATTGGATGTAAAGATAGAGACCATTTTTGGTCTTCTCTCTGTCAATGTAATGCAAACCTATGGCATAAGGAGGAGGCACCAGTTGCCTTCCCCAGCTTTTCGGCTTTTTTTTTTTCCAACTTTTTCAGGTGTTGAAGGAACACTAAAAGATGATCAGCAAGCCCTGCTGGTGCACAACAAACAGTGCTGGAGTAGACAGTGACTTGGATACAGGGCAGTATCATGATGACTCTCTTGTGACCTTGAATCTTGATTAGGCCCAGGCAGCAAACAGCAAAACAATGTTTTGTGTTTCCCCGTGTCTGATGTGCCATATCATCGTTTGATAAATGCACTGTAATCTAGAGTGAACGGGAAAATTACTGACTGCTGGTTTGTTTGGTCTCTGTCTTGTAAACTCTTAGTTTCTCTTTCAGCAGACAGTGGGAGGGATGACTGATGTTGGCTGTGATGCTGGGGCAGTTATGAGCTGGACTGAGACCAATACAGCTGTTAAGATGCCCCCTCACAAAGTTTGTGTGTGCTGTTTAGAAACTACTAACCTGATGGCCTTCAGACAAGTGACCTAGGGGTGGCAGCTCTTTCCCAGAGCATCCGCTTACCTGTCAAACCTTAATCGGTTTGAGAGGGAGAAAAACCATAACCTTTAGCAGGGATGGCTCTTGACAGTCTGTTATGGAAAGTGTTGGTGCTCTCCAAAGGGAGGGCTGTGTGGAGCACAATTTTTCTGCTTCCTGGAGAGGCTACTGTATGTCTTTCCATCTGGGAATAGCCTGGGGTCTCCCAGCCCACAGCAAGCTTCTGTCCAGGCCCTTCTTGGGGATGTGATGGCCGTCAACAGCATAAGCCAAGCATTGTGAACGTTCATCCAAGCTTGTGAGCAGTCTCAAGCCAGAAGTACTCTGAGAAATGCTCTCCAGGGCAGGATGGACCCATAGAGCTTGTGTGTGTGCTCTCCCCTTAATGAATGTGTTTCAGAAAAAACTCATATGTGATGATCTATCTTTCTTTCTATATTAGTTTTTTTTTTAATGGAGTAAATTCAGCTCCTTTTTCTTCCTTTTTATTTTTTGATGAAAGACATAAAGCTAAGCTATCTCTGATGGCTATAACTGGTAACTGGAAGAGATCTTTAGTATGAAACACAAGTATTTTTATTTCCTCATATGTAGTCATCTAGAGTCACATATTCAAGATCAAGAAATGCATTCTTCCCTATTTTCAACTCATGTCTGGTGAAAATGTGAGAGATCAGATAACAGGGAATTTAAAAGAAAAGGCTCCTCTAATTCCTTGGTTGAGCAATATGGTCTTTTTCTCCTTAATCCCTGGATTGCACAATACACTCTTCTCTCCTTACCCCTATCTCCTTGGTGCTGAAATGAAAGCAACCAAATGTAACTCTGCCATCATCTCTGGGACTGTGAAAATATCCTCAACCTGTCCATACAATATCTGCTTACATTTCCAATTCCTTTTTTTTTTTTTTTTGGAAGAAAGACTTTGGTGTTTATATTTGTACTTGGTCTTGTACCAAACACAAGTAAAACCAGTGTACAAAGTGAATACAGAACAAGAGTAAGTCACAGCTGCTGAACCCCAATGTGGGGGCTACTCTTTTCACAGCTCCTGCTGTCTCTCTGCAGGAACAGAAGATGTGATGACTAATTTGGGGAGGGAGATGGAAAGCAGAGGGGAGCTGACCTGTGGCTGTGAAAAGTGCTGGGCTCGTTCCTCCTTGCTTCCAAACTGTTAAGGGCTGTTGTTTGTTCAGGGAAAGCTGCAACACAGGCAGCGGCAGGGAAAGCTCTCATCACACGCTGATTATGCCTCTCTCCTGACTTAGCAGAAAGAGAAGGTAGTTCACTTTCTTTTTGGTCTTTGGCCTTCATCCTGAAATTACTCATGTCTTTTTGCTTCTTGAAAAATCAGAGATCATCCACTTTCACAGGTGAAGTGCCAAGATACCAGATGGCCTTGCCTTTCTGTCACCAGTGACCTTACTTTGCTGTCCTCTGCAGCTGTGCATCTAGCTAAACAAAAGCTGCAGCTGACTGTCTCCTGGAGGATGTGGATGTGGGCATGCAGTTGGGTCTGGAAGCTCTGGTGTGTGCCTGCTTCTCCCTGTTTGGTGGAGCTGTAGGTCATGAAAAGAAGTCTTGATCATTTCAGCCCCAGTCAGGCTTTTGGTCCCTTCCGCTGAGCAAAGATAGCCCTTTTGCCAAGAAGGGTTGGACCAGATGTTCCTCAAGGTCCCTTCCAACCTGGTATTGTATGACTTCCAGTGGGTCACAAGCAATTATAAGAGGAGATGAGGACAGGAGGGGGGGTGGGAAGTCATGCTTAGGGTGCACTACATAATGCTTTATAACAACAATTTTTCCAAGCTTGAAAAGGGAGGCCATTAGGGATGTGAAACAGAGCTACAGTAAAGGAGGAGGAGATAAGCTGGAGTGGAAAATTGTGTCCCAGCTTCTCCTGATTCGATCCAAAGGCTGAAAAAGAGAAAGAAATGAATTCCTCTCCAGCTGGAGAAGCAGCCTGTTGTCTCAAAAGGCTGTTCCCTGGCAAGTCAGCTCTCCCGCCCACTCCTGCTGGCAACCTGGGGATCGTGGCCAGAAAATGTGGGGGTCTCTTGGGTCTTGCTGTAGCTGAACCCTGCCTGGGCAGTCACCTCCACTCCCTGCATGGTAGCCCCTTCCCAGCCGCCCCTGCCTGAGCATCCAGCGGGAGCTTTTTGTTTCTGATTCAGTCGCTGTGCAAACGGTGTCACAATTTGTCAGGTGCCGAGAGTGATATTTGCTTGATGGAAATGTTGGCCCTATTGTGAATCAATCCGAACAGCTTTTCGCAGCAAGGTTGTAAGACAATGAGGCGAATTTACTACGCAGGCAGACAAAGCGGCTCCTATTATGTGTGAAAACACAAATAATAGGAGGATAAATGCAAAACAGTGAGAACATCTTCGCGTTAGGCAGTCGCAGGCACAACAGTGTGTGTCAGCCTCTGACTGGAGTGACAGAGGTGTACAAACAAGGCGGTGGTGGGAAGGAGCAGGTACGCCTGGAGGGCTCCTGCCTGAGGAGGCTGAGCTGTGGGTGCCTGCCGAAAAACACCTGGAAGATTGCAAAGATGTTCTGCAAAAGACCTGCTCAAACAGAGCAGCAGTGGGAAACCACGTGATTGTTCCTTAAAATAAAGTGACCTCTCGCTCATTCTAAATTAAGGGCATGAGGTAATACATGGGAAGGTACTGCAACGTAAGTTTGTATTTCCATTCTTCTATAATGGAGAAGGGTGGCTGGAAAACTTATAATATTTTCTAACTGAAATCTTCTGAGGAACATGTTGGCTTTGTTTTCTTAAAAATAAAAAAGAGCAACACATTAATATATTCATCTTAATATTGGAAATATAAAATAATATTATAATTCCTTGGAATTTTTCTTCATGCTGAGTTAGTTTTTTCACTCTGATTCAGAAGAGAAAACTTATTTTGTTTTGATTTGCAATACGAGGATTTCCTGAAGAATGGAAACGCTGAGTTCTGGCAAGCCAAAATCGTTATTTGGTAGCACCTGTGGAAGTATCTTGGTCATGATTAATTTTCTATGACAGAAATGTATTGCAATAACCACCTTTAGTGTTAATTAGCCCTACAATACTTAACTTCTTCTGAAGGACCGGAGACTGAATGAATATGGAAGATGAATTGTCTGACTGCTAGCAGGAGCTGCTTGATGTCATGATTAAAGTATATTATCAGGGTAATATTAGGTAGAGGATGGCCATCCATGTTTTCATAGCTAAACAGAGAGGTCGTTCTCCAGGGATGTCTGAAAGCTGAATATATGTCAGGTGTATGGTTAATGTTGGTTGTTTTTTTGTGTGGGTCTCCCGCACCTCTCCACCTTTTTATTTCTGAGAGTAGCTGGTGCCTGGGAGTCTGCCTCTGCAGCTGGTGACAGAATGCACCTGGCTAATAAAACCCCAGGTAGTAACTCACTGGACACTAACTCCTATGTTACACAGAAAATAAAAGTGATCTCTGATGTTAGGGTTGAAAAAGCTTCTGCCCTTGGGAAGTGTTCACCTGTTCTTCAGCCATTTTTGCTGTTCATTTTTGCTCCCTCCCATTGTCAGATCTGCATTTTTGCCCTCTCAGGTGGTGGATCTTGGCTGGATGGTGGCCTTTCCCACTCATGTTCTGGTCATTGGGTTTGCATCACAGTGTGCTTGGGTCAAAAGGGTGAGAGTTTTGTAGAAGTGAAATTTCCATGAGATTTGGCTCTCAAGACTGAAGACCTCCCAACCAACTAATCTGGGCAATGGACAGAGGCAGCCAGCATATTTTTAATGGCTACATATGGAGGGTTGATGACAGTGTTCTGTTCAAGGCTGAAGGTTGTTTGTAACTACAGTCCAAAAAGGAATATAAACAACAGGCAAAGTAGTGAGACAGTGTTTATGCTAATAAATTATGTCTGGGCAATGGATTGCTGATTTGTCAGTCAAAAAGCAGTGTCTCCTTGTACTGGTTTTGCTGTTCCCGACATCTGACTCCCACAGGATTTAAGAACTTTCTTGGGAAGAGCCCATGTGAGTGTGCAGTTCTTGCCATTAAGACTAATGCATTTCCTTCTAATGGCTCTGCTGTGATGAATCAGTCCCTGCGTGCATGCCTTGATGGTGGGTGTCACTTCTTTCTGGCTCTGGAAAAATTGCAAGTACTAATATGTGTGAAGAAGTCAATATGAGGAGGGGAGGAGTTATTCTTGGAGGATGATTTCAGGCTGGGGAGGCTACCTTCCCTTGACATCCTCAACAGTCATTAGCAAGTGAGAGAGTCTTCTCCAGAGGACCATTTTGCCAGCCTAATTCAGGCTCTGGCTCCAAATTGTCCTCTGGAAGAGCCCATCTCTATTGACTGCAGACGGTCTTAGGAGAGCAGTCTTACAAAGCTAAAATTAGTTTTTCTGTGGACCTCTCCTACAAACAGGGCAAATAGATGTATGTCCTTGTTAGTGTTTGACAAATGTTTCCAAAATAAATAATAAAAAAAGGAACTTTTCCTGTAAAAAGCATGTGTATGTTTTTTTTTCAGGGGGAGGCTTTAGGGGATTTAAAAAAATAATAAAATATTTTTTTTGACAAGAGATAATCTGCATTGAACTGGATGTGGTAACTTCTTTTGGTGGATACTGGCAAGTATGTCAATTTTAAAAAGTGCTGCAGTAGTTCTACAGCCGAACAGAGATGTTGCCATTTTGCCCATTTTCCCTGCTGTGAACTGCATCTTTAGAAGGAACTCTTTTGCCAGCTGCGAGGGCAGCTGGGAGGCAGTTTTGTGATTTGGTCTCAATGCAGGACATGAAAGTAAATCTCTTGCCCTCTGTGTCTCTCTTTCTATGGAAACTGGGCGCATCTGTCTTGTTTTCCATGAACTCCAATGAATTACCTGGAAAGTAAAAATGCATGGATTGCCCATGACTATGCTGGTCTCTGAGGATCGGTCCTTAATGGTTCAAAGCCAGACCTGGGTGGTGAAAGGAGCCTGTAGTAGAGGTGGGGCAGCTGGTGCTTCTGTGCAGGTCCTTTTTTTGATGAGCTTTGCTCTTAGCTTAACTCTTGCTGCTACCCAAACTCATTCACCTCGCTAGAATGGCACAAACCAAGCCTGCGGCAGGAGGAATGAGGACAAATCATATTTATCTTGAATATGTGACACCTCCAATTGCTGATGATGTGCTGAATAGTACCTGGGTGGCTGATACTTGACCTCTTTGTTCTTCCTTTTTTTTGTTTCTTTGATTTGTTGGCAGCTTGAAAAAGCAGAGATGAAATGAAAAAAGACTAGAGTAATGTAAATCACTACAGGCATTCAAGTGTGTTTGTGATTATTCTGCAGAAAGAGAGATGATAGACTGTGGTTATTTAGTTTATGAGTAGAAGAAAATGTGATGAAATAAGTGAGCTCAGGGGCTTTTCTTTTACTTGCAATAGGTAATTGGTTTTTGTGTATTTAATAGGGAACTCACTGCTGCAGCAAGCCACTGAAGGGAAATATTTAGTAGTATCCAAACAAGGATTAGATTTTTACATGAAAATGAATCATATTCATAGCAAATCTGACTCCTGAGTACCCACAAGGTCACCGGAGTTGCCAATGTTTTCTTGCTTCAGGTGGCAAGATAATGACCTGCAGAGGATGGAAAGGGATTCTCTCTGTGCGATACAACTTTCCATCCTTCCCTGGGCACACGCTGCTGCTTGTGTTTCTGGCTGCCTTCCCTTAAAATACCTGGTATTGGTGGGATATTTAAAAGAGAATTTTTAGACTCGTGGGCCAGGGATTTGATCCGGCGTGACAGCCGCTAGGGACCTAAACAAATAACGAAGAAGCTAATTCCGTTCCCCTATCTAAAATTGTAATCTTGTTTGTGACATCATAATTGGTTGCCATAGGGACAATTATGGTGTCATAAAAAGAGGATTAATGATGAGTTTAAGTGAGGAATAAGCAGCTGGAACAGATGAACTTTTTAATAACTCCTGCCTCCTCTGAAAGCTACCGTTTTGTGCATAAAAATATAGCTCCAAATAAAGAATGATGGGCTGGAAGAAAGTCAGTAAATATGCACTGAAGGAACAGTTGTGCATCAAAAGGATATTGCTCTAAGCTTCTGGGGTCTATCAGGATGCTGTGGAGTAAAGAAAATCTCATTTATATAGAGATGCTAGAATGAGCAACAGATCTCCTGTCTCACGTGGACTTTTCCAGGTGTGAAACCACACTTTTTTTTCCCCCCCTCCATTAATCTTTTCTGTTGTGTTTTTAAACACATGCAATTGGGGTTAACATTCCACTGTAGCTGCTTTAAAAAAGAAATATGAGAAACATGATGATTATGATATGTAAAAGTTAAATGACTTTTGGAGCAACTTAACTGATTCCTTTCTGAGGGTGCTTCAGATTTTAGTGGCTTGACTGGAAATGCTTGTGTCAGCAAACCCATGGTTCCTGGAGCTGGAATATTTACGGGAGAACTTCGTAGAGTAGGATAGATGGTTGGACTCGATGATCTTAAGGGTCTCTTCCAACCTAGACGATTCTATGATTTCAGGACAGGTATTCTGATGCTTTAGCATTTGCCTGTGCTATAAAGGCTAGGGAACTTCTCAGCAGGGAGCAAAGTACATTAGGCAAACAGCGTTCTTGTGCCCAAGCAGATGGCATCTGAACTACTGTATTAAATGGTCAGTTCATGCAATTTTTCCATGCTGCTGATTGTATGCAGTTTATAAAGCAAAGTTTTGAAAAATGCTGAATTTCTTCTGCAGTGTTAATATCTGTGCTGGCTGCTTTGCCCTGTCAGGTGCTCTTGTGTGTTCCCTCAGAGCCAGGCAGGCTCTGCTTGGCTTGAATGTTCTTGCTGCTGCTTACTTGCTGACCCAAACCACTCTGACAGTAATGTGTCAGGAGAAGGGCCATTGACAAAAAATTATTAATACATAACAGGGGACAGAAAGTAGTGTGAATTGCTGCGGGTTGTGCTGGGGATGGACTTGCTGGCAAGACACTGCCTGAGGGCTCCTGTGTGGATGTCAGTGCTTTGTTTTGTCTCTTGCTCTTGTGACATTTGCTTAACTCTTATTTTATTTCAATTTTTTTTTTTGTCTCCTTCCTTCTTGCTCTTCTTGGTGCCTCTTTTATGAACTGGAGAGGAACGTGTGTTTCTGCCCACATGGGAGCCATAAACACAGGGCTCCCGATGTGTTTTTTTTTTTTTTTTTTTTAAAAACATCGAGCAAGATTTCATAAGCTTATTTACAATATGATTTCACCCTTCCTACAGTAGCCTGGGAAGTTGTTCAATTATCTTTGTTTGCAAGAACAGAGTAAAACAAACACTGCTAACGAGGGTTCCCCATCCCGCAGGACAACATAAACACAGGGCTCCCGTTTTTTTTTTTTTTTTTTTTTTTTTTGGGATCCAGCTGTCTTGCTCATCACCATGATGTTGGTCCTTGCTGTGACTTTTGAAGAGGAGAGAGAATAGCACCGTCTGGTTATTGCTGCTGTGAGCGTTTGAGCATAAACACTTTTTCACCCACTGTCAGAGTGTATGGGAATCCTTACAGAACGTGCTGGCCTGCAGACAGTGACCGGTACGCCGGGTATCCCTGCGATGCTGTGCCAGCATCACCCTCTGCCTTGGGGTGCCACTCGTCTTTGCCGCCCCAGCACGCTGAGCACAACCCTCTCTCTCCAAAGCACTTCCTGGAGAAAGCAACAAAATCTGGGGACTTCTAATGTGGTTTTCAGAACCCTGTACAGAAATAAATTAATCCCTGCAGCACCACTGGCATGGCAGAGGGCAAGCTGTTCGTCTCTTACTGTAGGAAATGAAATTTAGGAATAAAGGCTAAACAATCAATTTTCCAGAAGTTTTCTAGGAGGTGTAAATAGCTCTTTTGGATACCTGCTTGGGGACACATGAGCTGAGCTCTGATTTTTAGCCAGGTGAAGGATCTTTCCATTGTTATAGAGGATTTCAGTGGGTGTAGTGCAGGTAGGTTTTGATGCTCATTTACTGACTGCTGTCTTCCTAGAAGCTGTCTTTTCTCTCCCAAAGCCCTTGACCTTCATTCCTCCCAGCTGAAGCAGCCCAATATACAGCATTTCGCCTCAATCTGCCCTTGTGTCCCCAGGCAAAGGATCTGCTTGCTGAGGATCCTACCCTGCTGTTTTGCAATGCTTTGGGAAAAAGAGCTTATAAATGCTGTGAGCAGTGCTCTGCCTACTCCTACCCACTAAGGTAGGCATTTTACAAACTAGAAGCACTGTTGCTCAGAGGTGTGCAGGCAGGTTGGGGAGCTCTGTGCTCCCAAGTCCCAGAGCAGTAAGTGGAGAGGACAGGGGTTACAGGCCCAGAGCAGGGCAGGTGGCTGGTGCCTGTATGGTCTGCTACAACTTGAGCACCAGAGCTAAAGCTCTAATAGATATTGGTGGTTTGCTTCAGAAATAGGTGATCTAGTTGAGTTTCCTACCAGTTAACAATAGTATTTCCCTGGGGAATAGCAAAGATTTTAGCAATTTTATCAGCTCCCCCAGATGGAGGAGGCGTGCCCACCGCTGGTTATGCAACTTCAGTTAATTGGAGACTGTCATACCCAAGGAGCTTTTTCATTATTTTTCCATCTATGCTTGCCCAGTGATTGGCAAATATCTCCCTACCTGTATGGAGGTGTGGGGCTGTGGCTGCCCCAGGAACACCTCAGCTCAGTGCCAGTTATGGCACAGGGAAGGTGTGTAGCTGGAAGGAGAAGTGTCCTGCTGACAGCCAAAGGAGATGGACATTATATTATCCTGGTGGCAGGACTGTCACCTGGGTTTGCTCCTTTGCCTGGCAGATGTATTACGCAGACTCTTCCTAATGTTGTGGGTTAAGGAGGTGGCGTGTTAGTATTCCTGAGATAAAGAGGGTTGACTGGTCTGATGTGTATTGCTTTGTGTACATTAACTGCTGTGCATGTAGAGCACTGGATAAGTGTATCTCAGTTGTGGTTTGGAGACGTGTGCCTGTCTGTGTGTGACACACGGTCAGTGAGAAGGCATGGATATGTGCCTCTGAGCTGGACAGGAGAACATTATTCATGAGAGATCACATGCAGCTGACAAACTGTGGAGGAATATGATAAATTGGACCTTTGGCTACCTCATACTGGAGAAAAACTGAGACTGGCTCTCCACTGAGCACATGCTTTCCTGCTGGGGCTGGTGATGGAGGTGCCCCTCATGATAAGAGAGCTTAGGATGTGCCTCCGTTGCGGGTGAGGAACAGGATAAGGCTGTTGCTCCTTTACAACGAGGCATGAAATACATTTGCAGGTTAATACAACTTCTCTTGAAGCCCATGCTGAGCTCAGATGCTGCAGGGACAGGCACCAGCAGCTCTTTCTGCCTGGAGGCAGAGGGTTTTTTTAGAGATCAGTCCTACCTACTTGGCCTGCAAAAGTGTCTGCTGAAAGCACAGATCTTTGTGATCTCTCGAGACATTAAACACAGACTGAACTCAAAAACATGTGGGTGCAGTGGGTCTGGGTGCTAAAATCTGCCAGAGCACAGAGGAAGTACATGAAGCAAGGGGAATTTTTCTTTCTGTTGATATCTAGGTAAGAATTGTGAGTAAGAATGCCTCATCAGAGGTGTTTATATGGGTGTCTTGAGGTCTCCATACCCTGCTTTCCAAAACATGGCAATAAGCCAAGCTTGTTTTGCCTTCTGCTGCTTAAAATCAATTTCCAGTTGCTATGTCAAAATCTCTCCCCTCTTCTCACCGTGTCTCTTATCTCCTTTTTGTCCTATTTAAGCAGAAGATGATTAAAAAACCCACCCAACCCAAGTTAACAACTTCTTCAGTTCTAGATAGTGAGTTTATATTTGTTTCACTTTAGTTGGGACTGAAGTCTAGTACTACTTTTAAGCCTGTATGTAGGAGATATTAGTTTGGTCCCAAGAGGACAAAGACTACGTTTTGGTTTTCTTAGTGATCTCCACAACAAGGTGATGGCAAAGCTCTGAGTCTAACCTGGAGACCTTTCAAGGAAGGTTAAAGGCAAGCTGTCTCCCAGATCCCATTAATGTCAATAAGATCTGCTCTCCACCTTGGATTCCTCTGGAATATTGCAGCAGATGGTTTAACTGGGTGCACCTCACAGAAACCTTCTCTGGGTCAGAGTTGTGCAGCCCTAATGGAGATATTGACGCTGCCCTCACTGTTTGAACTGGGGGCTTCCCATGGGTGAGAAGCCACGGGAAGTTTATATCTGATCTAAAATTGGGCCTCACTTCTTAGGGCTCCCCTTTTTAGATACTTTAGCAGTCTTAAGTAGTAAATTCCACTGTAAGTTATGTATAAGCAGGGAGTTATTTCTGGAGTGGATTGTTATTTCATTTCTGAAGTCGTGCTGTTCTGCTTTATCATGAGGATTTTGATGAAGCAAAATGAGAAAAAGAAACCCCTCTAGCAAAATATCTCATGTACAGAGCCCCCTTTACATCTGAATCTGGGAACATGAAGGTGCAAATCTGCCTCTTGCTGAAAAATTTCATTTCTGTTCTAATTTGTAATAGGTCTCTGGGTGCTGAAACAATTTTCCTTTCTCTGCAGATTTATCCTGAGCGTTTCTCAGTGGTCTGGAACTGAATGGATGTTTAAAGTACATTTTGCTTTCTCTTTTCTTTCCCCTTACATGTAGTACAAGGATATGGCTATGCCAATTGCTGACCAAAATGAGCCATGGAGATCAAAGTGTTAAATGTGAGTCAGACTATCTTGCATTAGAGGGTGAGTCAGCTTTGGTTTTAAAAAAAGACATGTTAAAGAAGCTGTTTGGAAAAAATGCTGAATGGAATATTTCCGAAGAGTCTCTTGGTCTCTGAGAGAAGATGGGGATTTATTTATCTTCGTGCAGAAATGATAGCAAGTGTTAAAAGTAGTAGTAATGATGAGATCACTCTAAAATGAAGGTGCTTCTTTGGGAGTATTGTGCCAAGTGTCCTGAGTTGGTCACTTACAGCAGAATCAGCAGTTGTTCAAGGTAAAATTACTCAAGATGAAGGTCAACGATGCAACCCAGGTCAGCGAGTCCCTTGACTTACTGGGCACAGGTGCCAGAAAAATGTGAGTGATGGGATGTCCCAGGAAGGAGAACAACTGAACTGCTACCTAGCTGAGCTGGCTTGGCCGTCTTTGGAGCTGGGTTTGAGAGTTGAGGCTGTGGAGGCCCTTGGGTGGTGAAGCCTAGGCAAGCTGGAGAAAGTGGGATGCTGTGACCACCTTGTGCGGTGGAGACCTGTTTTTGTGTGCACTGAAGCTCAGCCACTTGAGTAGAAGGTCAGTAGATGTTAAGGGGAAGCATGCATTTAGGGAATGGAAAGATTAGAGTTGGCAGACATCTATGCAAGGTTTTTGCTCTCCAGATTTGTTATACCTGCTTCCCATAATTTAACAGCATTACCTTTTCGGAAAGAGGACGATCAGCCCAAATGGATAATCCCCAGCTGCATAGCTGGAAAACACCAGCAGAGAAGAGCTGATGATGTGTGACACAAAATAGCAAATGAACCAGCTAAACAGCCATCCAAATTCCCAATAGAAAGAACATATTGACAAAAAGCAGAAGAGTTGTCATTAGCACGGGATGGGCTATTGCTGTGCATTGTAGATTAAGTAAATTTATTCCTGAATCCACTCTGGCTCTTTGTGTGGCTATAAACAAAGCTCCTAATATTTCTAAGATGAATACAGTAGCTTCTTCCTACTCGTGTAAAGATGTACTGGCAAATAGTGTATCATTATTATTATACTGTATTACAAAGGTGAGCGTTATTACGTGTTTTGCCTGACATTGTTACTCATTATGAAAGGCTACAACACTTAGAGCGTTTAGCATAGCCACAGTGCTTGTTATCTGGTTGAGGCAGAGGCAAGGGCTTCTTTATTTCCTACTCTAACTCTCGATGTTCATGGTTCCTGGATTTAAAGTAAGATTTCAGGAGGATCTGGAAATTGTATGGGTTTTGCTTGCTCTGTTTTTACTTGCTGTCCTGATGTTCAAACACTGTCAGGTCTTCTATGGAAAAAAGTAAGCCAAGGAGGTTGGTTTGTTTTGTTTGGTGTGTTTTTTTCATATTTCCTTTTAGAAGTAACTACTCATATTTTGACCTAAATACAAAAAATGGGAAGGGAAATGGAGCCTGCTGATATGACAGTGGTTCCAGTGACATCTCAGGAACCACCTCTTCCCCCCCACCCCCCCCAATCTTTTTCCCACTCAAGTACCCTGGGACAGTCACAGGGCACTCCTCAAGCCTCCCTTGGTCTACTGCTTCCCTGACATCAAGCTGGGTGCTCCTGCAGTTGGCAAGCAAGACGGGCACCGTGTGCAGGGGCAGGAGTTGCAGAAGTCATCAGAACATCTCGGGGATGTGGGACCGGTGGAAAGAAAAGCATCCTTGGAACATGCGGAGGTTGGGAACTTTTATATATGCTTGCATATGTATATCTATGTGGGCCAAGCTGCCACGTGTATATATCTATGTGGACCATCTACATGGTCCAAGTTATCATAATGTGTATGTCAACATGTTGTTCATAGGCGTCCAATAACAAAGCTTAAGTAGTAGAGAAACAAAGATGCTGTTTAAGGTTAAAGAGTTCACCCTGTTGGTTTCTGTCATGGCAAATTGAGTGAGGAGCTAAAGAGGAATTTTCTCTTTAAATGTCACCGAGCACTAAGTAGCTTCAGATGTATGGTGTGGAACAGTGGAAGTGCTGGGGTGTGACAGGACTTCGCAGACTCTGAATAATGTTACGCTTTTAATAACCTCTTGTGAATTTATGCCTTGAAGTGCAAAAACTTTAGAGGGATTCTATCAAGGGTGAGAGGACTCAAATTTGACCTGCCCTGAGAATGAAGTTTGCTTAATGCTTGTGATCTCTGCAATTCTCGTTCCCTCTGCAGTTAGGGTGTGATGTTCTGAACGTGGCAGGTCCTCTCTGCTGCTGACCCGCTGGCAGCAGGCATGGAAAGCTGGGCTGCCTGCAGAAGCAAGTGAAGCAACAACCTTTCCTCTGTGCCTGCTCCTTTGGTTATTTAAGTGGATAGAGTGCGTGCTCATGTCTGATGGTTATTCCCCACTTGGTTTCGACCAGTAAGTGGAATTCTTATGGGCTTGCCTAGAGCTGGCTTTCCCATTATCCTCCTTCCTTTCATGTTACTGTCCCTTTTTGTTGAAACTACTATTTTGGGACTCTCAAAACCCAGTTAGTTTCAGAACCCCTCAAAATTTTATTTATTAACTTCTTACGGTCAAGATATTTTCTGCTGTGAGTGCAGACACGTTGCAATGATTTGGAAGACGGGGTGATGAGTTTGCAGCAGCCGCTGCAGAGAGGGTATTAAATTTTGGACAAGGGAACCCCAATTACTAGTTCATAACTTTCAGTAACAAGTGGTAATACTGAGTGTAGCTCTTCAAAACTGTTGTTTAGTTGATAACTTCATTGTCTTCGTCTGATGTCATTCATCTCACCTGCTCAGTTGAAAGATGCAGCCCTGCAGAAGGTTTGAAGCTGCTCTCTTGTTGCCTGAGGACCCGTTTACAGGCAGGTGCTGAACATCACAAGCCCCCTTTGCCCTGTCTTCTCAGCTATTAAGCCCTTATGCTGTGCAGTGGTTAGTAGTTTGTTTTTTTTTAACCCATCAGCTCATTAGTTCCCACTTCTTTTATTCTACCTCTTAGATTTCTTTGAACAGGTCTTCGTCCAAGTCTCTTCCTGTCTGTCTCAGCAGCATCCCCTACAGAAAACAAAGATTGACTCAGTATTAAAGCCTACAGGGCTAATTTATTCACTTTTGTGCTCATATCATGTCTGACAGAATCTCAGTGATTCCTGCTGTCGATGCACTGGGCTCTACTGCCTAACTGTGATTTTTTTTGAAGTGTATTTTGTTGATTTTTGAATAGGTGTGAATGACTCTAAGAACAGCTGTGGTCCAAGACTACGCCTCACCCAAGTGCCTCTTATACTTATTTTTTAAGTTTCACTTAAAGTTTTTTTCCTTTTTTTGGACATTTATGACAAGAGATGGCAATGTAGAACATAAAGTGGTATTATGTTTTATTTCAATTTCACTGAATGTAGTGTTTCTCTAAGTTAGTGATTTGTGTAATTAAGTATATAAGCACTCAGTATTTTTTTTTTGGTTTTTAAACTTGGGGAAGGTATAATACCATCTATCAGGAAATAAAATTTTATATAACTCAATATAATATAGCAAAATTTCTTTTGTGTCTTTCTCACACTATTAAAAAAAAATAATCCCATTTCATGGTTATGACCTACTAGCCATAAAACTTAGCCTTCTGATGGCATTGGCTGTCATTTTTACTTTAAAACTCACTAGCTAGCTAGCAGCGAAGTTTTTGCTGGATTCTTTCTCTGTATGGCTACATTTTCCCACAGTTGTCAACAGTATTATAAAGTAAGTGCATTTTCTGTGCAGGTTTCTTGTGGTACAAGACAAGAAAAATTTGTTGTCTAGGTCTGTATGCTTTTCTTCACGTGCCTGGGACAGCAAACCTGTTTTTCTTCCTTGCAGAAAGGGATATATTGGAAACACTTATTTGCCTTCTTCCTGTGTGTTAGGTTATGGCAGGGCTGCTGCTGGAAGTGCTGGTTGTTTTGGATGCAATGTGGTCCAGAGAAAGACCAGCAAGATGTTTTCTCCTTTGGCATCTGATCATTCTTTCCTTGGCTCGGTGAGGAGCTGCAGTAGGTAGGGTCTGACAGAATGACAGCACTCTAGAAAGTGAAAACTGATGAGTTGATGGCTTTTTTTTTTTAAGGGGTGGGGAAGAGGGGAGGAGAGAAAAGGTGTGTTGTGTGGCATGTTGCGTTAGTTGGTCTGGAAGGTGATATTTGAACCTCCTAAGCATCAGAATATTTTCTGTGGTTTTGGTTGTCTGCGTCTCGGATCCTGCTCTATAGCTTACCCTGAAGACAGGACTAAGGCAAGGGAATGGATGTGTCACCTGTTCTGACTTTAAATAGTGGTGATGTTGATGATAGTAGCTTTCTTGGAAATAATGCATATGAAGACAGGAGGTTGTAATGCTGCTAGAGACATCAACCGGCTAATCTTGAAGCTATTGTGTGCTTAACCCTCCTGTCCCCAAACATACAACTCCTTCCCCCTCTCTGAATCCCAGATCTCCAGCTCTATTTCAGGACTTGATTGATCACAAACTTCCTGAAATAAGGCAGAAGGCTCAAAGAGGATGTTAAATTTGGATATTCAAAGATGTTAATTGCAATAGAACCAATTTCCTGATGAGAGCTCTTCTCCACAGAGAAGTCATCTCATCATTGTAGAGACACCACCATAATTAACGGGAGCTGAAGCACTTATTGGCAACTCATCACAGATGGAGGCCTAGGTTAGTATGTGTCCAGATGTTGGTATCTCCTTCTCTCACAGGAATAATACCTTCAGGCTCAAATATGAGGTCGCTTGGCTTAGCTGCTGCCTCTCTGTTACTGCTGATGTCTTAACAGCTCCCTAAATAATGAATGTGTAGTTCTTCTGTCCGGTTATCAGGACCCGTAATTATAGTGATTAAATATCACTTCATGCAAAGTAATCCAGCAACTTTCCAGAATGCAAAATATACAACCCAACAAAAATACTGAAGAAACGAAAAGGGCAACCTTTCTCCTATGTCTCTTCTCCCGAACTCTGTTTCACTCGGGTGTTTTATGTACAAGGCTTATACTGCACATCTAGATGCTAAGAAGAGGATATATTCTCTGTGTCTTCCTCTGAAGAATGCAATGAATCTGACTCGGGTTGCCAGAAAGCAGAATATTGCAGGGCAAATCAGAAACCTATTCAACTGAAGAAGATGGTTGTAAGGGTTGAAGTGCAATTAATGAAGGATCTTTCACCCAAGATGGCCATAGTTCAAATTCTATCCCAGGTCTCCAGCAGGGCCACTTGCTTATGCATATCATGGATCAGATAGACCTGGAAGTCTTTGCACAAGAAAGACCCTAATGTTGCAGTAGAAGTGGGGCATGTCAAACAGCTGTACAGATCCGCAAAACAGCAAAATTAGTTTCCTTGTGAAGTAAAGCTGTTTGCCTTACTCTGGGAGTTTCCAGCAGTTTGCCAGTGGTTATGAGATGAAGATGCACAGAAGTATGCTTCAGAAGTGAACACTGTCTCTTAATCAGCACAAAAGTGTGACAGAAGATGATTTTAAGAGCAACTACATTTGGTACAAAGGATGCACATCCCCTCTTTAAATCTGATCTGTGCACTCCTCCTGCTTCAACCTTCTCTTCAGCTGTTTTCTCTACTCCCACCTGATGCTGCCAGAATTAGAAATCTGTCCCCATTCCTACCTACACGACCTACAGCTCAGCAAGCTCTCTGCCTCCCAGTCCTGAGGCCCTTTCTGATCCAGGCTGACAACTTATCCCTGAATGTACCAGGAACATGTTCCCTGCTCCTGCCCTGTCCTACTTCTTCATGCACATCCCACTCCTCCCCACTTGTTGCTGGTCATGGAAAAGCAGGAACAAAAGCAAGAACAAGCATGTGCACAGAGCCCTGTACAGCAGCCGAGATGCTAATCTGAGCAAATCCTTGGCTTTGGCAAAAGCCTGTTTTCCCCTTCAGTGCCAGTGTTTCTTTGCAGCTCATGGTTCCTCTGTTGCTACCACAGGCAATGGGACCCAAGGGCTGGAAGGACTCTTTTCTTGTCTTGCCTCAGCCTCCTGTTACTTATGGTGGTCACCAATAGTGACCACCCAAGCACCACTGCCTAGTCTGGTGGGAAATTGGGGTACCTGCTGGTTGTAAAACCTGGTGAGACGCTTTTGTTGCCTGAAACCTCTTAAAGTAGGAGTAAGTAGTGATATAGAAATCCCTCTTTTTGTGTGGGATAAAGCTTTGCCCTGCTGAGGAGCCAGTAGATTCTAACAGCAGTCTGTAGGACACCATGACTGCAGTTTGCACACAGCCTATGGGTCAGACCCCTACCTCCTATATAGCACATACTCAGCTGCATTGCAGTGCTGTGGCGTCTCCTCACTGTGTGCCTGGTCATGGCTGGTCTTCTGTATGGGACAAACCCTTAAAAAAGCTGTGCTGGGGCAAGAAAGACATCTATACTCCTACCCCAGACCCATTTGTCCTAGTGTCTACAAGCACCGGCTCACAATGGGATGCCTGAGAGAAACCAGGAGTGCAAGTAAAGGTTGAGCTCATTTAGGTGTTTTTTGACTGGCTCTGTCATCCCAGGACGGGGGAGTGCAGGAACAGTGGGAGGAAAGTTGAATGAGAGAGGGTGGTTGGGGGAGGATTTTACATATGTGCAGGAGTGTGTGGCTTAATGCACTGAGTGTGTTGGAGGTGAGGAACTAGAAAAAGAGAAGTTATCTTAATAAGTCTGAGTCACTGGGGGAGTGGGGGTGGTGGCAGAGAAGTCTTAGTGCAGCAGGGATTCATAAACTGAGGAGGACCCTGTGAAAATTTTGTATGGGCTGAGTTGGGAGGGGAAAGCAGTGAAAACTGCTGTGCCAAGCTCTTGTGAAGAAGCCCTCAAGCTCCTTGCAATGCCCACTTATTTCATTATGATGTTTGCCTCACGAAGTTTGTGAGAATGGAGTGTGCAAGCCTTCTGAGTGACTGGAAGTCTAATTTCAAGTAAACAGCAAATGATTAATGCTTACTGGATAAATCTTGCAAAATTTTCCCCTCGGCCCCTGGCCACCTCTTTCTAGTTCAGAGGCAAACTCAGAGAAATCTTGATTGTTCTAACTTAGTTTCTTTTTAAGGTTCTTCAGCTATGAATCTCTGGGCAAAACTGGAAGTGGGAGGCTCATGGGGATTGAAGCAGAAGAAATAACCCCCACAATGTTTTACTGCTGATTTGTACACTCTGTCAGCCTGGAATATACACTATAAAAAGGGACTAGCAAAGCCACCTGGGATTCCTGTGTGCACCTCTTCAAAAAAGCAGCCCTCGCAGAGAAATGGAAAAAGCAGAGTAGAGTGGGAGAAAAATCTTAGGTTGAATTTAAAAATTGCTTTGCTGAAGAACAAGGACCATGTTTATCAAGCAGAAGAGACTTCTGAGAGAAGACAGATTCACTTAAAGTAGGAATTTGCAATATCTCTGTCCAGAATATGAATGAACCTTAGCTGAACTTTATTTAATGTTATTTTATTCACTTGTCTATTCTTGCTATTTGTGGGCCTGACCACACATGCAGAAATATCCCCAGAGAGGCTGCTTGTGTGCTGTTTTCAACCCTCCTGGGAGTGAGAAGTAGCAGGGATGTCAAGAGGGTCCAGATTCTAAGTGATTATTGTTTGGCAGAGCATGGACTAATGTGAGTAAAGTTTGCTTGAGCAGAGTTGGCTATCTGAGTCTTCACATGAATTATGCCCGAACTCTGAACTTTAATTAAAGGGCTGCTAATTTAAGGTGTATTTCTAAGAAAGTGGGGGGAAGCCTAGCTGCAGTCCTGCTGAATGGAGATGTGAGAGCATCCACGGGTGCTGGACAAGCAGGGGACCTACATGCAAAGCACAGCAATAGGGCAAGTAATTGTAAAACACACTGTAACAGCTGCTTCTCTGGCACTGACCTGCCAGAGCTGCTGGATCTTTCAGCTAAACACAGGCCAGCCCAAATATCAATTTAGCTAGAAAGCAGTAATCCAACTGCTTTGAGTTGTGTCCTTATCCTCTGGAGGCAGCCTGAGCATTGCAAAGTCTCATCCATGAGGACCATGATTCATGCCAGTGAACAGCTGCTGAAGATCCCTGGGTATGCCCAAATGATCCTGAATCTGATGCCTCTGCTATGGTGTGAGGTTTGTTTGGTGGGTTTTTTTTTTTGTTGTTTTTTTGTTTGTTTGTTTTTTGCTGTGGTGTGAATGAAGGAGTATCTAGTTATTTCAGATTCAGGTAAATAAGATCCCTGTTTGCCTGCTTCAGTGTTGGATGCAGTGGGAATTCAGCCTCTTGAGATTCCCCTTCTGCCTGTTTATTCCCACCTTGACACTAATAATTTTCTAGGTTTTTTCCTCCATACGAATGAACAAAATAGGATTGCTTTCTCTCTGGATGGTATTTGCTGCATTAGAAAGCATTATGAGGGGAAGAACAGCTTCAGAATCTGTGCATTTAATATATGTATACGCCTGAGATGGAAAGCACAGTTAGACTATTGCATGGGCCCACAAAGCCAGACAACTTTATTCTTTTACCTGGCATCCTTAGGCACTTCTGTTCTTTGTCTCTTTTTCAAGCAAATACATGAAGGGTGGGGGAGGGAAAAAAAGGTGTCTCTGAGTGGGAGTTATCACTTTCTAAGGATTGGCTTAAGACCAGCTGGAACAAGGTTTGCTTGCGACCTACATAATTCTGGCCTACATCTCTGGTCCATAGAAGGGGAAAAAAACCTGCTTCATGTTAAAAAGCTTGAGGCCACTGCACATACCTTGTCCTTTTGGTGTTTGTCTGTTTAGCTTTCTTTGCTTTCCATTTTCAGTTTACAGCTTTGAAACACCTTTTCAGAGCTGTCCCCTCTCTGATGGCATTAAAATTGCGCTGCTTAAGTGTAGTGAGGTAGGACCAGGCTGATGTTGGGGACTGCAGGAGGTGGGAGGTGTCATGGGAAGTGTTGGAAAGCTTTCATCTAAAATAATTAGGATTAGGTGTTGCTGTCATTGTAAGGTTTGGCTCCCAAGCCATGTTATCCTACCTGTTGCTCTCTGTCTTGGCTCTGCTTCCCCTCCTATCTGCTGAATCCAGAGCTCACACAGGCCTAATGCACCCCTCTGCATCATGGTGGCTGCTTCTGCCAAATTCTGGATTTTGGACTTGAAAAGCTTATAGGAGCTGTAGAGAATGGGAGAGGGGAGGAAAGGAGGGTTGTCAAACATCATAATCTTTTTTTTTTTTTAATCTCTTTTTGAGGAAGGGAGGGTAAAGAGAGGAGAGGGACTGAGCAGCCCATAAAGGAGACTACTGATGCCAGCTTATTTAACAAGAAAAACAGATAAAGATTAGGGTTCCTATGGCAACTGGCTACCAGCAGAAGCACCTCAAGGATTTGGGGAGGAGGGGAGGGATGGTGACATGGTTTAGCACAGAGCCCCAACACTTTGGGTTAAAAAGACTTCTTCCCAGCTGCAGCGGCAGCATCAGCTCCTTTGCTGAAGAAGATTTCTGTGTAACCAGCACCAAAGGCAGAGGATGAATTCTCCATGTTGGTTTAGCTAGGCCTTAAAGTCATGAGGCAGAGTGTTTTACAAATGGTCCTGAGTTATGTTCCCTCTCTGTGTGATTTGAAGGAGAGGAGTGGGAGGATGGGATTTGTTGAGGGTGAGATGAAGGGACCTTAGAATGTGAGTGGCAAGTGCAGAAGGGGCATTAGTTAAGGCTTGTGCATATGATGTCTAGTTGTCAGCCATACACTGGCAGGTCCTAGGACCCATGCTCCTTCTCCCAGATCTGATGAAGCCTGGAGAGGAGCTTTGTTCTCTGGTCTTCAGATCATCCCATCTCAAAATCAGAGGGGATAAGCATATGTACAAGTGTGCTTTTTCAGCAGAAAAAGTAAAATGTCAGTTTTGTTTGGTTGGGTGTGGGTTGTTTTTTTTTTTTTTGTTGGATTTTTTTTTTTTTGGCTACAGTGCCAGCAGCTCTGAGGGCTTGGGTGGTTGGTGCTTGTGTTTGTTCTCTGCTCAACACCAGCCCTCCTGCTGAGAACAACATCTCTCACCAGGTATTGTGGTTTTTCCATTTGGAGTTAAAATGCCAAAGTGTGTAGTCATTTGATTCTGGGAGCGAGAGGAGGCTGAAGGAGGTTAAGTATAGCTTTTGTTTAGATCAGCACAGCATGGAAAATAACCATCTTTGTATAGCCTCAAGGCTCTGTATTGGAGGTCCTACTGAATGGCTCCCTGATCAACCACAGCCCTGGGAGGTTGATTGAGTGATTTCCTTAATTGGATTTTGTTTGTTGATCTCACTTTCTTGACTTTTTTTTTTTTAATAACTAGTTATAATCATGCCCTTCTACTGGAAAGAAAAAAAGCACACCTCATGCTGAGAAGGAATTCTATTTGTCCTTTGGCATCTGGTGGTTGGTGTAGCTTCCATTAGAGCTCACGTTACTGCTGAACAGTGGGCACAGTGCAGTGTTCCCAGCTCATCCTGGAGTACGTCCACACAGACGTGTACCATCTCGTGCTGGCAAAGCTGTGTGAGAGAGTCTGTCAATCAATCTGCTTGTGATACCCAAAATTGGGCTGATTTTGGTATTTAGGGAGTAAATAGAAAGTTGTGAGCTTCTCCCCACCAGAAGAAGCTACGGTTTGAGTTGTGTGATACAATGTGGGCCTGGTTCCATGAGTATTGGCCATCCAGGGTTAAATAACATGGTTCATCCCAGGTTAGGAAAACACATGGAGCATGAGTGACAGGAGAAGACTGCATGTAGCAGAACTGAGGCATGCGTGGAGCTTATAGATATGTAATTAACACAGGGGGATGCGGGGGCTTTATTCCTGATCAGAAAAACTTATGTCCAAAATTTTGGTAAGTCATAGCTGTTAATAAGAAGAGTTATCCCACTATAGTTAAAAGTGGAGATAGTAGATGGGGAATGAATGTGGAAAAGGGTAAGAGATGGGAAACATGCAGTAAGATGATGAAGGGAGCATTTGAGCCTAGAGAAAGCTGTTACAAGAATCTGAATAGAATTCAGGGAAATGAAATATAATGAGGAGGTTTGAAACTAGGGTGGGGGGAGAAAGGCACAATACATGCTGTGTGGGCAGAAATGAAATGGGGGAGTAGGAACTGAACAGGATAAAAGGGGGAGGGAGGAATGGTTAGTGGAGAAAATGAACTGGGTAAGAAAGTGGGAAATTTGTAAGGAGGGAGGAGGTTTAATGGAGAAGGTGGAAGAAGGAAGGTAGGCAAAGAAAATACGTGTAATGAGAATACTGAGTTAGAGGTGTGTGGGGAGGATACCAGAAGGTGGGAGCAGGGAAAAAAGGAGAAAATGTCCTATTACGTAGGAAAAGCAAAGGTTTTTAGAAATGCATCGCATTCATTTTAAAGTGTGTGTGTGAGTCAAGGCTAATTGGAGAGAGCTGTGGACACCAAAAACCTCAGAGAGAAAAGGAAAAAAAGAGAGCTAAAAAGAAAAAAAGTGTGGGAAAATAAAAGAAGAAAGGAGAAAAAGAAAGAAAAGCCAAGCATGACAGTATGTTACTTTGCAGACACTGTGCCATCAGGACCTCCTCAGATAGACGTGTTCCTGTGAGTTCTCACATCAACTTACCTTTATATTCCCCCCCTGAACCTGTGAAAAGACCCATCTCTACAGAAGTAGGCAGCCAGGGCACAAATGCTTTTCCCAAAGGAAATGAAGCCTCCACAGCTACAGGGTATGCCTGTCTTGACAAGCTATGAAAAATGCCCTCCATGCTGCTTCTGCCTGTACATTTGATTCATAAATTTCGGGTCAGGGCACATTTTAATTCCAGTTTCTAATGCCTTCCTGTGGTTCGTAGGACTGGGAAGTATGCATATTTTAGAGGAATTGGTGCAAAAACCTGACTTGAAACACTTGAATTTGGTGGTAGGAGCTAATGCTGTCCTCAAGAAGCAGATGAGACCAGTGTATGTTGAGTGGCTGACAGACTGAACCATAGAGTACCTGACCCTATAATGCTCAGAACTCGTCCTGTGACCAATGCCTGGAACTTTTTTGGAAGGGAACCTGTTGTCATTCTCTTTTGCCTGTCTTGGCTGTGCTAGGGCAGCTATGACAAGTTGTAGCAGGCAGAGCTAGAAGGGAATGCCTATTAGCTCCAAGTGCCCAGCCAGTAGTGGCAAAAAAACTAGGAGGGTGTATGGGATTGTCCTGCAAATCCCTAGGATTTGTTCTTGCAGGAACAGTGGTGTGCCTAGAAGTGCCACCACTTCTACACCAGACCTCAATGCATCTTGTGCTCTGAACAAATTCATGAGTATAGCCTGTAACATATGTTTTTTTCCCTCGTTCTGGTCTGCCTGCAGAACAGCGTATGAAGGAGAGCTGTGACACCTACCTCAGGCACTCACTTGGGACTAAACAGAGAGAGGGAAATGCCAACTCCATGCTCTGGTTTGTTGTAAGCATTGTGAAGGAATTCTTCTAGAGGGGCTTGCAGCCATTCAAACCCTCTGCCTTCCAGCCCTTTTAATAATCTCCATTTATAACATTCATAGTGAATGACTGAGTCAACAGAATAAGTGGTGGATGGGTTGAAGCCTCCGGGGTCTCCAGCCAGCCAGAGTCTGGCAGAATGAGCTGTTTGTGTGGAAGTAATTCTGGCATGACTATGTTTCTGAGCAAGGCTTCCCTTTCCCAGGCTTAGTTTCAGCCTATCTGATCTCTCACCTTGTTCCTTCTGATGTCCAGTCAGAAGAGTTCCTTCTGCAATTGTCACCACCATGAGCAGGTTTTAGTGCATTGCTCCTCAGTCTTTCTTACCCCTTCACTGGGAAATGACTTCTTCCCTTCATCTAGAAACCTTCCACTCCTGTTTCCTCTGTGTACTCTGCACTGGGCTTCTGCATTAGTAGTAACTTCTGGGTGATTGACCTTATCTGAAGTAAAATAAGATGTTCTATTACAGTTGCATCTGAAATGAAGAATTTCAGTAGTGAGGTGAACGCTAGTGGAAAACAATGACATCTTTGGCTAATCTACAGGGAAAAAAATGCCTTTCTGCTTGTGTGAGATGTGCAGGCTTGTGTGCCTGTCAAAAAACCTTTGTTTAAATTTTGGAAAGGATGGTAGGAAAAACAATAGAGATCTAAAACCAAAAAAAGTGGGGGTGAATAAAGGTTACGATCAGACTGTGCTGGCCATTGGGTCATGTCCGTGTGATCACAGGTAACCATATAATGATTGCACAATCTAGATTTGTAAAGGAAATAAAAATTCTAAATTTTCTTGTATCAGTAATTGTAAGGGACTCATATCCCTGTAGCAAGATTAAGCCCCTTAGCACAACCTATGAAAAACTCTTCTGTGCTGCAAGGAACCATCAAGAGAGATGTCAGATGTTGCCAGCCCCCTGGGGCCCTGCAGGAGTGGGAATATGGAGGTAAAAATACCCAGATGGTGTTGGGTAAACGCACAATGCCATCTGCTTTAAGGAAAGGTGGAAAAATCCCAATGGCTTCTGCTGGTCTGAGCTTGTGGGACAGGTGTTCCTGACCCCAGGGTGACGATTGCTTCAGTCATGGGGGTTTGAACAAGACACCAGTCAAGCAGCTGAGGGTTTGACTGTGTGGTTAACAGCACCAGCGCTCCCCCACCAAGGTCTCAAATAGTGGATTTTCATTGTAAGGAGGACAATCAGTACAGAAATTAAGGGAATGTAAGACGGTATTTCCAGCCTATGACATCCATTAAATCTATTAAAGTAAGCCAAGAGTTATAAAGAAGGTTAATTTGTTCTCTTACAGAATCTCAAAATAATAGCATAATCTATTGAGACTCCTACCACTGATCCCTGCTAACTGCCTCCCACTCTTCTGGTGGCATTAACTGCTTCATATAAGCGTAACAAAGACAGGGAAGGTCAGCTGTTCTCCGCCTGATCCCTGGCTCTCTGCTACTGTAAAGTGAACCTGCATTTTTTTTTTTTTTATTTTCTAAGTGGATTTTACCTGTCCCCAACTGGTATTGGTGCAGCTGCGTGTAAAAACTCTATCGTCTTAATTGTGAGTGCTGCTGCTTTGTGTTGAACCAGCAGTCTTGTTTGGGGAAATTCTCTTGTTTGTTTTGGACATTAAATATTTAAGGCTTCCATTTTGGTGTATATTTTTTTGGCCGGTGAGAGGGAAAACTGTTTGAATGCTTTTTCTCTTTGTTTTCCCCATAGTATGCTTGCCCTCCAGCACTGGCTAGGTAAGCAGTTTTATAAAAGGGAGATTTTTTTTTTTTTCTTCTGACGCAGCTTTTCTTGATAGCTTTGAGCTACAAGTTTCTCAAGATGAAACATCCACCTTATGCAGATCTCTGGAGCTTTTTTAAGAAAAAGTTCTCCTCCCACTCCTCAAACTTGCGTGGCTTCATACCACCATTCCTGCTGTGTGCCTGCTGCCTGTCACAGAGCTGCACGGAGGCTTGGCTTAGGTTCTCTTCTTTTTCCCTTTGCCTGTGGTCTGAGATACTGCTCTTGTGTCGTGACTGGGTGCTTTCTGCATGTGGTGACAGCTCTGTCGTGGTCAATTGTGAGATACAAATGTCTTCTCCTATTGGAAGTGCCAGATTTTCCTCACTGTCCGTATTCGATTGAGAATTAGGACAAACGGTTGTCTATTTTCACATAGCTGTACTCCTGCTGCCTAAAATGGCTTTCAGACTGAGATTACCGCCAAGAAAGAAAATGAGAAAGACCTGAGTACATGTGTGAGTTCATCAGCTCTGAAAAGAGAGGTAGCTACTGTCAGGACAAAACCAGTGCTGATACCTCAGCATGTGCTGGGGCAAATACTTAGCTGCAGCTGCTTTCCTTAGGATGAATTTTAAACTGCTGCTTGCCTTATTTGTACTGATGAAGCTTAGTTGGCTGTCGGTGAGTGAGACCTGGCAGATAGAAACAGCCTGTGTTAGTGCTTGTAGAGGGAGGGCACTAAGAATTTCCAGAAATAAGCATTTTACTTTAAGGGGAAAAAGAAAAATCAATATGATCTGCAAAGTGTAACTGGAGACACAATGACTAAGACAAAAAGAGGTAAATGGTTGCCCCAATCCAGGAGCCAGTATTTTTGGAGCCCACATCATGTTGGGTTAGCTTTTTGTAAAAGGAAGACAAAATGCTCTGAGAATGGTGTGTGCTTTGCCTGGCTTCCACAGCCAGAGGTAGAAACGCTCCAGGGATCCTTTCTAAGGGTACTTTTCCTCTGGTCAAAGGTAGAAAATACGATCTGGCTCCTGAAAGGCAGGTTACTCTGAAAGGCAGGTAGTTCTTTGTGTGCTCTGCAGACTGTTGAGAGATGGGGTGAGCGTGCTGGAGAGTCTGGGTGAATTGTGTAAAGGTAATTTCTATACTGCAGGAGTAGAAGATGCCATGGAGAAGGGTCATCAACAAGAAGGTGTAGGTAAAATGCAACTATGTGGTGGAATAACATACCTCCCTCAGCCTTTGGAGATGGGCCAAGCAAGACTAAGGATTTTCCAGCTGGAAGCCTACCTCTGGCATATCCAATCAAGGACAGGTCAGGAGGTTGCCCCAGAAGCATCCAGAACCAACCAGTGATGAGGCTGGAGGTTTTGCTGCTGAGTCAGTGGCCAAGGGAGCCTGTGTCTCCTGCCAGCCATGCAGAGGCAGCTGTGATTCCCTTGCACCCACCGATGGACAGCCTTCACCCCTCTGAGCTCCCGAGCGCAGCGCTTATGCTTCGCAGAGATACCTCAGGGCTTATGGCAATTGTGAATTTTTTTTTTTTTCTTTATTCTCTATGTAGCTGCCACATGCTGTGCTCAGCAAAGAGGTCTTTTCGTGACCCTTCTCAGCCCTACCGGCAAAGACCTACCCCAGCACCGGCTAAATATCTTGAGCTTCACAGTTGCTTTTTTAAAAAAAAAAGAAAAGTAAAGGCTTTTAAACTGTGCTTTGCAAACTATGCTGAAGGTTTCATGAAGTGGGTATTTTTAGCATGTCATAAAAATATAAAGCCCCACTCTTATTTTTATCCCTTCAATCTTTGCAAAATTAATTGAAAGCATTTTACCTTGCTCTCCTTTGCTTCCCTGACTTTCAGAAACTAGCTAACTTTAGGACCCAGGAGGGAAGGCGTCATCAGATGTTGGCAAACGCTGGCCATGTTGTGTGTCTATTTATAGTAGGCGTGTGTCTAACCACCTTGTCGTCTTTTCTTAGCATCAGCTGGACGAGCTCAGCTATCAATTATCCATGAAGCTAATGATAATACAAGGAAAGCTATGCAAAGCAGGTGCTCAGAGGGGAGAGAAAAGGGGGAGGTAGGTGACAGGACAGGGAGAGATGAGGTTTTAGGAACTGGAAAAGATCCTTTTGCTCAGCCTGAAAACCCTTATTATCTGTAATAATTATTAATAACAGGGGTGCCTGCACAAAGTCATTGTGTCTGCTTTCAGCTGGTACATCCCGCCCAAATGTTATTTCCCTCATTTATTTTCATTGTGTTGGCAATCAAAGATGGCTTTTTTCTTCTTTTTCTTTTTTCTTTTTTTTTTCCCCTCCCTTTGCTTTTAATAGTCCTTGAGCTGGGTGGTGTTCTTCCCCCCTCTCTGTCCTGGGTTCTGGTATTTGGGTTGGTAATAGCAGGTTCTAGTTTCCCCGTGGAAAAACTGAGCCTCTTATGCTTGGAGACTGCACCTCTACGTTTGTTTCCTCTTTTGTCTCTGTTTCAGAGAGGATTTTGCCTGTAAGGACTCTGGGAGAAGGGAGCAAATGAAGGGGTGTCATTCCACTCGTTGCCCGTGACAAAGCTGATTGTCAGCATTGTCAGCTATTTATCGGCCTTTTTTTTATATATTTTTTTTTTGATAGCTTGGCTTTGCTGCTTTTCTCTCTAAGCGCAGGGGAGCAGAACAGCGTGAACTCTGCTCTTGACAGCAGCTCAGGTTCTGACACCATCTGCCGCCTAATCCACTTCCAAGGAAGGGTCTGACGTCTGTGTGCATGTGTGTGCACATATACGCTCCCCACCTAGCCATACATCATTTCAGCAGACTCACACTGACCAGCTCGCAAGCGCCATTTCTCTTGCAAGAATTGGCCTTTGATACTTCTTTTCTTCCTCCTGCTTTAGATTTCCCTGATTCAGATTGACACATTGTGGTGGGAAGCAGGGGAGGGGGGTTATAAGTTGAAACTGGAGAAGATTTCCTCAAAATTTGAACACCTCTCTGTTTTCCTAACTAGTCTTGCTGAGGTGCTGGACTTTCAGATTAATTTTTTTTTCCCCACTTTTCCTGGAAGTTATGAGTGTGGGATGCATGGATTTCTTTTGCAAAAGCAGCAGGAAACAGAACATGTGTAAATTGTCCGTGCCAGGCTCCTTGGATAGCTGGTAAGTGGGTTCTTACAGGAACTGTTGAATTTTAAGCTTTTCAGTGACATAATGGCCAGTCTTGTTTGACTGCCGTCTGCAAGCACTGAATGCATTTCAAGCTTTCTGAATCTCCTTCCTCTAATAATATGTGAAGAATGACAGTTATCACGCATGATGCTATATCTGCTGATGTTTTTAGATGCACCGTGTTCAACACAGTTCACTGGTTGCGCTGGATCATGTTTGCTCATGTCACTCAGTACTGTGCACACACAGTGCTGCGGAAAACGGTGAGAGAATTGAGATGGGGAGAGAAGAGGGTTTTCGGGAAGGATGGAGGGATGGCACATTATGCATTCAGAAATGCCAGTTTTCTTGCTTGTAGTCAGTTATGCCATTTTTCTGGACTAGGGTAATGAATGTTTGAATTGGCTTCTGGAAAACAATAGCTCTCTACTGCTGGGCGGCTCCTACACCTGAGTCTTGTGATTTCTTCCTCCTGGGTGCCCATGGATAACCCTTTCCCCCCTATTTGAAAAAGTCTCCGTTGCAAAAAATGGGTGTCTTTCCTGGCTGTGAAGAATTGGACTACCTTCAAAATTTAACACAGTCTTTGGAAAGACATCCTTGTCTGTGCCAAACGAGGGACTAGGAATTCAATGTGCCTGTGAAGCCGAGCAGAGTTCTGCCATGTAATGCAGAGGTTTGACCCCGGGCTTCCTGATGGATCTGGAAAGACTGTCATCATCTGCAGGGAGGCTTTAGATCAGGCTCAGTTATAGCTTTCACTGGTTCCTGTGACATTCTGATTTGTGGTTGGATTTTTTTCCCCACTCCATCTGCCTTTGTTAGACCCTCTCCCTTGTTTTCCAGGCACGCGCTAATGGCAGGAAGTTATTTGCCTGTGTGACCTTCACAACAATTTCTGCATCGTATTGAGCATGGATTAGAGGAATCCTGTTATTCAGTTGCACTTGGTTTCATCAATCACACTTAAAACAAAATAAAAAAAAGTTTCATACTTAATTATAGTCATAACTAGGAAAGCAAACGAACATCGTGTTGTTAATTGGAGATAGATTTCTATACAAAAAATAGTTAATCGATGATCTTTAAGTGCATTTTATTCATCATGTAGCAGAAAAATGACTTTTTGACTCTTTGAGATTACTTGTGGAGGTATTAAAAGAGACATTTATATTAATATCATATTGACATGTATTGATGAAACCTGAAAACTTCTCTACTTTTCCCACTGCAGAAAATTGCTTTCATTTGTCACTTCTAAAGGAGTCAGGGGAATAATTCTCCACCCTCAGCTGGCAACTTAGGATTGATCTGATGAAGATAGAATATTTCAGACAATCGATTAAAGAACTTATCTTCCAACCCTAGTTTCAGCTCCTGTGTAGGATCGCATCCTGTTTGCAACAAAACACTTACAAGCCTCAGGTTATTTTTGAAAATGTATTCTCCAGAACCAAGCAATAGTTGAAGTACCAGAACTGTGTTGTGATGTGGTTTCATTTGGAGGCTGTTGTTCTTCACATTTTGCGCCTTTCCATGCAGGGAAAATAGCAGTGTGCATATAGAGGAACTGGACTTCTGAAATCACATTTTTTGCTTGAACGTTATCATTTTTCAGTGAAATATGTAGCTACAAGACAGTGGAAAAATGATAATGAGTGTTGTGCTTATGAGAATTGTGCCTCATTTTACATTCATAGTATTTAGAAAGTGCTCCCTTCCCTAGTATGTTTGTTTTCCAGTAGAAAAAAAATCTAATGACTATTAATTAATACTGATATATAGGTCATCTAAGATAAAAACAAAACTTCTTTCACTGCTGAAACATCTCTAGGGAATTGGAAAGCACTCCCTTCAGTACTAGAATGTTGAGTGATTTGTTGTTTTCCAGTTTTATCCACTGCTTATGTGTTTCTGTTCTATTTCAGCATGGGGACTCTGTCTCATAAGCATAGACCTTTGCCAACCTTCCATTGAGGTTTTAACAGACCTACACAAGGAGGGATGAGGGTTCCCCTTGGGCTTAGGTATTCCCTTTGTGCCTCTAGCCAAGCAGCAAGGAGCCCAGGAGGAAAGCTGATCCTCATGGGAGGTAGAGATCTTGCAGTAGAAAGCCTGAACAATTCTGAATAAGGTCCTGGAATCCAGCCATTTGGGGGTTCAATTTCCAGAAAGAGATTTCATGCATGTGAGCAGAACAATGTTGTCTGAACGCGTGCTTTCAGAAGGCTCTTTAGTCAGCTTATTACAGTCAAGCTTATCCAGCACTATTGATAAGCTGAAACCCCAAGAAAAACCAAAAGCCCAAACAAACTAAAATCTGAGAGTTGAGATGCCCTTTCCCCTTGCAACACTGCAAGTAACTGTTGCAGAAAAAGGGCAACAGGAGGTGGTCCTGAATCTGGCAGTTCGGAATAATTCTGGCTGTGTTACCTGTATCAGCTGTTTGGATGATTCTGGCTAGCTGGGCTGTTCTCCGTGGAGAAACAGGCTTCACTACTTCTATTGATTTTATTAGTGAAAATAATGCACTTTCTGAATGTGTATGAAGTTTTATATTGAGTATATTGTAAATATTTAATATAAATTTATTATTTATAAAATATATATTATTTATATTAATATATTTATATTAAATATATTGAGTGAATTGTAAATGTTTAATTATATTGAGTGTATTAGAATAACATTGGATACCCACATTGAGACCACTAAGTTAATTTGCTGAGCCTGGGTGCATAGTCATTTTTGAAACTGGTGCCCCTTTCAGGTCTGTTTATTTGCTAAACTTTTAACTTCAAATTAACTTTGAAAATTTAAGTAATAGAAAGTGACACTTTCACTTCCCTTATTTTGGAAATGGTGGATATAGTGTATGTTTTCTCGTTTCCTCATGTATAAAATGCATATATATGTTAATGATGGTCAACATTTCATAAATTGTTTTTAGGCTGAATATTCTTAACATCTTTACTCTCCTATAAAAAGTAATGTCTCAGGTGAAATTATCTGCAACTGGTTAGGCAATTGGAACTAATTTTTTTTCCCCCCTTGGTCTGTAATGAAAAGTCTAATTTACCATATCTCTTTAAAACTGATGGTAGCAATCGCTCTACAGTGGGAACTCGTGTCATCTCTTGGTTGCACAAAATCTAGGTTTGTGCTACTTGTGTTTGTGTATTGCATGTGCTTTTTTTTTTTTTGTTGTTGTTTGTTTGTTTGGAAATCAGGGGAAGGAGTGATCAGAAATACCAGTGAGGAAGCTGGAAGTTTGAGAATTTTTAATCTATGAGAAGTATACTCTATTTCCATATTTAAAAATTTTCAGACAGCAGTAGCTTGCTATCATGTTCAAGATGGCAAGCTCTGATTTGTGTGCATCTGTGGTGATCTCAAGGCAAACTTCAGTTTTCCAGTATGATTGAATTTAAAATCAAGTTGTTTACCTCATATGGAAATATTTGTTGCAAGCAAACTCGAGTTTTTTACATCAGGAGCAAAACATTTCTCCATGTTACTTGCCCTTAATACTCTGGGTTTTGATCTGCATGTGCCTGGTTTATATAAAGCAACTTGAGAACCTGAGGGGTGGCAGATCACCTAGACAGGATGATGCTTGTCTCGGGTTACTGCAGGGAATAAAGTGTGAAATAGCAGAGGTATTGATGAGGACATGTGATATATCCTGAAAAATCACCAGCTGTTCTTGACAATTGAGAAAAAGCACCAGTGTGGGATCCACCTCCCAAATGGAGCAGCAGGAGATGGGCGAGCTCCCTCGCCGCTGCGGGGGGACTGAATGAGAGTCTCGGGATAGCGATGACGGGCGATGGCTGGCTGGGTGTAATTCTAGAGTCAAATTACTGCTTCATTTAAAAGGAGGAACCTTACACCTGTTGGACTTTGTAAGAATGAAGTTGCACAGACGTGGGGCTACACATGAACACGGAATGAGGACTGTAGTGCAGTAGGCTTGAGTTACTAGGCTTTTCAGAAGACTTTCTCTTTGAGTAAGTTACGTGTTGGGACTTGGAATACACACCATGAAATGTTGACAATAACAATTAGAAAGTGAATATAATTTCTGCCAGCTCTCATCTCTGGCCTGCCAGAGAAATGCTCATTTTAGATAGCAGGTTCTTAAATTCCTGTTTCTTTTTGTCTGAAGCAGTACATAGATTTTATATCTCGCTCTGAAGATGGATGAATATAGCTCATCAGGGTATCCTTATTCTGTGATTTCTGGGGGCTATCAGGGTATCCTTATTCTGTGATTTCTGGGAGATCTGTTGCAGGGGGCTGCTTCATCAAACATTCCTAACACAAATAATCTCAAAAAACCCCAATGCAACCAAATCCTCAAAGATAAGTGCGGAAAGGGCACATTCTCCTAAAATTCCAGATGAGTATTTGTGCCTGTGCCGAATGCCACAAGCACGTGTGTACACAGAGTGCTGTGGTTTCTTTAAAGGAGGCTGGGAGCATCTCTGTAGTTTGCAACTCATGGATGCTGCCACCACCCCCTGCTCTCAGCACTGATGTCAAAGGGCAGTCCGACTGAACAAGGGAGATAAAAAAAATTTATGGGCTTTAGATCCTGAGGACCCTCTTCCTTTAGGGGTTGATCCTTTCACATGATAGTATCAACACTGAGATAAAGCTGAAGGTAGAAATTCCCATCTATTTGCTTGCCTGTGTGGTTGGTTTTTTTTTGAGAAGCAGAGCTTTTCATAGGCCTCTCAGCAGGACGTGAGAAATGCTCATTTTAGATAGCAGGTTCTTAAATTCCTGTTTCTTTTTGTCTGAAGCAGTACATAGATTTTATATCTCGCTCTGAAGATGGATGAATATAGCTCATCAGGGTATCCTTATTCTGTGATTTCTGGGGGCTGGGGGCTGCTTCATCAAACATTCCTAACACAAATAATCTCAAAAAACCCCAATGCAACCAAATCCTCAAAGATAAGTGCGGAAAGGGCACATTCTCCTAAAATTCCAGATGAGTATTTGTGCCTGTGCCGAATGCCACAAGCATGTGAAAGTGTGTGTACGCAGAGTGCTGTGGCACACAAATAATCTCAAAAAACCCCAATGCAACCAAATCCTCAAAGATAAGTGCGGAAAGGGCACATTCTCCTAAAATTCCAGATGAGTATTTGTGCCTGTGCCGAATGCCACAAGCACGTGTGTACACAGAGTGCTGTGGTTTCTTTAAAGGAGGCTGGGAGCATCTCTGTAGTTTGCAACTCATGGATGCTGCCACAACCCCCTGCTCTCAGCACTGATGTCAAAGGGCAGTCCGACTGAACAAGGGAGATAAAAAAAATTTATGGGCTTTAGATCCTGAGGACCCTCTTCCTTTAGGGGTTGATCCTTTCACATGATAGTATCAACACTGAGATAAAGCTGAAGGTAGAAATTCCCATCTATTTGCTTGCCTGTGTGGTTGGTTTTTTTTTGAGAAGCAGAGCTTTTCATAGGCCTCTCAGCAGGACGTTTTTCCTTTGCAGGAAATTCATATTTGAAAAAAGAGAGAGGAGAAGGTATTTGGTAGAGACTGTAAAGGATGTCAAAAATCTCCAAGTAGATCTTGGTGCACCAGGGACTATGTATGATGGTGACGTTCTCTAAATGTCAAGTAATGCTTGCTGGCCAAAATGGTCTAAATTCACATATAGCGATGTGCTCTGAAGCTGTGGGGGTTCTCCAAGGAATAAAAGTCACTGTAGATATTTCAGTGAGGATATCTAAACAGCGTTACTGCAGTTGGAAAAACAAAAAAAAATGGAAAAAACCCAGAAAAAAATAAAACCCGAAAAAGAGAAGAGGGAATTTCTGAGGAACACAGAAGAATAGAAATTTAAGTGGGTATCTCGGTTCATTGATGTCTGCTGTAATTTCTCAGGGATCAGTCTCTCCTGTAATAATCTTATTCTACTTTAAAGTAGTCGATGAAAGAGTGCACTTTCACTGTAATTAATCAAAAGCAGCGTCGAGGTAGGAAACCTTTGCCTAACTCCTACTCCCGCCTCGCCTGCACAGATCTTGAATGAAACTCACCAGGTGTTTGCGTATTTACTGAAATTCCCTTAACTCAAGGTTTTCCCTCAGCTTCAGGGTAGAAAATGTTGGTCTAATCATTCTGAATTGTGAATGTCTCACTGGAGTCCTTTGGCTGGAGAGGAGCTCCTACAAGGAGCGCAGTGCTCCACTGCCAAATGTCTTTATTTGTTATGTTGATTTAAAGAAAGCGTCTAAAATGATTTATTTTGTCACTTCTCTGCTCTCTTTTCTGGTGATTGTGTATGCAATTGTGAGGAACCAAGAGCAGCTAGTGTGGCCCTGTATTTGAGTGGGAAACTGCTATTTTAAATCAGGCTGGAAAGGACTATTTTTAAAACTGAAGATTGTGCTTTTAGCAAAAGCGCTGGAGGTGTGGGGACATGGAGGAAGTATAGGGATTGGTATATTTAACCCTTCATAGAGTTCTATGTTGGGGTTTATGCCCCTTTGCAGGAGAGAAGTTGCCTGTTATCTGGATGTTTTGGAAAGATTGTGATACAGAGGCGGAATAGATGATGCACAACTCAGCTTATGCCCATGAGTGTAAGGTCTGAGATCTTGTTTACAACAGGAATCTGTCTCGTGACGGTGTTTTCAGCAGCTGGTGTCAAAATGAGTGTGGCTAGTACAAATTAGTACTAAAAGCACTCAGCAGTTCCTGATGGCAAAATTCTCTGCACAAAGGGAACAGCGTCACGTAGGTGCGGTGTCCCCCTCTTGCTGCACTGGAGATGGGCTAGATGAACTGGGGTGAGTTAAGGCAGGGAGACGAGCAATGTGAGAAGCTGCAGAAGCTCCTATTATTCAACTGGATAGGTTTGATGTCTCACTAACAATATTAGCAATTCACTGGTCTTTCTCAGTAAGGCTGCTGGGTCTAGATATGTGAGTGCAGCCCCTGGGGTTTCTCTTCTCTTGACAGACAAGGAGGCTATCTCAGTGCACTCTTTATGAGCTGCCTGGCATATTTCAGTTTCCTTTCCTATACACTCCTGTGTATGATTTCCAGGTGGGTCTCATCCTTTTCACAGCAAAGCAGACCTTTTTGCATAGCTGCTTTACCTAATACGGACTATGCACTCTGCAGGATGTTTTAGGTTAGAAAATTAGCATGTAACACTGTCGGCATAGTGGGATTATTTAAAAGTTGGGTTTTTTCTCTCCTTGGATCATCATATAAATCACCCTGGGCCGCAGACCTTGTGTTGGGATGTGACTTCCATGAAAGATGTGCCTAAATTTAGTTACAGAACAAAGTTGTTTCTTCATTATTTACTGCTTAGAAGCTCATCAGTGTTACGGGTTAGTTCACATATTGGTGGACTTGTAAATGCTTGGTTATTTCCTATAAAGTGCAGAGAGGGTATTAGCCAAACAAAGTGGGACCTTGAGCAGTTTAGGATTACATTTTATGGGAAAACACTAAACTGCTGACATTATAGAGTCAATAAACCCTTGAATTGATCTATACTGTAATTTTTTCTGGGTTGCATCCTCTTCTGCCATTCCCTACGTGGGAAGGAAATGGTTTTCTGAAAATGTTTCTGCTGATATCAGTGTTAGTGTTCCTAAAGACAGAACAAATCCAAATGTTCTGGTCTCCACTTATAGCCCAGCACTTCTTGGTCCTGGTCAATATGAGGCTCAGTTCTCTTATAAATTATTTGGCATGCATTTGGAACTCTCTCAATTCTACCTCAGCCCTGCAAAGGGGTAGGGTTCAAACATAGTTCAACATGGTACTTTCTGTTCCACAAGGTGTACCTAGGTTATAACTGCTTTATTTAGCACAGTGGTCTCTTTTGTTGCAGTCATGGCCTATTTACAACTTCCAGGAAAAGTTTCATGTCTGTGCTGCTTGCACTAGAAAAACTGTGCTAACAACAATTTTTGCCTTTCATCCATAGAAAAGGGACCTCTTCCTTTGTTTTATAAGTATTCTGCATTGCTGTTTAAATAGATTTCTATGGAAAACAAATTTCTGTTTGTATTTCTATGATCAAAATCATTGACATGGAAGAACTGTAGCTATATTCTTCTCAGATCAAGGATGTTGATGCTTTTAAGGGGAGAAGGCGAGAAAGCTTCAGAAGTGCACTTTAGAGATGCATGTGAACTTGAACAGATTTACAATGCTTCCCTAAAAACAATGCAGAACTGAAGTCTACAGGGCTTGAAATTGGAAGAAGTCTGAGACAACAAATGGAGCTATTGGGCTGTGTAGAAAATGATTGTCTGCACAGCCCAGTGAACTGAGGGGAATTGCAGGAATAAAAAAAAAAATACATGCAGCTGAGTGCCCAGAGTTTTTTCTTCATTGTGAGTGCTTCTCATGAAGCCTTACAAGTGGGCTAACATAATCTAAGTCTCTTTGGATCCTCCTTAGCAACCCAGTTTCATGTGGCAGAGGCTGTGAGCACCTTGGCTTCCTTTTTTTTCCTTTGTGCAGCTGTTCCCAGTTTCCTGCAGGCACCTGGGATGCGCTGGCCTTACTGGTGAAGTGGTGTAGTTACTGTGTCTGAGTTAACTGGCAGCTGAAAGGCAGCATAAGTCTCTAAGCAGTCAGGTGGCAGCAGTGGAAGCAGCTATAGAGGCGCAGTTTGATTGCATTTAATCTAAGTATATTTAAATCTATTTAATCTAAATAGATGCAGAGAAAACTGAGCAGTGCCTGTTACCTCTGTGTTTTTATACCGTATTTGAGTTGTAAGAAAGGGAGGTATTTAATTTGCATGTAGCTAAGGCACATTATTCCCTCACATCTCAACCTCCAGAAATTGTCAAAACTACTGTCCTCTTACAGCCACCTTCTGTGGACTGCTAATAACTAACCCGCGAGCAAGAGCGAATGGTACGTTACAGCTTTAGGGGTGGCGGCTAGTACTTTATTTCCAATACATGTGAGCTTTGAGATAACTGTGAATCCTCTAGGGATTTGGATTTACTATTGACATGCAGACAAATCCCTAAGCCTGACTGTAAAACTGCTCAAGGCTGGAGATGGGCTGAAGTGGCAGTATTTAGTCACGCTACTTCTGGTTCCTCTGCCAAAGCTGTTTGTTTATATTCTGATCTGATTGGCATAATGTATCTGCATTTGCTTCTCTTTTTGAACAGAATTCTTCATCTCTAGTCTAGAAGAAAATAAATTGCATCAGTCAATGGGTAAAGATTCTTGATCTAATAACTGATTAAAGAGTAAGACTAGAGGCAAGAGATCAGTTTTTGGTCTAAAGGGATATTATCAGGGATTCACGTGGAGCCAGAATGGTTGTTGCTAAATATGTTATTGGAAACTGTTTGGAAACAGGAAATGAACTGTGGGGTGATGAAACTTCTATCTAGGCTATTCAAAATGAAAATAAATTGCGGAGTAGCAAAAGGATCGGTTGTAGTGAATGGATGGGCTGTAAAATGGGGGATGCAATTCTGTGTTCACAGGGCTGCTTTCCTCCATCTGCATTACTTTGCAGTTAACTCAGGCAAGGATGGACTTTGCATTAGTTATTACCCATTTGGAGAGAGATTTAGTAGTCACAGTAGATAATTGTATGAATATTTCTGCTTACTGCTCAGAGAAGCAAATAGAAGTCAGGGAAGGCAAATAGAGCAATAGTAATTTGATCGGTGAAATGGAACAGTTTATGGATGAGAAAAGACTTGATAGAAAAAGTTTTAGCAGCTTGAATGGCATGAGGAGCAAGCAGAAGGCAGGTAGGGAACGCTAATTTATTCCTTGCCGTGACGTAAGAGCAAGAGAGCATCAAATAAACTTGTCAAACAGGTTTAAAAGAATGGGAATTATTTTTGCTCACATCTCAGTGTTATATGGTGGATCTCATTTGTGCATAATCTCACAGAGACAAAAACCATACCTGTATTAGAAGGCCAAATGAATGAACACTGTAAAAATCCATTGGTGAGCGTGAATTGGAAGGATTTGACACAGACCACCTCAAGGAGCCCAAAGCTTTCTTTGCTTAAGGCAAGATGTGGTTGTGGAAGGCAATAACATACCTTCATGCTTGTCCTGTTGTGTGCTGCTTCTATGAGCATCCGTTACCAACTGGCTGCAGGCAAAAGCTGCTGGCATAGGTAAACATGTGGGCTCTCTCAGTAAGATTGTTCTTCTCATCTTAAGGTCTGTCTGTGTACAGCAGGCAGAGATGAACTTATCATATCCTTTGCCCTGAGCTAGCACAGGTGAGAGCTTGAGTCTGAAAACCAGCTCACCATGTTGACATGATGCTGAGATGGATCCAAAAAGCCCTACTAGCAGGTTTACTGGATCCTGCTGCCTCAGAGTGGCTCAGCATACTGAGTAGGCTGACTTCCATCCACAGAAAGTGGTATAGATGTGGAGGTGCTTGCTGTCCCAGAGGCGTCAGGACCGTGTATGAATTCTGAGCTGAGAAGGAGACCACCGTTGCCACGTTCTCCAAGCATTACCCTACTAGCCAGCTTAGCTGTTATGTTACTTGGAGGAACTTAATGCCCTTCCTCTCCATAAAATATTATATAGGGAGCCCATATTTCTCAATGTGGGGTCAGTTATCTACAATATATGCGTTAAAAAAACTGCACCAAAACAAGTGAGTCCTCTTCTGCCTTGAGCTTTTATCCTGGAGCCTATTTCTTTTTTTTTTTACAGATGGTTTCTGTTATGTTTCAGGGTTTCAATTTGTGTGGAAAGCTGGAATTTTAGCTGTGCCTGCGTGTGGTTTAATAGCCTAAAAACAATTAGGCACTGCAGAGAAAATTCACTAAGCTTGAAATAATCCGTGTTAACCACTATTCTAGTTTTGTTTTTGAAGACATGTAGCCTGTGTTCAGAAAATCCCTCAAACTTCATAAAGATCAGTCTGAAAGAAGGAATTTTGCTGAGCTGCAAGGCAGGGAAATGGTTACAGCTCTCAGATTTCTGTTGTGTTTGCAAAGCAAGACAACAGGAATGGAAACTTCCCCCCCTCCACCACTTTCCTGATGCTCTATTCTTCATTGCAGGGCTGTACAGAATGATGTGGGCCACTGCACATTTATGTTGCTCTGTTGTGTCATTGCAGTTTATACCAGCCAAAAACCTGATTTGTGAGGAGTTCAGCAGTTGTTTTTTGGTCAAAATTGCAGCAAAGGCTCTTGCAAGGCAATATCACTGAGTTCAGTGAACTCAGTTTATACCCACTTGTTCTTCAGCATGTGGCATCCTCAAGATCCATGCCAAAAAGATTCTCTACAGAAGCTGGCACGTAGTTTCCAGGAAAAACAATGAGAAGTACTTTCCAGTTCCTGTATATTTGTACACAGTGCCCTCCACCAGTCCTCTGAGTTTTAGCTGTTACATCAAGGAAGAGTAATTTTGTTCCAAGAGAGAAAACATTGGCTTGTTGTAAACTTCATTTCTTTGCTATGATTTCCAGTTCAGAAGTTGTCTTGGTTTTTTCCCTTCCCTTTAAAAATTTTTTTGTTTGTTTTTTTGCGCCCCTTCTCTGACTGGTTGCAACTGGAGTTGAACGAGAAGTCAAGGTAGTCCCCTCAGTCTTATGAGAAGATGTATACAGCTCCCATGAGGACAACAAAAGTTTTGAGAGGGTCAAGTGATTTTTCAGGTAACTTAGTCTATCTACCTTTGATCTCAAGGATCTTACTGTTTTGCAAACTAAAAAAGAAAAAATGCCTTGCTTTGCTCATGCAAAGCAATTTGTGGGAATGGGAAAAACCTAAACACCCCATCCTAAAACTAAAAAGACCTCAACTCCCAAAATGTAGGAAAAATGGGCCTTACAAGAAAAAAATGTGGGAGAGAGAAGAAAACAAAGTATCTGAAGAACAGAATTCATTCTTAGCTGTGTATAAAGCACCAAAACAAGGTGCATGGGATCAGATTATATTGTCTCTGATTCATTGTTCATTTCAAGTAGGTTTTCTGCACTGTTGTGCTTATCTTTTGAGGGTTATCTTTGGCTGTGAAAAAAAAAAAAAACCAACACCCTTTCCTGGCACTGGGATGCTGGGAGAAGATTGCTGTCCCCACTCTCTGTGGTGTCCAGGGATTGTTGGGCTTGGAAAATCCCCCCTTAGCTTGATGACTCCTGCTCAGTACAGGCCCTTAGATGTGTAAAGTTTGGTATGGAAATAAGAGCATTGAGTCAGTGGAGGCTGGTGTTACAGAAGCTGTCTCTGTCCTGTTCTGAGAGCAGCTGAGGAATGGTGGGGGTGGTACCCACTTAGGATAACAGATCTTGACATGTTTGTGGATGCAGCTATCAGCCAAAGGAGCAGCCAGTGTCCTTTGCCTGCTCTCGTGTATCTCTTACATCTACTTGGCACCTCTCTCCTCTCTGCTCTCGCAACAAGAGCTTGGAGAATGAGTGACTATATCACTTTAGCTGTCTGGAAAGACATATTTCCTCCAAGCTCCCTCAGCCTAGAAAAAGAAAAGCTGTAGGTCTTGTTAAATATCACTGTCATCTAAGATATAGGAAAATAAAGTTTTGGGGGAGTTTAATTCTTTTCTTCACAGTGGGGGTGCCAATTGTGTGGGATTTGTTAGTCATTAGTGTAATACAAGTAATAAGGATATTCTGATTTGCCTGAAATGAACAGCCTGGAAAAATCACATGAAAGATGGATTACACGGGGTTCCTTCTTTTCGGTTTGAAGTCTGTAAGTTCACCCAAGGACCTGCCCTTCTGGCTGTTCATTTTCAGAGCCCTTCTGAGGTGTACCCAGCGCATAAAGCAGCCTCCCAGCACATTATGTATCATGAGGTAATGCGTCAAACTGCGAGAAAATAGATACTTTGACACAAAGTTCTGCACTTAAAAAAAGCAACACACCTCCTTGCTTCCAATCTTTTGGTTAGGTATTTAAAAAAAAGATATTTTCCCACAAAAGCAATTTATTGCTAATTCTATACCAGCAAAAGTGGGATATGTAATCATTATTTTGAATTTGAAAGGGGGGATGAAAGGTGGTACAAGCAGTGTGGTTTGTTAGTGATGGCTGCAAGCAATAGGCCTGCGGTTCTGCAGCTATTGGCTTGTTTGATTTATTCTGTTAAGAAGTGCTTGGTTCCCCTTTTTCCAGCATTGTTTATGCTTCAACTCCCTGTTTCCCTTGCTTTAGCTCTTGGCCCACATGATAATTAGGTAAAGAGAACAAAAGCTATGCTTACCTACTTTTCTCTAAGTCATGCAGGAGAAGTAGGCCTTCAGAGGGGATTTAAAAGAGAGGAGGATAATGATTTAAACTTGAGCAGGAAGTAAAATAAGGAGATACAGAATCTAATCTCTGTGGTGGATAACCAGGAGAGTAAAGTAATGAAAGTAAGGGGAATATTTAAGTTCCTTGTGTTTTTGGAGGGAGCACTGGAGGCCTATAAGGAAAGTAAATCAGGCTTTATGAAGCACTTTTTTGACATGGAAAAACACATCACATGCAAAAAAGATCCTATTGTCAACAAATGCATTTAATTTCAGTTTGAAACAACTTGACAGGCTAGATATTCCACATGTGTCTCTAAAGAGGAGAAACCTTTTTTGGGGAAAGGGTATTTCATACCTCTTACATGATATCTGTATTTGTTACTCCTTATTGTGTGAAAAAAATCATCAGAGCTTAAAGTGCTTAAGTGGAAAATCAAGAATTTATTTTTATCCGAGGTCCCTTCAGTAAGAATTTCCTCCCCCTTCTCCTACCAAACCTGTATGGAATTAACTTCGTTTGTCTGAAACAGCCCAAGGGGACCAGCTAGGACTCCAGCAGATCTTACATGTCAAAGTAGCTCTTATCTTTTCTCTCTCATTAACATTACCATTGCAAATACTTGTGTTCTTTGCTCCTCTTCTTTTCTAAATGCAGTAGGAGATGCTTTATATTAGGGAGTTTTTGAGTTCTTAATTTTTTTTCTGGAAGCTCCAAAGAAAAAAGGAAGTACAGATGATTAAGGAGACAAATTGTTCGGCAAAGTAAGGTCATACTGAGAGGGGAGTTTGTAGCACTTTAATTTCTGAGATAAATTTAAACTCACAGTATTAATCTGGGTGCTAATATTTCTACTGACCTTACTTTTCTTAGTGTAGCTCTAGCTGATCACGATCAGGCTTAAATGAAACACTTTAGATCCAAAGCCAGAGCTTCACACAGAAAGCACGTTCTCCTGTGACTTTTAGACGAATGGAGCTTTCCTGGGTTGACACAGGTAACAGCTTAAAAAAAAACCACTGACCTAGGTGACTGAAAAGCTCTCACTTTCTTTGTTAATACCTGCTCTCTCCATATACTGTCTTGGTGTGAGCGAGGAGCTGGCATCTCCCTAGCACACTTTGGAGGAGTTTGTAGAAGTGCTGGGAGCTGTTAGGAGGTGTCCTGGATCGTCCCCAGAGTGTCCAGGACATGGACATATAGTGGCTGTGAGATCAGACTGCTGTCTAGACACTGCTGGGCTTGAGCCCATGCCATGGCCTGTCCTCCTCTCTTACCTTGCATGTCCCTATTCACTCCCTTTGTCTTGACTTGTGCCCTCTTTGACTCTCGTCTCTTGCTTCTGCCCTCAATCTGAGGGTCTAATTGGCTTGATTGCCAAATCATGGTGATTGTACTAAATTCCTAACGCTATTTTTAGTTTTTTGAGTCATTAGGCATTTTTTGAAAATTCCGTACGCCTCTTTCAAAATAGTGCCTTTTATTTTAAAATGAACCAAATTGTTCACCAGGGCTCTACTCTAGTAGAACCACGCTTTCCTCACTGAAACCAACTGGTGATTTAGTATTGCTGGAAGGCAGTTTGTAACATTGACTGCCAGATTCACTTGTGTATTGAGTTCAACTGTATCCATGGATTGTTAGTGGTAGGCACTGGTTGCATAAATAAATTTAACTGAGGGCACTAGCCCAAAAGCAGTTAACTGCGGCATGTTGAATTAATGCTGAAGGAAAGGAAATATCAGCAATAAGGACAAAAGTTGGCTAGCAGATGGAATTGGGGTGGGGATTTTCTACCTCAATTGTGCTGGGATCTTTCTACCTGCACCAAAAAAATCAGATTCACTATTGCTGCTGTTTTGTGTTTCCTCTGAAACACTCCGTTTTGTGTTTCCTCCTATGTGACAACCAACATGGGAAGGCATGTTTATGGGGAGGCACGTTTCTGGGGACACCCACCCAAACTGCTGTGTCAGAATTGATACCCCAATGTGAATTGTATTGCTCCTGTGGCAATGGAAGAAGGTATATTTTTCTTAAGATAATCTCAGACAAAATTGTCTTGCAGCGCAGACACTCTTACTCTTGCTCGACATATTTTGTCAATCTTTAGTCTGTTGCTCATTGTATTTGTTATTACAGTATGGAGGTTTAATTAGCTTTGGCAACAAAGCTGCAAATTCGTAGCTTCATACTGCATACTATGAGATACGGAAAAACTAGTTGGGAATGTTCTGAGCAAAATATGTGTAATTAATTGATTTAGAACAGACTGTGATGATCTATTAAAATGGAGTCTTGGCTGGGCTATTGCGCATATTGCTGTGTGTATGTGTTAAGGTAATATGATGATTGTGATACAGTGCATGTTGGAAGGAGGAAATGGGTCCATGGTACACTGAAAACCCTAGGGGTGCATCTGTTTTGGTGATCTGGTTTGACCTTCTGCTGAATTTTGCAGGATGGTTTTGGCAGCATTATGGGTGAATTTAAGACAGACTTTAAAGTGCAGGGAGGAGGGAGAACATATTAGATAGATACTAAAGCGTATCCAACTCTGACAATGTGAAGAGATCATGCTAACAAGACATTTTGAGTTGTGTGTCATTTTCCCATCCCCTCTCCCAGTACTTTTTGTTCTGCTCTACTTTGTTCCTAAGACTGATCTTAACTGGTGCTCTGTTTTGATGTGGTCCACAGCTCAGTTTCCCCAAAGGGGAGACTGCTAGCTAATGTCAGTTAAATTGGCAAGATAGGGATGGTTGAGTCATGTGCTGTACCCCAAGACTTGGTTTGAAGATGGAGTGTCATTGAGAGAGATGTGAGATTGGTCAGAGAGATGAGAAGTTGGGAGTGGGAGCAGAAATGCAGCTATTCCTAGGGCGTGCTGGTGTTCCATTTCTTGATATCTATTTTCTATTTCCCCTGTTCCTCCACACTCATTCAGCGCACAGGCAGAGGAGGTGAAAATTACAAAACTTGCTATATAATAAAATCATTGTTCACTTGTTATTTAATAACTCTTAATATCAAATGACTGCAAGAATTTAAAGCTTTTCTATAGGTAATCCAAATGTAAAATGTGACCTTCCTCCTTTCTTTCTTCTGGAACTGAATACAGAACAGTCAGCCCCTGGAGTCCTCGAGTCACTGCGTTGGCTTTGAGGTGGAATAATTTAAACCAAAAGCATATCTCTGCAAGAGGAGGAAACAATGCACATCAACAGCCTCTGAACTGCCCACGTAAGTGCTTCACATGGCAAAACCCAGGCTATCGGAATCCAGTTATTCATTATCACATGTTTGGCAGGCAGGAGTTATGGAAGGAAGGTGGTGAACTTGTCGGAACTGGAGTGTGGCCTGCGAGCTGGGTTAGGTAACTGCAGACAATTTAAGCCCTTAAATGGAGACACTGTTGAGATTTTTTCCTTTTTCTTTTCTCTACCCCTTCACTGATGCCGCAACAAACCTTTGACAGCTTGATGTTGGAACCTATTCCCTTAACAACTGACTTCTCCTCTGGGTTTCCTTCTTCTGGGTTGCTGTAAGTTGCTTGTGAGTGCTTTGTGCACTAGCTGCAATCTCCTTTTAAAGACCAATTTTGCAACCTCTGTTGTCCCCCCTGTAATTATTACTTTTCTTGTCAATCCTTCACTTTAGAAATGGACCTGTTCTTAGAATTCCACTTCAGGGAATTTCTATAGAGTGAGGATAAAACTGGTTTGGATTTGGGCACTCTCCCCCGTAGCAGTTCTCCAGGTGTCTGCTGTCCTTGCTGAGATGCACGTGCACCAGCTGATGGCTGCACCTGCAAGGAAGTGGTTCAGCAGGGTACAGGCATTGGATTTGGGGAGCACAATGCTGAATTACAGCCTCGAGTGTTTGTTTATGTACTGGACACACGTTTATGCCCTATGGAAAAAGAGTGCTATCAGGACTGCAAACTCAAACGCACAGAAGTTAGGAAATGCCAGGACGTTAATTTTCCCACCCGCTTGCGCATATGCATCATGATTCAGTCTTTAATTACACAGTTGCACACTGGTTTTCCACAGAATTCCTGTTTCCCTCTGTGCACAGGACGTCTACTGGTGTTTGAATGAGAAGCTATTCAATATTTTGTTTTCTCCTTATTGTTTCTCATGACATTATTCAGGCTGTGCAATGAGGGAGGATTTACTGATGGCCTTATTGTTTTGTTTTGTTTTCTTCGTGATTTTCATCACAGCACAAGTGGCCAGTGTTTCATGAACACTCTTTGCATTGGTTCTGCCTGATCCTGGATGCTGTGCTGGCCCCATTCATAAACAGGGAACACAAGAGCATTGAGTGTGTGCCTTGGACCAGCAGCATTACCAAGTGTTTGTGATTTTCCTTATCTCCATTAGCTATAATCCTTATTTGCAGTGTCACACTTTAAACACCAGTCCTAGGTTTTTCCTCCCCTCCTGCCTGGCTTTAGTTCTTGGTATGCCCAAGTAGTTCTCCCATATGAGCTGGTATCTCATCATGTCTCATAGAAAATCTTTGTTTTTCATGCTGTTTGGATGTGGCAAGGGTTATGGGCAGCAGAGTAGAGACACACTCCTTAATTTCATTTCACCTGAATCTGGATTTAGCAGCCCAGACTGCCAGCTGTAAGGAAAAGCTTGTTTGACCTCAGCGCAGGTCTTTGGGCAGTTCAGCTCTTTAATTCAGAGCAAACTCTAGAAGGCATAAGAGATGTATGAAATTCAAAGGCTTACCCCTTGGCAAAGTTCAAGTGGATTTCCATAAAGACAACACAAGGTGCTTGTCTGCCACTGTCTCCCCTGTCCTCTGCTGGATTTAAGTTACTGTTGCAAAAAGTAGATCAAAGAAAAGGTTCCTGAATGTTTTAAACACTGAAATCATTCAGTGGTTTCTGCTGGTTTTGTTTTGGGTTACAGCTAAAGTATTTTTGGTAAAATTGAAAAAACCCTCATCATCCTGAGGCAGAAACCTGTCATAGGAAAATTCAGACTGTGCGTTTAAAGGATTAGTGCAGCCCATCTGCAACTAAAAACAGGGCCTTAAACTGGGAAGTTTTGGCTGGCCTATGAACAGTTGAGCTTGATACAGTCAACACTGTAGTTTTTCTCCCTATGGATGTTTGATGGGTCCTGATTTGATTTTTATCTTTTTTTCCATTACAGTAGTGTCATTGAAGGTAAATATCTTGAAATTATTTTTTTAAGCCATTTTATAATGGTGACACAGATAGCAGCAACCAGAAGAGGTTACCTTTAGGATGCTACAGCATTGGGCAGACCCAATTCTGTTCCTCACTACCACCACTGCTCTCCTATTAATGCGCTTGTGTGAGTTTAGGCAAGGAAGGGAGGTCCTTTCTGCACCCTTTCAAGAGAGCTGCCTTCACAAGAAGGTTTTATCTCTTTAGGGAACAGGGCTGGAACATGGAGTGCCCATTTCTGCTGGTCCTGCTGAGATTACTCAGTGGCTTGATGCGACATGGGTGGTGTGTGTATGCTAGGTGGCACAGTGCGATGCGGAGACAAGAACAGCTGGTAGAGGGTTCAGCACACCTGTGTTACCACAGAGGAACTCTGGGCTTCTTGGCAGGGTGGGTTATGCCAAGCAGAGCCTTGTGCTAACACATCTGGATGTCCTTTTGTGCCAGAGCAAGCTCTGGCATCTCGATAGGGAACAGCGTGCTGCAGTGTAGATGTAAACTGAATTCTTGAGGTGTTCATCCAGTGGCTTTCAAAAACAGTGAGCTAAACTTAGTTTGGGTGCGAAGAAGAGTAACTTATTTTGAAAAATGTTGTTACTGCTTTACAGTTTGGATTCTTGCTCTGGTAGCTCAAATCTCGTCTTCCAAATACAATTGACAAAAACAAAATTAGCAGCTTGGTCTTTTTTTATTCCTTTACCCCTCAACATTCATAACTGTGCTATCTTATTGCCATAATGGACCGTGTGTTTCTAATTTTTACCCTGAAGACTATACAGTCTTCTAGACTAATGATCATTTTGCTTTTACTTGGTTTTTTTTAAAAGTAAATTGATACGGTAATATTTTTGTTTCGTTACCTATATGTGGTTTTAAAATCATCCCTGGAGACATCCTGTACCAGAATAGAATCCCAAGCCTCTACTGAAATTAATGCTTAGAGAGCCACAGGGGAGAAAAAAATTAAAGAACAGGAAAGGCAAAGTTGTTTTTACACCCACTCTCCATCTCTCTTTGTATTATGCTTGGTCTTGCCTGCTTCAGTGGAATTTCTCCATTTGTTCCCTTTAATTACTGCTTAGAGAAGGTGCAAACACCATCCATCAGCTTTCTTTAAGTTAGTAGGTTAGCACAGGGCTCTGTTATCAATACACAGTAACAGAGGTGGTAAAGAACATGTGGGTCTTCTGGCTTCAGGTAATGATCTGGGAGTCCTTCTGTGTTTCTGAGCTTTGTCCTTCTGTGCTCTTCAGGTTTTGTAGGGAGTTGAACAAGCCACCAGTTTAATCTTGTTTCCATTTTAATTCTAAATGTCAAAATATTACTGTTTCTCTATCATCGCACTATTCATAAAATCAATACATGCCAGAGGATGCCAAAATACTAAATGCAGCAAAAGCCAAACAAGCTGATTGTTGTTATACTAAACTGGTTACATTTTAATTGATTTACAGGTATATTAGTTTCAAAGGTAATACAGTATAAGATATATTGACGTGTAGATACAGTACCATGATTCATGCATTTACTGTAATCAATATCACAGATTGTGTTTAGTGTTTACATTTTGTGTCTTCACTGGGTTTACTCAAAACATGAAGTTATTTCTAGTCCTGGTCTTTATGTAAAGCTGAGTTCTGGAGTCCGAGTTGACAAAGTACTGCTGCTTTTGATTAGTATGATCTTAAATAAAATCAACTGCTCTTTTCCTCTGCATTAAGTACTCCATTTCATCAAAGTGTCTTGAGAGTCTTATTTCAAAGTCATATAGTTAGTTTACTGTCATTGTGACTAGGCTTCAAGCTGATCACTTGCATGATGGTTGATCCACAATTGGATTAGTGGTTGGACCTCTGGAAGTTTATGACTTGACCATATTTCAAATGGAAGCAAGGAAAACACCACTGTAAAATGAGTCATGCAAATGATATTTTTTGCTAGAACATTTTTCTTGCAGGTAGTACTGTATGCACATATAATGCATATTACTCTGAAAATTATTCTTGTTCTCTGAATTCCATTTCTTTATATAACATTCCATAAATGTATGTATTCTGAAAAAACAATAATTGTTTCCAGATTAACGTGTAGAATCACTGCAGCGTTTGCGAAATTCTGTATGTAAGATATTTCTTTTGCATATATTTTCTCTGTTTGTGGTTCACAGCAAAATCTACTGAGAGTTTTGTGCTCAAACAATCCTAAAAACTCTTGAATGTTTGCTAGTCTTTTGTTGTAATCTATGCAGAAGAATCACCATTGGCATTCCTTCTACCCTGTGCTGCTCTGAGCTCGTCTGAGGCGATGCCCTCACTTTTGTACAGATTTGATTAAAAAAAAAAAAAAGTGCCAAGACTTCTAGATTTACTGCCCCACACCTTCAGTGTTTGACTCCGTAGGTTTTCATGGTGTAAAGGACCCCAACCTGGTCCACTTTGTAGATTAACTTGGAACCACTCTCTTTTATGGGTGTAAATTTGGGAGAAGAAAAGGAATGCTTCTGTATCTTTACACAGCCTTTCTATGGCTTGCATGCATGCCTAGAAGAGCACAGTAATAAATTAGGTCTGATTTCTTTTTCATTTCCATGATGTGACTTCTGTTTGGCAAGCCTGCTTACAGACCCAATCTTAATTTCACTTTATTGGTATTAAGTCTGTGTTAAAAATCACGAAGTTCAGCAGCAGTTCCCAAGAGGTTGGTCCCTGTGACACCTCAGGAGATCCATGTTTTGAGCAGCATTGAACAGCAGGATCTGAAATAGAAATAGTTATGTAGGAATAATCAGAAAATACTGGGTTATGGTAAGTTTTTGGTGTCCTGAAAAGTAATAATTTGGTGCATATTTTCTCTGTCAAACGTACACCTGTGTGACATGCAGGTTTTATTTTTCCTACACAGTGGTTTTTTCCTCCCCTGGATATCAAGGCACGCAGAAGGATTTCTCTGGCCAAAGTGTGGGGGAATGTTTTCTTGACACTTTAGCACCTGTGTGGTAGGTGATATTTCCTTGCCAGGTCCTCCCCTTTGAATGGGCTCTGTGCAAACTGATCTTGGACATTCTTCATTTGAATCCTTTTCAAAGCGCAAGCTCTGCTCAGTGAAAAATGATGATATTGCAATTAGGACAAGTGGAGGGTTAGGACACTGAGAAATTAACGGAGACAAGGATATGACTTAAGTGACCTGCAGTTCAGATTTGCCATGTTGAAAGTCTTCTCAGCACAGCAAAGAGGCAGTGCTCTCCAGTGGCTGGGGGATGCGATGAGGGTCTCAAGGAGACCTGGCTTTTCTTGTCTTGGCCATGGCAAAGAGTGAATCTGGACAAATCATTTCACCCCTCTGCTTCCTTCCCACTTGCTGTTTGACCAATAGCTCTTAACAGCCAGCTCTTTCATTTACAGCATACTTTCTTAGCTCAGTAAAGCTTTGATTTTTGGTTTCAGCTCATGCTGTAATGGTGATAATCACAAACACAGCAATCTAGACTGATCCTTTCCAGTTCCCAGCATTTAGCCATGGGTGGCAGGGCTTGATAAAACTGAGGTACAGACACATTGCGAGGGGGCTGGAGCGTGGCTTCACATATATAGTGTTGCTTTTATTAAAGCTGCCCTTTCTCCTTCTCCTCCTCCTCTTCCTCCCTCAGATGATGATGACATTGTTTTATTTGTTTTACTTCTATAGTTAGAAAACTTAGTTAACAAGCCAGCTTAAAAATAAAGCAGCAGCCCTCCTCTGTTCTGACACTGTGAGAGCTGTTTCTGCTGAAGCTTTGAGATTGCAGAAGGGGTATCAAATCCTACCCCTAACTGGGTAAGTTGTGCTCCAGATTGACATGCTGTTGAGTAGCTGGTAATTTCTGTCCTCTTTCTCTCTTTTGTGTGACTCCAGGCACCTGATCATTAATGTCATCTTGGTTAAGGAGAGAGGTTCCCATTTCCATGGAAACATGGGGAAATGGCTTTGGAAACTTAAAGGTCCTTTATTTATTGAGTAACATTTTTCTCCCCTGTTTAAGCATTTAAAACAAAGCAGCCTAGAGTGCTGAAATCTTTTAAGAGATACTGTGTTAAATGAGGTGGACAGTTATAAAAATGACATTTAACTTTTCTCGGCTCTGTAATCCTGTGACAATATATTGGCTGGTGAAAAAATCAGCCTAGTTACCCTGAAGCCAGTGGAACTAAACAGTTTACAACAGCCAGGAATTTGTCCCAGAGGTCCAGTAGGCTGTGGGTTAGATTAAATCACAGAATCATAGAATCATTCATGTTGGAAAAGACCCTTGGGGTCATGCGTCCAGATTCCCAAGGGAAGTGATGGTACTCTCATCACCTGAAAGTCATAGCTAGACCAGATAAATCCCTGAACAAGTATTGGAAGTATTAGTTGTACTTCAGCTGCTAGATGAAAAAGGGCACCAAAAATGTTTTTCTAATTAATGTTTGTGCTCATGGATTCCCTGATGCTACATTTATTTATGTCTAAATGACTTCATTATTTTTTTTGCGTTGTTTAGTGTCAAAGGAAGCCAGTAGCTGTGCAGACATATGTTTTATTTTCTGCAGGTCAATATTCATAGCCATTTATTATGACACAGGATATTATAAATGAATATTTAAATATAATTCTAATATTATGAATGCTCGGGCTTGATACATATTTTGTATTTTAAGTATTTACAGTATATTTACTGCAAAAGACTAGTAAAATACTTTATAGCATAATTTGTGCCATGAATAGTGCATGGCAGGCACAAAAGGCAAAGTAAAGAATATGGTTAAAAAGGCTTAAATAGTGGCAAAGAAAACGACAGAGTTTAACCCAGTTACTGAAGTTGAGGGATAAAATACTGATCCAGTCAATGTTGATGGTAATGTTCCTGTTGTCTTAGGTGAAACCGGTTCAACTAAAGATTTTTAACATTATACCTCCTCTTGTTTCCCCTTACAAATCACCAAATTATTTCCAGATTTTACTGAAATCCCAGTTCTGATCTTAATGTCCCCTCTTTCTCTCTCCACTTGAATAGAAGCTGTTCCTGTTTATTCTGCATCTGAACTTTGTGCATTTCTATCACAACCTTCAGAAAACTCTCCAATTGCAAATATTAAAACCTGTTTGAAATAATGAGAACTACATATATAAATATCCCTTGCCAAAGTGTCAAAGAAGCAGCACAGATAATTAAACCTAAAATGTGACAAGATACCTGCATGATATTTCAACTATAAATAGTAAAATGGGAACACAGAGGTGGCTTTGGATTCAGCGGTAGCTTTAATTTTGTTTGCATCTGATTTTTCCTCTTATACTTCAACCTTGACAAAGTCACGTTTTGTCTCTGAACCTTGCCGGTGAAGGGAAATAACATAACTTCATTTTGAGCTTCCTGAATGTAGGACACCACATATGGAGCTGAACCAAAGATGGCAAGCATATTTGCATTTACTTCAGTGTCAGGCAGCCCTTAAATTATGAGAAGATAGGAGGGTGTAGGTGTCAGGGGAGAAATATTCCATCTGGGGGGACTAGCACCAGACTTGCCACTTGATCTTCAGTGTGATAGAGGAAATTCCTAAATGTGGGGATGGCAGGGAGAGGCTCAGGGCACCTGTGAGAGACCTCTTACTTCCGGGCAACCTACTTCTACAAGTTTCTAGTTAGTCTGATTTCCTCTGTGTTGACTCTGGCCTCATTTTCTTGAGAGTATCTCTGTTGCATGAAATTATGGGGAGAGATGAGGCTGGTGAATTCTACAATTAGGGGCGATTAGCTCAATAGTATGTTCATTTTCAGGTGGCTTTTGGAAGAACATAATGTTAGTGAGGCGGATCATGTGTATGATAGTATTGAATAAAACTGTCCTCCCTTCTTCCCATTGATGTTCCCTAGAACATCAGAACCAGGTCTCCCTTCTTCCCATTGATGTTCCCTAGAAGTATTTGTCAGAAACCTATTGTTAGAGTTTCACTTCTCATTTGAATGCCAAGCCAGTGAAGATGGACATTCTTAAGCAAACATGGTCCCATAGCAAGGTCTCATATAGGTTAGAAGATTAAGATACTGCTCTAAATCTAGGATACAGCCATTCAGATGAGATATGATGGCAAATTCCTTCTATTTCGGTTTTAAAAGAAAAATCCTAATCTTCAGCATGTGATGAAATTATCAGCTGCTCTGACCAAAGGTAATTCTGAGCTCAATGGAAACAAATAATGGCTGAGGAAGAGATGTCTTCTGGTTCATACCTATATAATGCTGGTGTACTCCTTGCTTTACAGTACATTTTGGAACCTGCAATACAAACAACTTGACAGAAATGAAATTTCACAATGTGCTGTAAAGATGTTTTTGTTACTGATAAGCTTAAATAGAAGTTACAAATAAACTGTTACTTTAGTTAATACTGTATTTTGGCATTATAAATTAAGTCGTAAGTTAGAACAAATAGTTTCTCTCCAGATTCAATTGCTCTTTGTTTTGCTGCTGCTGCTGCTTCTGGAAAAGCTCCTGAAACATTTTATTGATGAGGTAATGCACTCTCATCTGCATGTAGTACTTCTGTAACTCTGGCAAAGGTTTCTGGTGACATGGTAGACCAGGAGAACAAAGCTCAAATTCCCCGAGGTGGAATTACAGTCTTCATCAGTTAATGCAGCATTTCTCAGCTTTGGAAAGTTGAATCCTGACCTGTCAAGAAAAAGCTTACAGTATTGCTGCTACCTGCAATGTTGTTTTAAAAGCCTACCCAAAACGAGCACTCAAATAGGCTGCGTAGGTATTCATCCTCATCTCTCTTGCACGCTTTGATTAGCAGTGCATTGTCAACAGCGTTGAAGTAATGTCATTGGCATTTGAATCATGACCCTTTTATAACCAAAATTACTGCATCAGTTTCTTTTCAAATTCAGGCAGGCGTTTCTGTATTACGGATGGGCTGTGGTTTCAGTATCGCTCTTTGAAACCAGATGCCTTAAAAATGAAAGCAATCAAAATAATGAAATAGGTGGAAGTTCTGGGGGACCTGTGAGAATCTGAGTTAGTATTCAATGCACGGTACATTGAATGATTTTCATTATTGTCCAAAATGTACTGGTACGTTTTTCTTACAGCTTTGCTACATGGGAAGTTTACACTTGATTCACGCACCAGTGTGAATTGAACGGCTTCAGAGCACCTCCAACTTCTTTAGTAGGTACTCCCTTTTTTTTTTTTTTAGGGTACCTCAAGTCCGAGCAGCACAGATTTGATCTCAATCACAATAAGGCGTTATTAAGAGGAAGTAATTTCCACATTCTGATTTGGACTAGTAAGATTAAAGTAGTTTAAAAAATCATTTAAGCTGAAGCACTGCAATTTTCCAGGTAAACAAAGTGTTTGTTCTGTGCTTTTTGTCAGTGTGGGCTATGTTTTATTAACTCCCACTGTATATAGAATTTATCTGTTTCTGTGTTTTCTTTGTTTTTTTTTACTCCTTGCTTGGTATTACTTTTAAAGAATTGATATAGTACGTTGCTGTTAGTCAGTTAAGAACCACTAACTTGTGGATAATGCCTCAAGTGATACAAAGTGGCATTGCTTCACTGAAGTTCAGAGTCACACAATATTTGCCAGTTGAAGATCTGGTCTCCAGTTCCCAGCAAGGCTGCTGCTTGTCTCCAAGTGTTAGTGCACATCCCCACTCATTTCAGGGAACAGAGAACGTACTGAAGAAAATCTGTGGTGAAAGGATGGCAAGAGTATTTCACTTTTTTTTGTTTTGCTTCCCATATAAGGTGGTGAGGTTTTTTTTTTTTTTCCCTCTTTTGCTGCCCAGTACTTGCAAGAGCTTCAGTCTGGTATTTGCTTTACAGAAGTTACTGGCCTGTAATTGCAAGGCTCCTACTGGGTAATTGCAATTGCCTCCCCAGTGTATTTTTCTCTGTAGGAACTTTTCTTAACCTTTCAGTATCATTTCATGGCTTGAAAGGCTGAACATGGCTGTTAGGAAGCAGCATCGCCTGCGGAGTTGTCATGACAACCTGCTGTGAGGGTAGTCGGCAAGGATGGCTCTTGTGGTCCTATTGACTGTGCCAATTAGTTACTTTTTGCAAAGTTTGGCAGCAGTGGGTTACCCCTGTCTTCCCTGTTGCTGCTGTAGATGTGTCCGTATGTGAACCCTTTGCCAGCTGTGCACACAGTATCACTCTTCTGCCGTTCAATGTTCTGGTCTGCAGTTGCCCAGTCTGTACTAGCAGCACAGTTCCTCTGTGGGTACTTCCCCTATCACCAGCAGTAGCTGATCATGTTCACCTTGAGGACAGCAAAAATCAATCCTAAAAAGTAAGTTTTAATCCTAGGTAGAGCAGACATTAGGCATGTTCCCCTTTAAGATGTCATGATTTATCTCTCTCTTGCTATGTGGCGTTTGTTCATGTTCTCTCCTCTTCTTCCCTGTGTTCACTCAGTCCTTTTGCTCTGGTAAAGATAGGTTAGAAGATTAAGATACTGCTCTAAATCTAGGATACAGCCATTCAGATGAGATATGATGGCAAATTCCTTCTATTTCGGTTTTAAAAGAAAAATCCTAATCTTCAGCATGTGATGAAATTATCAGCTGCTCTGACCAAAGGTAATTCTGAGCTCAATGGAAACAAATAATGGCTGAGGAAGAGATGTCTTCTGGTTCATACCTATATAATGCTGGTGTACTCCTTGCTTTACAGTACATTTTGGAACCTGCAATACAAACAACTTGACAGAAATGAAATTTCACAATGTGCTGTAAAGATGTTTTTGTTACTGATAAGCTTAAATAGAAGTTACAAATAAACTGTTACTTTAGTTAATACTGTATTTTGGCATTATAAATTAAGTCGTAAGTTAGAACAAATAGTTTCTCTCCAGATTCAATTGCTCTTTGTTTTGCTGCTGCTGCTGCTTCTGGAAAAGCTCCTGAAACATTTTATTGATGAGGTAATGCACTCTCATCTGCATGTAGTACTTCTGTAACTCTGGCAAAGGTTTCTGGTGACATGGTAGACCAGGAGAACAAAGCTCAAATTCCCCGAGGTGGAATTACAGTCTTCATCAGTTAATGCAGCATTTCTCAGCTTTGGAAAGTTGAATCCTGACCTGTCAAGAAAAAGCTTACAGTATTGCTGCTACCTGCAATGTTGTTTTAAAAGCCTACCCAAAACGAGCACTCAAATAGGCTGCGTAGGTATTCATCCTCATCTCTCTTGCACGCTTTGATTAGCAGTGCATTGTCAACAGCGTTGAAGTAATGTCATTGGCATTTGAATCATGACCCTTTTATAACCAAAATTACTGCATCAGTTTCTTTTCAAATTCAGGCAGGCGTTTCTGTATTACGGATGGGCTGTGGTTTCAGTATCGCTCTTTGAAACCAGATGCCTTAAAAATGAAAGCAATCAAAATAATAGGTGGAAGTTCTGGGGGACCTGTGAGAATCTGAGTTAGTATTCAATGCACGGTACATTGAATGATTTTCATTATTGTCCAAAATGTACTGGTACGTTTTTCTTACAGCTTTGCTACATGGGAAGTTTACACTTGATTCACGCACCAGTGTGAATTGAACGGCTTCAGAGCACCTCCAACTTCTTTAGTAGGTACTCCCTTTTTTTTTTTTAGGGTACCTCAAGTCCGAGCAGCACAGATTTGATCTCAATCACAATAAGGCGTTATTAAGAGGAAGTAATTTCCACATTCTGATTTGGACTAGTAAGATTAAAGTAGTTTAAAAAATCATTTAAGCTGAAGCACTGCAATTTTCCAGGTAAACAAAGTGTTTGTTCTGTGCTTTTTGTCAGTGTGGGCTATGTTTTATTAACTCCCACTGTATATAGAATTTATCTGTTTCTGTGTTTTCTTTGTTTTTTTTTACTCCTTGCTTGGTATTACTTTTAAAGAATTGATATAGTATGTTGCTGTTAGTCAGTTAAGAACCACTAACTTGTGGATAATGCCTCAAGTGATACAAAGTGGCATTGCTTCACTGAAGTTCAGAGTCACACAGTATTTGCCAGTTGAAGATCTGGTCTCCAGTTCCCAGCAAGGCTGCTGCTTGTCTCCAAGTGTTAGTGCACATCCCCACTCATTTCAGGGAACAGAGAACGTACTGAAGAAAATCTGTGGTGAAAGGATGGCAAGAGTATTTCACTTTTTTTTGTTTTGCTTCCCATATAAGGTGGTGAGGTTTTTTTTTTTTTTCCCTCTTTTGCTGCCCAGTACTTGCAAGAGCTTCAGTCTGGTATTTGCTTTACAGAAGTTACTGGCCTGTAATTGCAAGGCTCCTACTGGGTAATTGCAATTGCCTCCCCAGTGTATTTTTCTCTGTAGGAACTTTTCTTAACCTTTCAGTATCATTTCATGGCTTGAAAGGCTGAACATGGCTGTTAGGAAGCAGCATCGCCTGCGGAGTTGTCATGACAACCTGCTGTGAGGGTAGTCGGCAAGGATGGCTCTTGTGGTCCTATTGACTGTGCCAATTAGTTACTTTTTGCAAAGTTTGGCAGCAGTGGGTTACCCCTGTCTTCCCTGTTGCTGCTGTAGATGTGTCCGTATGTGAACCCTTTGCCAGCTGTGCACACAGTATCACTCTTCTGCCGTTCAATGTTCTGGTCTGCAGTTGCCCAGTCTGTACTAGCAGCACAGTTCCTCTGTGGGTACTTCCCCTATCACCAGCAGTAGCTGATCATGTTCACCTTGAGGACAGCAAAAATCAATCCTAAAAAGTAAGTTTTAATCCTAGGTAGAGCAGACATTAGGCATGTTCCCCTTTAAGATGTCATGATTTATCTCTCTCTTGCTATGTGGCGTTTGTTCATGTTCTCTCCTCTTCTTCCCTGTGTTCACTCAGTCCTTTTGCTCTGGTAAAGGTATCTACAAGAATGAAGCTGGAAAAGCTCGATGCAGCAGCTCGCTGTAGGAGTGTATGTGTGTAGCCTCCTTGTTCACATCCTCCTCCTCGGTGACTCATATCCTGTGGGTCAGGTGCCCAGGCACACAGGTTGGTTTGGTCAAGCTGTGCTCTTACCTCTGCTGAGGAATATCAGTAGAAGGAGGACAACAATACTATTTCAGTAGCACCATATTAAAAATAATTCGTCTCCCACCTTTCATCTGTTTTCACTGTCCATTAGTATTTTGGGAAGGCTGCGTTTATTCAAGGGATATCTAGGAAGGAGTTCAGGGGAGATTTCTTTCTCTTTTTAAAGTAGATGAATACCAAAATTAGCATAACACCTAGTGATTCAGTGCATTTTTGAGTGCTGGGAAAGTGACATAAGAAGTAACCACAAGTAATATAGTCGTTCTCTGCTTGGATGTTTTTCACGTACATAGTACGATCTCATCAGATCAGATGTTCTAAAGTAGTTTGGATTTCCATGCTAAGAAAAGGTCAGGTTTTATCTCTTGAGTTATACATGTGCAATGAGCTCAAAGAGGGCGGCCTGGCCTGGCATCATCTTTATCTGTCAGCAACAAAAACCACTTGGGGTATTTTTGCTCCTGTTTGTTATAGCAATAGTCATTTTGTTGTCAAAGAATGATTTTTTTTTATCCATCAGATGGTTACTATCTAAAGTAAGGTTTCTCTTTGTGTGTGTCTTTTTTGAATAGGGGTTGCAACAGTAAACTAAATGGAGGGGAAAATACAGTAAGTTCTTCTGCACCTTACTGTGCTATTGGTGTGGCTGATGTAATGAAACAAGTTTTCAAGAAAAACTCTACTTTTAATTCAGAGGAGTTGGATTTTTTTTTTTCCTTTTAATAATGCTCTAACTGGAGAGAGTGACAGTTCAAGGCATGATGAGTGGTCCACTTTCTCTCACTGATTTTAATCCAGTAAGGGTTAGTTTTAGCTGAAAACACCATAATTTAACAACTGTTTAGTTGTATGTAACTGTAAAATGAGGCAGCGTTCCCCCGCAGGTCAAATCTTAGGGGCCATGTATTTCTGTTGTGCACAGGAGGAAAAAGACACTTGGTTCCCTTGTTGAAAGTCCCAAGAAAAGATGAGGTCAAAGTTGGATTGAATTTGGCAATTGACCTACTTTCTCACTGCCTCAAGTGTTACTTCTGGGCACAGGGTGATGCGTTCCAGGGGAAAAGTGTGCAGGAGGTTTGTACAGTTGATACCTCTTGCTCTGGTAATTTTGTGGTAAAGGATTATCTCCTATGCTGTCAAGTTACCTTCACATTTTAATGCTCACTGATAGAAAGAAGCCTCAGAAGCTGGTCTTATTCTTTCACAATAAAAACAGTGCATAAACAGATAATATTGTCCTTCAATTCCATGGTAGTCTTGTTCAGTGATTTAATCTTAAATAAGTATTTATTTCCAAATGACTCAAGCAAATACGTAATACACCAACACAAGAGCTAAGAGCATGGCATTATAAGTCCCTTTTGCACTCTCAAAATCTTTCAGATTAAAATAATGTCCAAGCAGTTTGACATGTCCTGTCGTGAGGTTAATGTCCAGTTCTCTTTCAGCTCAAGGTGGGCTGAAGTTGGAAGGCTGCTGTCAGGTCGTGGTGTCTGAGGATTTATCTGACCTTGAAGGAGCACCCACAACTTCATGTGTCTTTTCCTGAAGCTGTGTAAGCACTGCAGAAGCAGCACAGAATATTACTGTAGCCAAAACCAAATTAGAAGAAAAAGAAATCTTCCCCTCCCTTGCTGTTAGTTATGTGTGTTTGACAGTGCTTTGTATTGTGGTTGTTTTTAGCCTGTTTATATACAACTGGTGAGTCAACAGGGAGGAAAAAAAATACCCATATGTATACTTTAACAGAATTTAGATGAAAAAAAAGAAACTGTTTAAAGGACAGATCGTGAGAAAAATGAGCATTTTTGAAATTAGTTCCAAAAGAAAAAAAAAAGGACTCCAGTTACAGCATCTCTTTAATTAGATCCAGCAGAGCTGTTAATGGGTGTTGAAGATCTCCACTTTCTTCTTGGCCACGCAGATCATTGCTCAAGCTGATATACTGCCTATACTTTTCTGCCTGTGTCCCCCTGAAAGCTTTCCTATTCCAAGACTCAGACCTGGGCACGACCCTGTCCCAGCTGCTCCTTGGGGTCAGGAGGGAGTGCAGTATTCTCCCTCCTTAGCATGAATGCCTTAGACCCTTCCTGCAGCACCATTTTAAGTGGCCGCTGCGTGCTGAAGGCAGCAGGCACTCAACATCATTCTGATAAGATTTTTAACATTACATGACAGAAATGATGTCTTCTTAATCTGATGTGAGACATTCCTTCAGGCAGAAATGTTAACGTTCAGTACCGAGACTGATTTTTCTGAATGGTTACGTGTAACTCCAAAGTTGATTATCGAGAATAAGCTTCGAACATAAGTATTTTTGGTAGACAACTCATGTTTTATTCAGGACTAAATGAGTATGAATTCATGTTTTATAAACACACTGGGTATTCTGAGGTTAATGCCTCTGACTCAAGCCCTGTTCTGTTTCTCCTCCTGTTCTGGAAGTTTATTTTAAGCTGTTTCTTAAGTTTTCTGCTTCTGTGCATTGAAGGAAGAGGGAATATTGTCACACCAGGTGTACATTTTTCCTTATTTTTGAATTGCCAGACAGTTGGTGACAGGGAGAGGGGAAGGTGGTGGTTTATTATGATTTATATTTGCTACTCGGATCCCTCATTCCTTGTTTATTTTTTTTCCCTGGTGTAAAGAGCTGAAGATCTATCCTTAAGCCTCCAGTCGCTTATCCTGAAACTTGTTAAAAGTAATCAAGACCTCTTGATTGAATTTGAGTGTTGGATGGGATTCTGCAGGAACAGGTTGCTACACAGACTTGCTGGGGAGCATCCCTTGCTTTCTATTTTCTTCATCTGCTATTCACTTACCACAGCACATCCTCTTTTTCCACTCTCTGCTGTACCCCTTCAGTTAGTTTCAAACAGAGGAATTGGAAGCAGCGGACATGTGCCTGCTCCCTTGGGACTTAGTCTGGTGCATACAAACCAGGCCAGAGGAAATGGAAGTCAGCAATGGTCTGGAGGGGACAAATGTGCAGGTGTTTGGAGCCCAGTAGTGTTTGTCCAGTGTAGCAGCCATCAGCCCTGAAAGGAACTAGGAGCCAATTGTTCCACGCGCTCGGAACAAGACTTTCTAAGCACAGCAGCATACACCACTGTATAGTCTTTGTGGTTGAGCAATGAGAAGAAAAAGACACTTGTTTGGCTATTTTTGTCTATATTTGTGTCTCATAGAGTCCTGAGGAGGTAAGGTGGGGGGACCAAAGCTTTGTTTTATCTCAGTTGCTGGGCTTCCTTCCTTAGAGAGAAAATAGAATTTATTTGGTTTATTGAATGGTAGTTTTACTTTTTATCTGCCTTTCTCAAGTGTCACTCTAATGAAAAGTAAATGTAAGCTTTCTCCTCTACCAAGAACTATGCAAGCAAAGCCTGAACTCCCTTCCCTGCTCTGTTATCTAACGTCTCCTCTTTCTGTAAAAGTAAGAAGTCTAACTTGCTTTTCAGAAGAGAGAGGATATTTCTTTGTTCTGTGTGCTTTCAAAAGCTTTTGTTAGAAAAAAATTGTTATTTTGGATTGTTTTAAAGCTTGCTTATGTTCTGGGTCATTCCTTCAGTCCTAGTTATTTGTGCTTCTGGGAGAAAGTATTTGATTCTTGTATCAATACTCGGTAATAAATTCTGGTATAAAATGTAATATCCCAAGAACTCTTGAAGTATTTTTCATTTGACTAGTGAGTATGGATCTTCATTACCTCTTTCAAATTTTGTTTGCACACTCAGAAATTGAAGACACTTATTTTTAACCCCTGTGAGACCCTTATTTGCTAAATGGAAGCTTATAAACAGGGGAAAAAATGCGGAGACGGATAGTGAGAATTTGACTGTTTCCATTCTCAAGAAAGAGAGACTACACAAACAGAGAAAAGGACACTTAACAATTCAGGAGAATGAAAAAAGGTTCCAAAAAAATCCGCATTTGAAACTCTGAAGCTTACAGTGCAAAACTGCAGGGCATGCATTTGATTTGTAGAAAAGAAGATGATCAGAATACTTCATTATACAGTTTGTGTGAGGCCATATAGTTCTTGAGTCATAACGACATTTCAGCTTGTGTAAATAGCTTATGCCAATGGAGGATCCTGGTCTGATAGAGAAATTACCTTAAATTAGGTTATTTTTGAAAGTAATGTGCTAGCATCTGAGAGACAAGAAAACATTTCCAAGACTAATGTTAAAAAAAGAAAAATAATTCTTCTTTGCTGTACTAAATTGCTGAGGATTTAGTCCTCCTTCCCTGTATTGTATTGTTTTGTTTTCTCTATCTTCCAGATCAAATGAAGATTATTTGATTCCACTAAGAAGTATCCTGGAAAAATATTCTTATTTTATTCTTATTTATTCTTAATCTTATTTTCCTCTGGTTGGCGGAATAAAAACATAGAATATCTGCACCCCTTTTGAAAAATCAGTATATACTATTTTAGAATATGATAAAAAAAAAAAGCATGATTATACAGCAGTCACAGAATCACAGAATGATGTGTGGTTGGAAGGGACCTCTGGAGATCATCTGGTCCAGCCCCCCTGCCAGAGGAGGTCCACATAGAGCAGGTTTCACAGGAACATGGCTAGGAGGCTTTTGAATGTCTCCAGAGAAGGAGACTCTACCACCTCCCTGGGCAGCCTGTTCCACTGCTCTGCCACCCTCAAAGTAAAGAAGTTCCTCCTCGTGTTTAGGTGGAACTTACTATGTTCAAGTTTGTGCCCATTACCTCTTGTCCTGTCACTGGGCACTACTGAAAGAAGACCGGCCCCATTATCTTGACATCCATCCTTTAAGTATTTATGAGCATTGATCAGATCCCCCCTCAGTCTTCTCTTCTCCAGATTGAAAAGACCCAAGTCCCCCAGCCTTTCCTCATAAGCGAGAGTCTAGTCCCCAATCATCTTTGTAACCCTTTGCTGTACCTTCTCTAGCAGTTCCTTGTCCTTCTTGAACCAGGGAGCCCAGAACTGGATGCAGTACTCCAGATGTGGCCTCACCATTGCAGAGTAGAGGGGGTGGATAACCTCCCTCACCCTGCTGGCCACACTCTTCTTGATGTACCCCAGGATGCCATTGGCTTTCTTGGCCACAAGGGCACATTGCTGGCTCAGGGTCATCCTATTGTCTACCAGGACTCCCAGATCTTTTTCATCATGCCATTTTTTTTGGTCACGTCCATCCAATTTACTGTCATCATTTTTTGCCTACACTTGAGCTATAGAACACAGGTTCTGCATAACCTATGATTCTGTCTAGATCAAATGTATTGCCTTGACAATATTTCCCATTCAGACTTCTTTGCTTTCCAAAATAGTAAAAACATATCAATCTTCTGCAATGTTGATGTCCAGTCTGTGATTCAGCTGGAAATCATTTATGCTTAGAGTTCCCTAGAGCACTTCTCATTGTTTACTTGTGAAGATAGTGATTAAATTTTATCATCACAGTTACTTGATTGATTCCAAAGTCTTTGAAATGTGAACTTCCAACTCCCTATGTACATCTCCATCCTACATAAGCTCACTCAAAGGGTTTTGACCCAAGGGTTTAAAGATTCCTAATTCAAGGCTTTCAGGTGCCTTCTATTCTGTAGAAGGATCATGAAAATTTATTGATTGTCAGTTCAACTTTAAATCTTTAGATGAAATATGATAAGTTTGCCTGAAACAGACAAGACTAGATTTCTTTTCCAGATCTGGCATTCATAGCTTTGAAAGATAAAGACTAAAAAAAATAATAAACCAAGTTGGTTTTGACTATAGCCAAAATAAGGCAAAATGATTTAGTTCAAGAAAGCATTTGTATTTTTTCCTGCTTTCCTAGGCTCCTTTGTTAGTCTATTTGTGAATTGCAGGGATAAAGGATACTCATCTTAATTGCATCACCAACTGTATCACTTTGTTTCCTTTCCTCCTCACACAAATTAATGTTGACATTTCTGTTTCTGCAAGGAGCCCTCCAAGGTCTGTTACTACTTGTGGTAAGAATACTCATCATGTTTGTACGTATCTTTTCAGAAAGAGTATATTTAAACAAAAGATTGGGAGGGACTCTGTTGGTCCTAAAATTTAGTTGCCTTCTACTGTAAGTACCCTTGAAGTTTTATTGGTTTTGGAAAGAAATCTAGAGAATGAATTAAGAGTAAAGGCAAAAAAACCCTTAAGTGAGCAAAAGGAAGACGAAGAAATGGGTGATACCCAGTGATATGTATAAGCCAGAGCTCTGAAAGGAGCTCAGAGAGAATTCCATCTGACTTTGATTATTTCTTGTAATTGTAAGTACCTGATTAGTTTTTCCAGCTCTTGGATCTAAGGCATTTTAAGTTTCCACATTGCAGCTAAGGATTTTCATGGAATTTCCAGGGGAATTTGCTGGATCTGGGGCCTGGCCAACGAAGGCATGCAGGAACAATGTCATACTGATTTTGATGCAACAAAGACTCCAAAGTGATTTATAGATCTAGGCCAATATATTTGTCCCCTTGATAGGAATTGACACAAAGGTATATGATTTCTCTGACTTCTGAGAAGATGAGCTCTTGATGTAAAATAAGATTTAAGGGATTGAGTAATTTAGCACAGCTCTGGATCTAATTGAATCCATAAGTTACTCTCCAGAAGGTAAAACCTGTTGCTTAATATATCCCTGCTGGTAAAACTAGAGGTCTTTGACTGGCCTTTGGATTACTCTGACTTGTCGTATTTTGACACTGTCCCAAGCTCCAAGTATAACTGCAGGGCAGTGATGATTTGCATGTCTGCATTTAAGAAACTGCAAACAGATATTCATGACACAACTTGTGAATGCCTCTTTTAACACACAACCTGTTTCATGAATTTATTTTGTCCTTTTGAGATAGGAAAAGTAACCTGCCACTCTTGTACCCAGAGTCTGAGGGGCAAGAACAACAAAGGCTGTCCTCTTAAAGAATATCCCTTCATGTGCAGAACATGGGAATGGCTGTGAACTGCAATGTTGACTCAGAAAAAACAACATCATGTGGTAATGACTCTTCCTCTGTTACCATCACCAAACTTTTTGTGGGTCTTATGCTCCTTTTGCTTTGCCTCTTATTTCCCTTCATAGGACTCCTGTGTATAACTTGTGTCTACTGGATTTTTTCCTTTAGTCAAGGAGATTGTCACAGAAAAACTAGGTGGTTCCTGTCTTGCACCTGATCAATACAAGCTGAATAGAATATGTGATGTGATAGATCCAAATGTTCCTACCAGAACTTAGTCGGGCAGCTGATGTGCTGTACTTTCCTCTCAGCTCTGGGATTGCTGTTTGAAGTTCTTGGTGAGATTATTAGTGAATATTTGTTTCATTGTCTTCAGGTCAGTCTCTAGTGGGCATGAGTTGCCTATTAGGAACAGAAAGGGCTTGAGGCTGAAAGCAAAGCTGGTCTGAGCTGTATAGAGCTGGATATGTACCGGTTTCCAAGCAGCTTTTATCAAACTGGTCTGCGTGGTGAAGGGTTGGGAGAGATGGAGGAAAAATCTGTTGTGGTCTTGGAGATGAGATGTTGATGTTGTGTGGCTGGGAAGCTACCCAAATCTTTGCTTTTCCATATCCTAGTTCCCAGGGCAGCAGGCGATGACATATGCATAGACAAGTATTTCATGAGAGACTTTGAAAGGACTATTTCTTTTAGTGCTAACTGAATTTATTGCAGCAGTGTTGACTGCTAAGGGTGCCTGAGAGTGTCCTAGGCTGAGCTGCTATTTATATGTGGATGACCCTGAGTGAAACGGGGAGGTTAATGTAAGAGGCTAAAGACCACACCGACAAAAGGGCAAATAACATCACTAAGATTTGATTTTGCTAAGTATTCTGAAACCAGCTCAAGTCCTAAAGGAGTAGGATGGTCACGCAGGGTGTCAGAGAGTGCTGATGGGGTAACCATCAGCAGCAAGTTTTAATTGGAGAAACTGGTAGACCTGCTGATAAGATGCAGGACTAGTAAATGCACAGCTGAATGTGATGTGCTGGTGAAGAGCCAGCACAAGTTTTCCTAAGGAACCCAGGACTTGTGAGTCACATAAATTGCTGACACGGGCTCAAGGCCCGTGAACTAGGATGGTCTGGCTAAGGGGAGTGCACATGGGCTTCTAGAAAGCTTCCAGTGAGGTAGGAAAAAAGCTTTTACTACAGAAATTAAGGCTAAAAGGGGATGGTCTTCATGTGGTTAAATAACAGTTTAAATGTAGCAAGCAAGGGGTGGTTAGCAACCCATGGGTGGTTTGCAGAGTTTTACCTAGGAGTTTACCAATGGGGACCACCAGGGATCTGTGATGGGAGCCGTGCTGCTGCTCACTGGGAGCAAAGTGTGAGGAGGTAAAGCTTTCTGCTGCTCCCCTCAATTAGTTGGGGTGAGCACAGGCTGATTGTGGGAAATTTGCAGAAGGATCTTATGACACTGAATAACTCTGCAGCAAATTGCAGTTGAAATGTGAGATTGATGAAGGCAAAACAATGTACATAGGGAGAAAAAAAAAGCTTTAAAGTTTGGACTTTATATTACCATTTAGGTCTCAGGAAAGGGATCTTTGGATAATTACAAGTACTCCTATGAAATTATTAATTCAGTGCTCACAGTGGTAAAATGCAAGTAAAGGGCTCAGAGTGAGAGAGGGGAAAAAGAGGACAATGTAGGAAGTGTGACACTGCCGATAAACCCTGGTGCAGCCAGATCTTGAATCTTTGTTCTAGCTCTGGCAATCCTACTTCAGAAAAAATACAATTGAACTTTGACAAAGGTAGAACAGTTTCAGTATCAGCAAAAGCCTAAACAATCTAGGGTGCTTCCATTTGGGAGGAGGGTGAATGAAGGGCTATATGAATAGATTCATAAAATCACAGAAGGTGTAGAGAGGTAAGTGATTACTTGCTGTTCCTCACAATATGATACACCAATTGAATTATCAGGCAGAATTTTTAAAACAGACAGAAGGAAGTACTTTACACTGCTCATAATTAAATTGTGCAGCTCATTACATAGGCTGCTGTGGAGACCAAGAGTATAAATGGGTTCAGGGAAGGACCAACACATTCCTAGAGTAAAGAGCCATTACAGGCTATTAAGCACCAAGGTCTGGAAGCTGCCTCCAGCTCAGGAAGTCCTTAAACTACTGATTACTGGAAGCTGGGACTGGAGTATGTCAGGGGAAGGATCACCCAATTTGTGCCAGTGCTTCTCTAGACACCTGCTACTGGCTGTTGTCAGAAATGGGATACTGGACCAGACAGATTATTTGATTTGACTGAAGCTGACTCCTTTTATATCAAATGCAAGAAAATGAGAATCTTGATGTTGCAGTGAAATAGTCATTTCCCCATGGTCAGCTGGAAAGGAGAACATTACATGCCGGGAAGGCAAGCTGGGAACAGCAGGTTGCAGGAGTGCTATGCAGTCAGCAGAGATGCGTGGGGAAGACTTAAATAATGCCAGAGTTTAGCCAGTACATCTTGTTCATGACTTTCATAAGCACCAAGTTGCAGGAGTGAAAATCACCTCCAAACAAACTTGGGCGCATATAAATTGGTCATACACCGTGCAGATACTATCTGGCCTTGTACAGGGATTTTCAAGTTGTGGTTGGCAAACTGAGAGCTGGCAGGCCTAGGGTGTACCTACATTGAATATGCAAATAAAAGCAGAGCTATTGTAACTTAAATGTTGCTATACAAATGTTGTTATACAAATGATTGTCCTTTTCCTGGTAAACATCTAGATTAGCTTTGAGAAAAGACTCCCAAAAATCTCTCTCCTGGCAGAAGTCCTAGCCATAGGATCTGTGGAAGCTAGTCTCTTGTGGTTTTATGATCTCTACCTTGCAGCTGGGAGACTTACCCAATGGTAATTTATGCCCCTCTGAAAAAGGAGAGTAATAACTCCAGCCTGGAAACAGCAAATCCAAAAACAGTGACAAATAAAATGGCACTCATCTGGTAATCACGTGCAGGGCTAACTTAATCTTTCTTTTCCAAATAAATTTTTTCTAACACTGAAATGAGCTGCATACTACCGACTAATTGTCTTTTGTGGTCTTTGAGGATTCAGGCATAACTATTCAGTCTAAACAACTCATTGGAGGATTTTTGTATGCCTTAGGTGGAGGAAAAGGCTCAGTAAAGCCAAAGCCTGGGATATAAACTCAAATCCCTCCTAATCAAATATGTATCCTTTGATCTAATAAGTAGGTTGAGTCTCGCCTGACTCTTCAGCAAAATGAAAATGTAATGCTTTTTAAAAAAAAATTCAGTTATTATACTTGAATAGCTTGAATGTCTGATTGCTTTTGGTTTCCAAGACAGTGAACTGCTCTGTTAAAGAATTTCCTTAATAGTATCAACTATGGAATTAGTATCAGATATTTTTGTTTGTTGTATATTTAATGACATACACATATATGTGCACCCGTGCTTGTTCACAATGGTGGTGTGTTAGTTGACTTGATAATAACATCTACTACAAATTACTGATACGAAAAAAAAATGATTATCAAAACAGCTCATTACTTATAATGCGACATTTCCTTGTTGTTGGTTGCTACATCAGCAAGCTGACTGGTGTGCCCATTTTAACAAAGTTGTGGATTTTGTAGCCTGAAGAATAGAATATACCATGAAAGCACAGATTTACTTTTTCTGGCGCTCTCTCATCAGGGGAACAGTGACTACTTTTGTTTCTATGGGAAAGGCTGACTGTCGAGCCTGTGTTTTCATTCATGCACTCAGCACAGTGGAGATGAAATTGCTGGGAAAGATAACTAAAAGCCAGTTGTGTTACCTTGCTATTGGCAGAGTGCCAGATGGTGTAGTCTGCTGGTCAAAGTAATATGAGATATGATCACCTGGATACTCGGCATCTGTTCTGTTACCAGATTTGTCCTACCTTCCCTTTCCCCCATTTTCCCCTCTCTTGTCTGCCTTAAACTTCTTAGAAGGCCATGTGTTTGCTCTTTAGCCTGACCTCCTTTTTTTTTTTTTAAAATGGGAAAGGCCCCTGTGGCGCATGCAGTGTGTTTTGACACTGTGTCTCTCTCTGTTCTGAGACAAAATTCTGACAAAAACCTGTGTAAAAGTAGGCATTTTTACCCTGCCCTTAGGCCTAAGGGTCATTTCTGTCTGGTTCGTGCAAATTTGCAATCCCTAAGATGGTTTTAACATAAAAGTCTTAAAACAAACCTGAAAAAGAAAGGCATTATTGTCATGCCCGTGTTTGTGTGCTTTCCAGACAAAGCCATAAATCCAGCTTGGCATGCAGAGGAAGGGCAGGCTGTTGGCACAAATCTGTGCCAAGTCTCCCCCAAAAGGCTCATCAGCCTCAGCTTTCTTTTAAAGGAGCACGGGTCAAGTCTCAGGTTCTGCTGGAGGAGGCTTGCACATCTGAAATTCTGACTTGAAATAGTATCCAAGGCTTGATGCTGAGATGTCTGCAGCCGTTCATTAGGCATATTTGCTTTTTAAGTCTCTGCTGAATTTCCCTGCCAGCTGGAAGCCTTGTTCTCAGACCGGTCACTTCAATTTGCTCTTAGGAATATTCCTCACAGACTTTGTTTCAGTAAATTTGCTTAGTGGATGTGTGCAACCTTACAGGCTGTATTGCTTGACAGGTAATAAGCTGTAAGCTGTGTTGTCTGAAAATGTTGGCTTTTTAAATCAAATAATAATTAACTGCTAACATCTTATTATTCAGCCACCTTTGCTTAAGTATTGCTTTACACGAAGTGGGTGCTACCTTCCTTTGTTACAATGGCAGGACTAAGTAGGTTTGCTCTATCGCTGTCAGTGATGCAGGGTGCAAAATGTGATACTGCCCCATTTCCACCAAAACATGTTACTGTGTTAGAAACCATGAATAGACACAAGAATGTACCCTTGTGTTTAGGAAGCAGTAATAACTGAATTGATACCCAAAACCAGCCCAGGAGGAGATGCCCAAATATTGGATGGCCTTTTGAAAAGTATATTTGAAAAAATTATTATTTTTGTGGCTTTTTGTGGCTTATTTCTTTAATAGTTTAATCCTGTCATCGAGAATGCGTGTGGTTTATGTTGTACTGACATATATGGCATAAAATCTTTTTTGCTAAATTGTTCTCTTCTGATACGTTGCCAGGTAGTGAAAGGCTTTTCCTTGGGTTACTTTCCTCTAATGGGTTTTTGTCAAATGCAAAATATTTAGGAATGTTGATGTCTTGCCTATGTTGTTAAGTAGAAAGGGGGCATTGGATGATTGGAGGCCGATGTTAATACCTTGAGTTGTTCATGCTACCCACAGGAAAGGGAATTTAAGAGATTTTGATTCAGCCCACTCAATTTTTCTGGACATACACTGTGAGTAGTGAGGCTTCCAAGCTCCTAAACTGTGGACTTATAGTGCAGTGTATATTTTCAGGACAATGAAAAGATTTATTTAGCATATGGCTGACCTGGATTGTCATCACTGGCTCAATTGACCTTTATTGCCTTGGGACAGTGGTAAGATCAGGAGATGCTATAAATAGCTGTTGCACTGTGGGAGTGGTATCACAAAAAATGCACTTTACACAAACAGACTGTCATTTCACATTGTGGGGGATGAGCGTATTTGTCTTACAAAAGGAGATCTCTCCTTGAGATGTTTGTTTTTTCCCCCTTCTGAATCACTGCAGTTGAAGCTGTGAGCTTGTTTTGGCCACCACCATAAGGTGCTAAAATATACAACACAATGTTATGAAGTTTTATGAAACCTATGGTCCAAGTGCAGCTGAGCCCTGTATGAGCAGTGTACTCTGCTTCTTTCCACCTGATGGCTCACTACTTGAGGTTGATCTGGCAGGGCAGGGTGCCCCTGGGGAAAGAGGCAGTGGATACACTCTCAGCACTTGTGAAGCTCCAGAGGGTTTCTGGTCACCACCTGTGACTTTTGAAGGAGGCTATTTCTATGCTTCAAGAGCTGTAAGAATGACTTTGGGGGGGGAAAAAAAAAAAAAAAAAAAGGAATTGAAATGTAAGTGGAAAGAAGCTGTAATACCTTGAGGGATGCTGATATGATCAAAAAAGGTAGTAGTGTATAACTCTTTCATAAGTGGTATCCCCAAGTCTTGTTTTATGTAGTCTGATGCCAACTTTTCCTAGCCTATAAACTAAGTAAGAGCAACAGAAGTTGTGCTCTTTGTATAAACTCATATTTCATTGCTCCAATAAAGGCTATTTGGAATCATGCATAAGTTGATTCAGTAGATTCAGCTGGTATGTAAGGAATAGGTGTAACAAATGAGGACTCCACTGAAATTGGCAAATAGAACCATATGTAGTCCACTGGATTTGATATTTCATCTTAGTGCCAGATGAGTAACTGATCTTCATTAAACAGTAATTTTCAATGATCAGATTACTTTATTATTTTCCTAAACTGCTTTAGCAGGAGATGGCATTCAAGCACCATTTCACCCAATCTGAAATTAGATGTTGTACTGCGTCTTCTGTTTTCTGGAGAAGGGTGGGGTGGATAATTATATTGAGTAATTATATTGGATATACGCTCCATTTATTTGTTTTTTTTTTTCTTTTCAATTTGCAGGAAAGCAATCTCCAGGTCAGGCCTCCAGCACTTGGCTCCTGTGCATTCCCTCAACATTGCAGTCTCCAATGGACCTGTGAAGGAACCAAGGGCGGCCTTAGAGTGGACTGTAGGTGTTTGGGGTTATTTTGGCAGCTAATTTGAGCAGTATCTCTGGCTAGTGCTCTCTCCATTCTTAAATCAACGTAAGACATTGCATTCCTATCAGAATTAATGCTGGTTAAAAGGAACATGCGTCTATTATGAAATGAAGCACAAGGCAGAGACCTGAAAACTTGTGGAGACTATAGCAGCACAGGACAGAGCTGTTCAGATTTTCCAGCTTGGGAATTGTGTGCCTTCTTGTCAAGGTGATTGACTTCTAGCACAACAGGGTTTTGTACCTCTGCTTGACGGGCCAAAATGTAAGGCTGAAGATACATGTTGAGTTGGCTGGGTCTGTAGAGTGGTAGTAGAAATCCTTGGTCATGGTGCTTTGTAGGTGTGGCTAGATTTCTTCTGAGCCAAAGCTCGCTTGTAGACACAGAGAGCATATGTTTCCACCCCTCCCATTTTGCTTCTCTTATGTTCATAAGCTAGTTCATAAGGGGAAAGTTTGGAATAGAAAAGAATATTTCAGCTGGAAGGGACATACAATGATCCTCTAGTCCAGCTGCCTGACTGCTTCAGGGCTAACAAAAAGTTAAAGCATGTTGTTAAAGGGCATTGTCCAAATGCTTCTTAAACACTGACAGACATGAGGCATCAACCACCTCTTTAGGAAGCCTGTTCCAGTGTTTGACCACTCTCTCGGTAAAGAAATGTTTCCTAATGTCAAGTCTGAACTTCCCCTGACTCAGCTTTGAACCGTACCCATGCACCTTCCATGTAGTTATGCACTGGTACGTGCGAAGAAAGTCACACAAACATCCCATTTAAAGTCAAGCATACAGTAGATCTTACACTTGGTAAAGAACTCGGTATATTACAGTATCAAGGCACCAGCCATCCAAGTGGCTTTACATGAAGATAACTTATGTTTTGATGAATATGGCTATTGGTACAGTTTATCTCTGTACCAAGACTGAATGGCTTTCTAGATGGTGTGCTCAGCTTTGACCACAGCTTCTGCATTTAAAATTTAAGGGGATGAAATTTTACAGGCTGCAGTGTAGGAAGCTGGATCCGACTTGCTGCAATCTTCTATAGTACTGTACTTTAACAGAGTGTTAAAATTAGTTTGAAAGTTTACACAGAATACTTTTGGAACAGCTTTGGAGAATACCTTAGTCTTTTGCTCCAGGAAACACAGGTACTGATTCAGTAAGGTATTAAAACACATGCCTGCTTTGAGTCAGTAATGCTGTTTAGTAGAAATCTGAAGGATCGGTCACCTGTGTAAGGGGTAGGAACAGGCTAAATTAAACACTTTTTGAAATTGGACTTAAAAAACAGCACCACCAACAAAAGCCCAAACCAAAAAAACCTAACGGCCCAACAACCACAACTTACTCTTCTTCAATGTCAGTTGTCTGCTACTCTTTTTACCAGGTAGTTGCTCAAGAGATCCCAACACATAAATACTGCAAGACTTGGTGTAAGTTGGTGAATGTTGATTAAATATTGTGGGTTTTAATTGTGTGTGGGGTATTTTGGCACTTCCTGGCTTATGGTTTAGATTTTTGATAAATTCAGTTTCTTAGCTGTTTCAGCCTCTCAGGTCAGTGTTGCTGCTTTATATCCCACTTTTATTGGAGGAGGGAGGCAACCCTGCAGCACATGGGGAAAGGGGCAGGATAGCGAGTGGAATCTGTCTGTGGCTGGAAGGGGCCTGAATTGGTCAGCTGTAATAACTGGTGAATGTGGAGGAGAAAGGCATTACTCAAATCTGAAGCACAGTATGAGTAAAAGAGACAATAAGGAGGTGATTTTGAGGTGTGAAGAAGCTGAAATGGACCCAAGATTATAATGGGTAGGGAATGTCAATTAAAAATAGTTAAGTTTTAAATACAAATATTTAACACCAGGGGTGTATTTGGTAGAGTGAAAAAATATCTGAATTAAGATGTATTGAAGACAAACAGAAAGTGTTCGTATTTAAACAGTGGAAGGCAGCATTAATCAGTGCATGTTGCATTTCCATCTATATCATCCTGCTCTTCAGTATTTCTGAGGATGATTCTCAAAGGACTCGTGATGGAAGATCTTTCCAAAGTCTAACTGACATGAACATAAGTTGTCACTTGACTTTGCAGTAGAAAATGTTTCTTCCTTGTTTTCTTCACAGTAATAATGGGAAAGAATTCCCTGGCTATAGTCTCCACTTCTGATAACTCCTTGCAGGTGATTTGCCATTACTGGATGATCTTGTGAACAGGACACTGATTCAGGGAGTGGAATTTCCTTTCCCTGCTCTGACACTTGCCTTGTGAGTGGGCTCAGATGAATTGTTTTGCCACTCAATATGTTAGCCTCTCTAGCTGTAAAATGGAGCTGATGATTCTGATGTCTCTTAAGACCCTTTACGTAAGAAACAGTATTTGTTGTTGTTAGTGCCTGTCACCCCTGAGGTTCATTTTATCTCACATACTTAGAAATGCCCAGTTTCATCACACTTGTTACCCCTAATTCAAGTTAACTTGCAGCTTTGTTGTCTAATTTAATGTTATCTTTTTACAGCAGGGCCATACAGAATATATTTTCTGAAGCAGGTGACGTTATATCCAGAGGGCAATGCAGAATATGCCTTACTAAAAAGAAACAACCTTAACTGCCTGTCCCTGTATTATGTTTACGTGTAGCCTCTTCTCCCACCCTTCCCTATTTTAGCCATCACTCCCACAAGTTAAATAATGAAATAGGCATTCTAGCCCGGCTTCTCAAGTAGGTACAGGCTGAGCCACCTCATACAGTGCCTATGTACCATTGTGGATCTAGGCCTTTGTATATTTTCATACTGCCATTTGCTCCCAAGGAAAATAACCATAAGGTTTGGTGCAAAGTCATTCTGCAATTTTCTTTTAAGTACTGCCTTTTAGCTCTTGCTTTCTTTGGTGCCCACAAAAATCTTGATAGCCACCTAGATGTTAGTGTATTGAGCTTCCCACTGGCCAAAATTGTCTCATTTTATTTATCCATCATGCATTTGACTGTTGAAGCCAGTTTCTTGCCTTCACACTAGTAGGCATTTATGGCCCATGACTACATGCCTTAGAACTCTACTTAAGTCCATTAAAAGGCATTTGAAGACATGCAGCTTCCATTCCTGAAGTTCAATGAAAAAACTTGAAACTGATCTGTGCTTTGTGTTCTGTGAACGCAGAGTTCTCTGGGTACACGATGAATGTTCTTCACAGGAGAAATATTATAACCTTATACTATTATTTATATTTACTGCAGACATAAAAAATCTTACAGATCTTAAGAATAGAAAACTATGCATTTGAGTAGAAGTTGAAAACTGGCATTTGGCAATATGTTATGCTAGTTTTGTGGGTTTCACTTTTACTTGCTTCTATAAAATTAGTTGGTTGAGAGAGTCTATTCAGTTCCATAAGATATTTTAACATGCAGGAAAAAGTTGTTCTTTATACTTTCTACTAAATATCAGAAGATTGCAGGGCTGTGATCTCACCAGGATCACAGAGACAGTGCAATAGCACACATGATTGGAGTGGCACAATGAATAGATACAGACTTTTGGGGAAGGACAAAGCCAGGATGGTGATGATGGGGAGCTGCTCTTCATCCATGAGAGAGGCAGGAATGCTCAAAGCTTTGCGAGTCTGTGAAGATCAGGATTAGAGGGCGAACCAACACAGGCAACATTTTTGTGGGTGTCTGATGTAGATGCTTTGCTCAGGAAGAGGTAGAAGATGAGGCTGCCTTCAGACAACTGGAAGAAGACTCATGTTCGCAGGCCCTGGTATTCATGTGAACAATATGAGCCATCCTGATATCTGCTGAATGAACAACAGAGCACAAGCAATCCAGGAGGTTTCTGGAATGCATTGATGAGAACTTCCTGACACAAGTGATTGAAGAGCTGATGAGGGGAGATGCTCTGCTGGATCCTGTAATTACAAACAAGGAAGAGCTGGTAGGGAATGTAAAGGACAGGGCAGTCTTGTTGCAGTATGGTGAGATGGTGGAGTTCAGGATTCTGAAAAGAAGGAAGGCGGCAAACAGCAGTCCTCAACTTCAAGAGAGCAGACTTTGACCAGTTCAAGAAGCTGTTTGGAAGAGTAACATGTGATATGACTCTGAAGAGAAGAGGAAAACTAGTTGATATTCAAAGGTCACCTCCTCAGTTCTCAAGGACAGTCCATCCTTGCATGCAGCATGTCAAAGAAAAACATGAGAGCTTGAATGGATGCATAAGGAGCTCTAGGAAAAACTCAAAATGAAAAACCAAAAATCCCACACCTAACAACACCACTGCACACTCCTCCCCAAGAAACCCCCCCGTCAAACACATTCTCCCCCCAGAATTCCAATACAACAGGTGGAAACAGGGTTATATAAAACCATGTAGAGGTGCTGGGAGCTTTAGTTCCACTTAAATAAGAAATCATGAGTGAAAGCTCTGTGAATACTTAAATTGCTGAAATATTGTGTTTGGATGACACTGGGAGCAATGTGTTCAGGATTAGTAGTCCTACTTTGTTGTTTCCTTTCCATCAAGGCTTGAGAGCTAATGTTCTTTCCTGAGATATCTAAAGAGTAAAAAGGTCTGTCATATTTCAAAATGGTGGTCATCTTTTATTTTTGTTTCCCCAGAGGTATAGAGGATGCAGCGATATTACAGAAGGTACCCTTGAAAATAGGTATTTTTTTTCCCCATTGTTGCCAAAAGGACTGAAGTTAAGCTGTTATCAGCCAAAATAATGGATCATGAGAACATAGCGAATCATCATCTCAGTTGATAGCATCTGAACAGTGCTCCTTCATAAAGACAAATGTTGTTAATCTGCTTTTGCATACAGATTGTCTTTCAGATGATGATAACAACAGTGTCAAAAGCTTAGCAGAGAGTACAGGAGCAGGAAACTGTTGTAGGGATGTTGCAAACCATGGTGGGGAACAGGAGAACGGCAGACAAAGAATGTGGAGCACCTAGGCCTAAAAGTTGAACACACAAAAATAGTTCTGAAAGTTGGAGCTTATATTATCTATAAGTTTTTTTGAAGTAATGATATAGTACCATATCTCCATGGTGTTTTGTTTTATGTCTATGTATTACTTTTGTAACAAAGAAAAGATAACTTCTATATAAAGAATATTCCCAAATTGAAGTGTGCTAAGGTGGAGTTAAAATTGAGAATATATATCAACAGAAAAACATTTGCGACATTGTTATTGTTTGCAATATGAGCATTACAAGCTCTGTAATTTCAGAGTTAGGGATAAAACAAGCCATTCGTATGAGAGAGACATTTCATAGAATCATAGAATGGTTAGGGTTGAAAGGGACCTTAAAGATCATCTAGTTCCAACCCCTTGCCATGGCCAGGGACACCTCCCACTAGACCAGGTTGCTCAAAGCCCCATCCAGCCTGGCCTCAAACACTTCCAGAGATGGGGCCTTTGGGAAAGATTTGAGAAAAAGACATTCAAACTTGTTTCTGCTTGATAGTGACTTCATAAAGAAAAGGGCTTACAAATATGTTTAATTAAATTTAGTTTGAGCACTGATTTTACACTACTCATAAGTTTATCACCCAAATGTAGATTTGTAAGAAGATTCATCTTGCTCACTGGAGTGTTAACAAAGGGGAAAAAATTCTTACTGGCTTATTTTAGAAATCTGTCTTACATAATTTCTTGCAGAATGTCAGTCATGACAGGAGTGGAGGAGAGCTCCATTCCTCCCATTATAATTGAAGTTACAATGCCTTTTGAACTAAAAAGTTGGTCTGACTGGTGTATTTGTTTGGCTGAATATCTATGACTGCTTGATATGGCAAATTAAATTACCCAGGTTTGTCTGCATTGCTTTTGAAACCATGCTGACTGCAGCTTGAAGAATAGTTTGGTATGGAGATACTAAGGGCTTTAGAAAAATGGTAACACTTGCTCTGTCATTTAACCACGTTGGGGCTCTTAAGAGAAGAACCCTAGTTGAATTAGTGAAATGTGCACAGCAAGTTATGATCACGTACATGTAATTACATCGTTCCCAAACTCCTAGTCCTTGAATTCCTATTTCTCTTTCACTTCAGGGGGGGATTGTGTGTGGTTTTTGTTTCATGTGCAAGGAATGTTTGCTATATTGAAATTATTTTTGTTTGCTGTTAGGGTGGTAATGGATCAGGAGCAATCAAATGGGAGGTCTCCCTCTGGGAGAGCGTATTGAGTTCGTGTGTCCCCTGTGAGGCAGGCTGCATCTGCCAGGAAAGCTCTGCTGCCTCCGCTTGGGTGAGCAGGGGCTCTTTCTCTCCACAGGACACCGAAAGCACACACTTGCAAGGGCTGGGAAGCCAGGCGAGGAAACAGAATTCCCAATTCTCCTTTTAACTGCAGCGTGTTAGGCTGCAGTCATTGCTGTTTTTTCTGTGATGGTGGACAGTATCCCTTTTCTACATGGCAAGCAAAAGCAAAGCACATCAGTCTAAAAGCATGATTTGACAGATCAGCTAAGCTGCTCTAACGCCGAGTTGGTACTAAAAACATTGGTCCCACTGGACCCACCTTTAACCCCTCACTCCTTGTGTCAGATCCAGCAGTTATGCGGTCACAGGGTGAGTCATTTTGTCTAGCTTGTGTAGTAGCTAAAATTTATCTATTTTTTTCCAGCAGTTGAACTGATTCATGTGTAGTTTCACAGTCGCTAGATCCATCATGAGGAAAATGACAAGACCATGAGAGTGGAGTCGAAGAGGTCAGGGTCTGAAAGAGGACGACTGCCTCTTTAGTAGCCATTTACTCCTAAACCCAACATAAAGACATCAAGTGCAAAATAAAGCAAACTGGCAAATTATTTATGAACTCAAATATTGCTGAACTCAAAACTCAAGTGGAAAAATATCTGTCACAATATACAAATGATGATGTCACCTTTGGTGTGCTTTAGTTCTGTGTTAAAAAGGAGCTTGTACCAGAGTTAGTTCCAGTGAAATATGTCAGTTTATGTGTTGGTAGATGGAGTACTCTTTTGTCCAGTGCATTGTGGAATACTGCTTATAATTTTTAGAGTAGAAAATACTGATTTGCTGAAGTCAAAATTCTTCACAGAAATGTATTAATTTTTGTCAAAATTTCCTATTAGTATTGAATGATAGATTTGACTTGGAAAAGGTCAAAGTATTTTCCTTTGACTTGTATCATTTTGATTTTCATAAGTGGCAACAGAATCTCTCATCATATAAATGGCAGTGTCCTGTAAAATTTAAAACAGAAGTTCAAACAATTCCCTTTGATCATATTTAGACAAAGTAATCGACAGGCGAAGCTTTTTGAGGGAAGGCATTTTCGTCTTGGGAAATCTCAGCTCTTTGCTCTGATTCAGGATGGAAGAAGATTTTTTTCAAATGTCAGTTTGCTGGAATTGAAATTGTGAGTTTTCACACACAGTGCTGTGAAGTTGTTTGTGGCAGTAGGTATCTGGAGGTGTGCCATTTATACCAGATCAGGTTATTTACATTTTTATTATCTAGTCTTGTCAGAACTCTATCGTAGTGTGAGCTGCAAAGGTCATCCTTGTAGACCACTTACTGATATTATTTACACTGTGATTTAAAGTCAGACATGTCAATCTATGATATGGTCTGGAACAACAACAACAGAACAACAGAGAACAAACTCAATGAGTCTAAACTAGGTTATGGAAATAGGCCACTTTATCTTTAGAAATCCTGGATGGCAAGTTATGTGGACATGGTCTGAATGAAGGGATATTTAATCTACTGTTTTAATGGAATTTTGGTTCCTCATTAAAAATTACATCCCAGGAGCTACGTGCTTTCTTATTTAGCTTTCATAGTTGATCCTTCCTAAACATCTTTTATAATCTATGAAATTTAGCTCTGGGTTATAACATTGAGTTTGTATTGTTTCATCAGCAGACAATGTGCTCAGGTCAAACACTATCATGAGCTCACGTCCTCCTGCTTTGGTTCTCTTGTTTGCCTCTTCATAAACTAGGCAGGACATTAATATGTTGGGCTATAGTGTGGGCATAGTGATTTTATTAGTATGACATGACTAGGCTTCCATGATGTGCTGTTAAACTGATGTAGTTCGTGCCAGAGAAAATTGCTGTAATATAAGGATGAACTTGAAGGGAAAGAATTTACTGTGTAACTTACCACCTGAGTAAGGCCTGAAGAATTTTTTAGAGCTAATTCAAGTCCTTAAAAAACGCTTTGCGCTATAGAAGTACTGAAAATCCTCACCTATACAATCTTGCACTGAACTGTACGGTTTAGGAAAATCTGTCCCAGGGAGTCTATAGTTCAGGTGGACAGGTAGACAAAAGGTTGAGAAGAAATGGAGGTATAGAATGGTGTGCCATTAAGTGATGTTTAATCAAGAACGTAATGGCAGTATACTGCAGTCCTAGTCTCACTGTCGTCTGCCCCCTTGTGCTGGGGGTTAATACTGGGTCTGACCTCAATGTGAACATTTTTTATTAAGTTAGAAGACTTGTGGATCAGTAGACTTGCCAGAAAAAAGCGACAGGTCATTCTCGTTCTTTTTAGTTAGTTGAAGTGAGCACTACAGTTGTGGTAGGCACCATGTGCAGACTTGTGTAGGTCTTGACTGTTGTGGATGCACTCGTTTTCCAGAAAGCAAAGGATTTTGCCACTTCTGCTTCTCCGTATTACCCAAGAAATCCACATGGCAAGAGAAGCTTTCTCATTTCATCGCTTTGAAACTGTCAGTGGTATTTTAAATAAATTATTTTAACTAAGATGGCTATTTCAGAGCATCCTGCTGTCGGACGCCATCTGTTTGGTAAGCGTCATCATTTGTGACTTCTGCAGTGTGGGAACCAAATGTCAGAGACTGTCAAAGCATTTTCTATCTTGCTCTAATTCTGGATGAACAGAAATCCTGTTTATTCACTTTGCTCAAATAGTGTACAGTAGAGTTCTTAGGCTTTTTAGTTGAGCCAGGATTACAGCCAAGTGAAAACTGTAGTCTTTCTACAAACAAATTTCTTCAGACTGAGGATTTTTTAAATAGAATTAAGGTCCTCATTTGGTCAAATGAGGCTGTCGAAGAAAAATTAGATGTTGCTCTGTTAATCACTGCTAATTTCCAGTGCGCTAAGTACATTTGTTTTTTTGAGAGTGTTCTCAGTTTAACGCATTGTTCTTTCAGGTATAAAATTAAAGTCAGGTCTTCCCTTGCAATTTAATATTTTGTGGATCTTTTCGCAAACATACAGTGTTGATCCAGTCATTATAAAGAAAGCATTTTTCCTTGTCTGAACTATAGTCAATGTTATCTTATATTTCTGGGCCCAGCTCTCAAATTTCAGTAGTCACGTTTTTGTTTAATCTCTTGACTTTCTTTTTCTTTAAAATTTTGTGTACAACTCATGCTTATGAAATTTAGAGTCTCAGTTAAACTAAGCAGCATGTGAGAAGAAAATGGACAAAGTTTGTGTACATTTAGTGAAATACTTTGGTTTTGGTTGATGACACATGATTCGCTGTAACATCAACATCCTTTAAACAGGACGGTCAGCCAGGGTATAACGCTGTTATGGCTTTGTGTTGTAGAAAAATGAAACAGCACACTGCACATGTTTGTGTGGTTGTTGGTTTTGCGGGGGGAGAGGGGAGTTCTTTTAAATTAGTGGTGAAAATTAGATCTTTTTTTTTCTTATACTCCTATAGCTGAGTTTCACAAATGAGATTAACAATCCTCTGTTCTCAGGAAAATGCCGTGAACGGAGAGCATCTATGGCTGGAGACAAATGTTTCTGGGGACCTCTGCTACCTGGGGGAGGAAAGCTGCCAAGTCAAATTCTCAGTGAGTTATTTTCAGATTTCCTTCTCTCTTTCTGAGGTAATGAGCCTGATGTCAGACTGATACACTGCTTAGAAGCTTAGGAGTTTGAACGGTTTATTGCTGCAGTTTATGCCTGTGTTCCAGGATGCAAAAGGGACAAAAGGCTGTTGATTAAGTATGTTAAAAGTCTCAAACAATTTTGACTGACCCAGATTATTTACACAATGAGAATGGATTGTATGAGTAGCTTTATTACCATGGTAAGGAAAAAATGGTTAGAATACTGAGATATTTCAGAAATGTTCAAAGTATCCTATTTTATTTATATACACAAATATGTTGCTTGCTGAGGTCTCTGAGAATAGTCTGATCAAATTTTTGTGATTTTTGGTAACTGTAAGGATTTGAACTGAATTTTCCAAACTCTTGAGTGCACTCTCCAGCAATAATTGCACTGATATTCGAGTGTTTGCCTTTTATGGAAGCTTTTCTTCTGTTTAAGAATATTTAAGGTTTTCCTTCTCCTATTGAAACTTTTCTGCTGTGGACGACAAAGTTTCATTGGACTGTCTCTAACCTGTGCGTGTGTCTCTTCTTTGACTGGGGAGTCACTGTTATAGTTCCAGTGTGCTTCAGCAATTCCTCACCTAGTATTTCAGTTAAACTGCTTCAACAGAAGAAAAGAAAAAAACCAACCCTTTTATCTTGATATTTAAGAACCCTGGTGAGACAGTGGGGATCCTCTGTTCAAGACCTTGCTTTGAGTCAGTGCTCAAAGGAGCATCCTGGCCCTTGGACTATGAACTGTAAGGGGAGTCTTATCTTCTCTGGGGTGTTTGTGGATACTGCCTGGGACTCTTTTCAATACCATCTTTTTGGTTTTATTAAAAAAAATAAATAAGAACACTTGGTCCAAATTGAAGCATTTTGATTCACCAATCACCCCTAGTTTGGGGGCACTTCGATCCAAAACACTAATGCTTTCCTTAACTCCAATTTCATATCCATCTCCTGTAATTTCTCAAGAAAACTGGCTACTTTATGGCATATAAGATTAAGGCTAAGCTTGGGAAACCTGTGCCTGCTTACAAGCAGTACTGAAGCAAAGTCCCAACAGTAACAGACTGCTAATTATGGGGTAATAATCAAGAGAATTGTCACTGTGTGTTTGCTGTGTGCTTTTATTGGTCCTGAGTGCCAATATCAGGACCTTGGTTTCAGCAGAAGCTGGAGACAGAATTTCATTATTTTTTGTCTGAGTAGACCTTTGGTCTGACCAAATGCAACTGTTCATGCATTCTAAAAAGAAGTTTGCCATTCAAAAAACTGAGTAGATGCTCATAATTTAGCTGATTGAAAGTAGCATAGAAATTTAATAAAATGTTGGATATGATTTGTAAGGCTGTGTCGTAGCTTTAGAGGTGTACCTCTCCAGGAGTTGGAAGGATTGTTTGCAGTGGCTGGTGAATTAGACCCACCGACTTACGCTTCTATCTGGGAATGCTAGAAGATGTCTTATGTGGTGACAAGGTTTTCCAGCCAATAAGCCTGGAGATGTTGAGCCATATTTAGGAAGCAGCAGAATTTAAAGTTGCCCAATTCTTAATTGCCTGACCTTTGCTTGTCCTGACTGAGATTCTTTTCTCTTTTAGGTACTAGTATATTGGTTCTCTTTGGGGAAAATGATGTGTGTGTTTATAACATGTTAAGCTGCATGGGGCTTTCTTTAGGTTAAGAAATAGAGATGGAAATGAAAATCCAGTTAACTCTAGTTGTGGTTAGATTAACCTGATCTGTCAAAAGGCTAATGCTTTTCCAGTTTGAATTTTTTGATGACACTACATTTTTCTATGCCTGTCCTGACCCTCCTTTAATTTAGCTCTTTTAAATGTAAATTATTTAAGATCAAATGTTTTCAATGGAGAAGTGGTGAAAAGTAATTAAGGTGTAACTGCACAGACTTTGCATTAAAGTGTGTCCCTATGCAGAACACTAACTCATAATCTCTGGAATATGGAGGTGACATTTCATAATAAATCAAATAACTTAAAAGTAATGCAAAAGTCTAAATTTTTACTAGCATCTCATTATAAATGGTTGTAACTACTTGCAATGTCAGAAACATTAAAAATAATGAAAATACTTATCAAAAATCATCAAAAAATTTAAAAGCAAGATATTAAAAAGAAGGCAGCTTATTGTAAGTCATTAGCTTTGTTTGCTTTTTGCAGTTTTTTATCTTAGGAATCGATTCGTTTATATTTTCTCACTCTTCTTGGCAAACACAGACTAAAAACATATTTAAAGTTGGTAAGTCACAAAGCACATGAAAGCTTAGTCTGCTATACAGTGTCATGACTCTTCAGGTGAAACATTAGAACAACACTCCACATACATGTGAACACAGAGTTGGAGTGTATCATCTAGATAATTGAGACTCTTAATTATGAGACTACAAAGCTATAATTGTTCTACAATGTGAGCTCAAGCTATGTTCCCTGTTTCTTCTTGAGTTTATTTACAACACGTTGAAAATTCTAATGAAATAACTTATTAGAGATTTGAATGAATGTGAATAAATTGAACATAAAAACCTGAGACAAATCAGTCTCATCTTACCCTGTGTTTATAAATTTTATGTCCCTCGAGCACAGGTCTATAAGTTAAACTTCTATGGAAATTAATTCCATCTGGTTTATTAAATTGAGTATATGCAAGAAAAAAATAATAATTCTGTCTTCTGGATGCATTCTCTTGCCTTTGATATGCTTTAGCCCAGGGGATTCAATGGAAATGATTTTAAAAGCCCTACTGAAATTAATAAAACTAACCAGCCTAATTAGGCTGAGAATTTTATCCCTGCTGTAACATTTCATAAGCATTTAGCAACATTCTGTGAAGAGGTTATCGTTATCTGCTAAATGACCCAAGTATTTTTCTGCGAGTCAGTGGTCAGGCCCATCAAATTGAATATCATATGATAAGCATGAAATGACACACTCTTCTGAACTGGTATGAGCTCTCTGATTTGTATGTATGAATTTTCCTCCTTTCTACACTGGTGCTGCTCATCATCTCGGTAGGTTGTTCCCTTTCTGAGCGATGATTTGCACTGTTATCAGCCTTATCTGCTACCTAAAGGCAACCTTGTAGTTGCAGTTCACAAGCTGAAGTACTGTGGCTCTGTCTTTCGCAAAGTCCAATTCTTAACTGGAAGAGCTTCGGGCCATTTTTCAATATGTAGAACAGTTGAGAGCACCAAGAGAGGGGAAAAAAACATATGTTCCATAAGGAGAGAAACATCTCCTGTTTCACAGCTAACTTTTTTCCTCCTGAGAACAGTGTGCTTCCGTGCACACGCATCTCCTTTTTCCTCTTGCAGAAATCTGCTCTGCGGAGGAAGTGTGCTGCCTGCAAAATTGTGGTCCACAATGCCTGCATGGAGCAGTTAGAGAAGGTAAGACATTGCCATCTTCTGGAGCCTGATGCAGACAACACTCACTTAATTCTCTTGCAGTCTGGAAAACACCATATGTCAAAGTAGGTTTTCATAGCTGTTTTGACAATATATTTGTTAAAAAGGTGACTTAAAATTCCAGCTTATTTTTTTTAATTAGATTTCTTCAAACCCTGTGAACCATTAAAAAAAACCCCCAAAAATCTACAGAATGCATTCGCAATATTCCTGATTAAAAAATTAATATCCTTCTACTTCTAGATTGAAAATTGGAGCTAGAAAATGCAGTATCCTTTCATGCACAAAATTGGCCTTTCAAAATTCCTCAACTAAATCCAGCATAATTCATCTTATGACAGCTATACATTTATTATGGGCAATGCAGCATAAGATGCTACTATGAACATTTTTCACTCCGTTTACTAGACTATACTGTTTTGTCCTCAAAACCTCAAATACTAATTTTTTCTTTTTAAAATGGAAAACATCAAACCTTTCCTTTATAGTACCATTATTTCTGCGAGTATTTCTCCTGCTTCTGAGCTCCTTGAAGGATCTGTCCTTACCCCCAAGTGCCTAGAGAATATCTATCACTGAGTTATCTTCCCATCAGTGATTCTTCTTCATTATGCATAACTGTTAATGTGTTGAAGAAATTTTCCTCCACTGTTTTTTTTTTTTTCTTGGTGGCATATGTGTAAAGAAATATGAGTGGGAATTTCCCCATTGATTGCATTAGAGCTTCGTTATCACTCCTATATGTTTTGCAATGTTGTTCTCCATAAAAGATGATGCATAACAAATTTATAGCTGCAACCCTTTGGAAAGAGTTTTTTCTTTCCAAGTATTTGGACTTGTGTTGACAAATGTCACAGTGATTGCCATAATACCAAATTGGAGAGGTACCATTTCCACCCCCGATGCTTTTACCCACAGTGAAATTAACATTAGCACATGTTTCCAGCACAAAATGTTACTAGTGAATTTTTCATGACTTCCTTCATCAGCAGCAGTGCTGACTCTCCACAGCCCAGCAAGCTGGTGGCATTGCCAGCCGGAGCAAATGAGCACTTAGATAAAACCCATTCTGTTGAGCTTGTTTACACTATTCTGGAGACCATGAAATTCTCCTCTTGACAGACGGTTGTTATAAAGTCTGCATACCTCTTAAACCCTATGGAGTTTAAAACTGGTGCATAAGTCTTCTGCTTGGTTTAAGTTTTAAGTAAAATCAATATAAGCTAGAGATCTTTCTAGCCTGTCAAGACTCAGCCTTGAAACGAAGAATTGCAATTCCAGGTGAAGAGCAATGGAGGAAGGTTAATATTGTTATGGCTTTTATTTCTTCTTATGTAATAACTATTTTGTTTGCTTTTTATCTTTTTTTTTCCCACCCCCCTCCTTTCTCTCCATCCCTTGAACTATTGTTTTGAAGGCCTTTAATTAAATGAGGGAAGAACTTATTTACATGGGAAGCATTTTTTTTAAATCTGGGGAAACTTGATCCTTCTGCCTTCATGACAAAAACATAGCTGTGCAGTATCCTTCAGCATTTTATTCTTTGAAGGCTAGTCAACTTAAGCTTGAATTCATTTCATTGAGTGCATCCTTACCTCACATATCCTTTTCCCATGCCTCTCTTTTCTTCAGTATATTTTTTTTTTCTCTCTCTACATTCCCCCTGATTTTACTTCTATGAATTTTATTTTCTCAAAAGATTTCAGGTTTTTCTCTTAGGAGTTCCATGTTTGTTAAATGCTTTTTCTCTTCACCTTCCTAAAAATGTCTTCTTTTCATGGAAGATCCTGTTGTCCTCTTCCTGTCTTTAATCTCCCATCTGAAGGAGGAAACACTGCTACGTGAGGCAGTGCAATGCTCCCCAAATGGCTTGTGGTTGGGAAGTTGGATAAAAGCAGCCTGATCTAAGCAAAAGGTAGAAATTTAGGTTCATTTGCACAGCTCTTCATGTGAAGGAAGATTTCTCCACAAACTTTGTTTATACACATTTAAAGCTGTACAAAAAGGTCTTACAGAGTTAGATTTCCAGGTTTTGTTAACTTTTGAGACCTCAGCTTAATTCCACTTTGGTTGCAAATGATCTTCAGAAAAAAAAACAGGTGAAGCACTTTTCTTCTAGACAAGGGGGAGATAGTTTAAATAGTTGAACTGCACAGGCAGCAGTAGCATTGACGAAGATGAGGGCTGTGTAGAGATCTAACAAGAATTATGATGGCATATGAAAAGAGATTTTCTAGCATCCAGGTAAGTTACTTTGTTCAGCTAGCAAAGCTAATATTTTTATAGATAATAAATATTTTGAAAGTCTGACCTAAATCAACATATTGGAATAAATTCTGTCTCAGCTCACTTTCAGTTCTAACAGCTTTATTTTAATGCTAGATTAATTTTCGCTGCAAACCGACTTTCCGAGAAGGAGGCTCCAGATCTCCAAGAGAAGTAAGTAATGGACAAATGACAATTGCTTTTCATTTTATTTGTGTGATGATTCACCTGGTGTGGAGCTGCAGTAGTGCTTTTAGATTCAGAGGAATCTTAGAGTATTGGTTCCCTGTGGGACATGTTCTCTTCCCCAGAATAAATGTAGAAGGAATTCTAGCTGAAGCACTCCATTACTTACACTGACAGAAAGCATTTAATCTTCCTGTTGTCTCTTTTACTATTCTTTTAGCTATTCTGGTTTTCTTTGGTTTTTTCTTTTTTTTCCGATGGGGGAGGGGTTGCATTTTCTTTTTTTCTTCCTGTCCTTTGAACTAGTATTTCTTATTTTCTGTGCTGTCCTCTCCTTCCACTTGCCTCTCCCTTATTTTTTTTCCTAGAAGTATCTCTAGTATCCTAAGATATTTTTTTTTAGTTAAAAAAAATAAAATTAAAAAACAAATAAAAAATTAAAAATCCTTATGATTTGTCACCAGCTGCTGTATGAGTTCAGCTCCTTTGAAGGTGCTGGACAATTGTTATTCTCATTATCTGTCTTGCTTAGCTAGAAGCCAATGTTTAAAAAGGCCAAAATCAGTTGTTGAAACTTTACATTATTATTATTTACGTCAGGGGTTTTGTTTTGTTTTTTAATAATTAAAAAAATAATTACTATATTAAAAAATTAATTTTAATAGTTGATTTGGTGGTCAGCTTGCTCTTAGAGGTAACTCAATTCCCTACCACATCAACTCAATGTTGGCTGGCATAACAGCACGGCACAGGCGGATGCCTTCTAACCCTCTTGCCTGCACATAAAGAGGGGCAGAAGTGCTGCTCACACCTCCATGTCTTGCCCACCTCTTGCTGCCATCCAGGATACAAGTAGTCCAAATGAGGAGAAAAGACTGCTACAACGACTGCTCTTTCCTCCTCTCCTTCCCTTCTCCTGCATCGATTTGTGATTTTTCTTTATGATAAGGCTGTATTTCCAAGCAGAATAGAGTGGGGCCCTGCACTGTGGTTGAACACAGCAGTGTAAGTTTAGGTGATGATTATCTCCACATCATGAACTTCCTTCTTTTTATAGAAGAGTACAAAGAGAGTAGTTCTGGCCAATTTTCAACATGGATAAAGGAAAACATCTTGTCTTTATTCCTCCTCCAGTTTTGGTTGTCTGGGCTTTCCTGTGGGGACTGCAGTATTTTGCTCCAGAAAAGACTGCATTGGCTGAAGGGACCTTTCCTTTGGTGTCTCTAAACCAATTTCTCACGGATGGTACCATGGTACCATTAATTGCAAGCTGCTGTTGCTTCCTATAACATGTCTTTTTGTCCTTTTGCAGAACTTTGTCCGACACCACTGGGTGCACAGGCGGAGGCAGGAGGGGAAATGTAAGCAATGTGGAAAGGTAAGATTTGCAGTGCAGTGCAAGCACAACACGGGGCACTTATGGATTCAGGGTTGCCAGTAGGTCCTTCTAGTCACTGAAATTCTTCGGTCCTAAACACTTGGCCTCTCTTAAGGGTTGATGACAAGCCTGATACCTTCAGCGGTAGCAGCTCTGATTCCCACGTCGGAAGAGAAAAGGCACCTGCTTCTGCAGGAATGAGCACATCATGTGTGCTAGGACATTGCGCTGCACTGAAAATGGAGGAGGTGGAAGCCTGTGGCTCCTTGAGCTTCTTTCTTGGTTAAGCTAACCCTGTGCCAATATGGTCTTCTTGTAGTGCTATCCTTTGTGCCAAAATCGTGATGGCCTATTTTTTTTCAGACTTATGGAAAAAGAAAGGCTGTTGCTTTCTTTCTGCCCTGGCAGACTGTAAGATTTGTGAGACTGTTTCACATTTCGTCTGCTGCATAGCTTATAAAAGCTTATTTCTAAAAAGCTATAAAAAGGGGTAAGAAGTACCTTAGCTACTGAATACCTTCTGAAGTATCATGAACCCCTGAAATCTATTGAAAGATATTTAAAAACTAAATTGCTTTCCTTCCTCTAGCACTATATAATACTTTTGCGCCCCTCTAAACATCAACTAGTAAGAAAGTGTATCTCGTCTCCATGGCACAGCACTTAAGCCAGAGGAAAATTAGATTGGTATGTGGATACTGATGTAGATCACCAGCTACAACAAAGCATGAAATAAAAATATGATGCAACAAGGCACTTTGCATGCAGCATTCTTACGGTATGACTTTGCACTGATACTGCCTTCCTCCTCTGCCATTTTTGCTTGGATCTCCTTTAGAGGCATTAAGAATTGATCTTGCAATGGAGAGTACTTACTGGCTATCTAATAAAAACCTGTGACGGGTATATTCACATGGGCAATGCGACCAGTCCATCCTAAAATTCCTATCAGTGCTGACCGTTATGGAGAATTTCATAGGAAATAAGTTTTCCCCTAAAATAAGAAATATTCAATTAAGATTAAAATGGGTGTATTATAGTAGAGTTACTCTTTGTCAAGAAACATAAAGGATTAGGGAAAATAATAACAAGAAAAAAAATCCCATTATATTTATTGGCCAAGCAGTCTCCAGTTACAGCAAAATACTTGTCTGTCTCATGCTCTGCTGTTACATTTCTTGTATCTCTGAATGAGAACCATCTTTTATATTGTCTTGTCATGCACGACAAAGGGAACTGTCATTGAAATGGAATGGCAGTAAATTTAAAGCAATAAAAGAAAGTATATTCTTGGCATACATAATGATTCTAGTAGTTCTCCTTGCTGTGTAATATTAGTCCTATCCCATGGCTGGAGTTGGATGGTTAAGTATTTTAAAGATGATTAACAATAGTTTGAGCAAAGACAGTAGAAATGAACATTTAGGATATACGCATCTCATGCTTCACGTCATAAGCCAGTGGGAAGGGATGAATGCTCCCCAACATCCTTAGTGTGGCTTCATCTTTTGTGTGCCTCCTGTGCTGTGGCTGACACTTCCTGAGAGCTGGATAACAGAGGTGCCAACATCGGTGTTTCAACTTAGATCAGAAGTTATTGGAAGGAAGGATTTTTCCTGATTGTTCACATGAGGAACAGTCTTGCAACAAATGGACAGAACTCCTTTTAGATTAAATTTACATGAAAGGCACTGTTCTAACACTCTGCAGCTACTAAAGGGCACTCAGTCCCCAGGGCCAGGATGCAGTTCAGGATATAGTTCAAAGTAAAATTCTCTTAAAATCCTTGTGCATAGTGTCCATGGTACCAACAGAGCCTGTGCTCCTGCTATTACACGTCACTTGCTAGCACGGATACAGCTTATAGGGTTTCATCTAGGCTTCAGTTTTCTTCTTCTTCCCAGGGGTGATTTCACTGCTGTACTGCAAAGGTACTATTTGCAGAAATTGGTGCCAGGGAAGGGGGCCTGGAAAGTCTTGTTCAAGAGCTTACTGAGTGCAGTGGAACCACACAACCTATTTCTGTCCACTTGCTGTGATGATTCCCCTTTTTCTGTAACTGGAGACTGTAATAGAAGGATGGCCATATCTCTTAAGACAAAGTATGATCGAGCCCGGTATTCAACAGTGGCTTATTATGGAAAAGCATAAGATGGGCCAGGTGTTTAGTGCTACATCCCAAAGACAGTCTCCTGGCCTCTAAGAATTTCCAGCAATGATACCTTTATATTTAACAGCCGATGATAATTTTCTCTCTTGTGATCTTTGCTAGTCTCTCCTTGGGTTCCTGTCAAGTTGTAGCATTTGCAACACCCTTTAGCAAGGAATTTCCAAACTTAACTACATGCTGTGAAAATAATTAGATTTTGGTTATTTTGAACCTGTCACTTACTAGTTTTTTCTAATGCTCTGTAACTTTTGTGTTGGAAGAGGGGGTAAATAAATGCTCTCAAACCACGTCTTCTACACCATCCATGATGTTTAAGAACTCATCTCTTTCTCTTGCAGGCAGGGGAAAAAATATAGCTTTGTAGCTTTTTAGCTGTTATTAGCTGTTTGTTACCTGGGGTCATCAGAAAAAAACAGATTTTTATTTTTTTCTGTGTGTAATACAACGTAAGATCATGTGGCCCAGCACCCAGTTCATGACTATGTGTAATAGAAGCTTAAGGATGAATTCAAAGTGGTCCTTTCTTCATATACTTCTAGTTACCAGTGGCTTAGGGATTTTCTAAGGATGAGAATGCATCTTGGACCATCATGCTAAACAGGCACGTTTTACTTTCTGTGGTGTTGAAAGCAGTGTTGTCCACTCTACACACAGTGTGCAGCTACAGTGTCACTCTTTCTATTACTGGTCCCTTTAAAGGCCTGTGGACTGATGCAGAGCTGTATGTTCTCCCTGCACATAAGGGTAGGTTTGAAATTTCTAGTAGTTGGAGGGCAATTCTAATTCTTCATTATTTTAGCAGAGATCACCATCCAAGTGCTTCTGTTGCTGTCTGTATTTGAGCTGTAATAATACCTGGCGCTCCTATAGTAAGATTGCATCTTGAGGAGATTATCTCTGGGAGCAATAAAAAGGGAATAAATATCATAAGAAAATACATGCAAAAAAAAGTTTATTAGTAACCCTAACACTGATATGAAAATACTCTTTAATGATAAATACGTTTGAGAATATAAACAAAACATATTGGAGCTAGTAGTCCCTATGTGCTGTGTTTGTATGAATGGATGTCTATATTAATGTGGACTTTGATCCAGATTATTTAGACAGATTGTGATCATCAACACAGGCTAGAAATCCAGGTGCTCTTTTCCTCCAAATATATTTTCTTCTGGTGTGTACAACTGTTTATTTTCACAGGAGCAGCTCACAGCATGGGATTTCATGAGTGGTATGGGAATTGGGTGCCAGTGAATCAGGGCTAATCAGGTACTGTTAGGCTGATATTCCCACAAAGGTGAAATTAATTTTCTATCCCAAAACTTGTGCAGAAGGCTTTCTTGCATGACCCAGGAACAAGATAGCTGCATTTTAGTTTTCCTTCTCACTGAGAAAAGGCAGAAGAGATGATTTCTGATGGAACGTGGATGGCCCCAATGTTTCAATCCCATAGCCTCCATCAAATTTCACTGTGGCCTGCAGTGCACTGCTTTATTTTATGAATTCCTTTATTTGTAAAGCTAGCTTTCAAATAATTGCTATCTTACTTCAAACATGCATCCTTAGGAAGAATTAGCTCATATTTGTAAAGCAATTTGAGGAAGGAAAGTGATGGTTTATTGCTACTTATCATTAATATGTTTTTATTGCTGTATCGTTTTCTCTAATGACTCCCTAAAAGCCAAATGGCTTACTGAATAAATGAAAAATGGTCCATCTAGAACCAGACAAGCTGCTCAGTCCGTATGTTTAAAATACACCACTGATGGGCTGTGGAATTAAAGACGGAATTTTAGGTTTTATTAGTGGAGGTTTTGGTAGAGAAGAATTTCTCCCATGATTATTACAAAGCAGAACAAAACAAAACATTTCACGCCCATCAGGGGCTGAAATAATTATTTTTTATTTTTTTTTAAATAGGATTTAGGACAAGAAACAGTGAGATATGTGAGAAACATTAAGAAGCACTAGTATAAGTGAATGGAATAGAGCATTTTGTCCAGTGTCAGCCCTCTGTTCCAGCACTCATATCATACGTACTGTCACTCAGTTCCTGTGCCCACACCAAATGGCAGAGTAGATCTGCCCAGCCAGAAGCAACTGGCCAGCTGGTCTTTGTGAAGCCATTTGATTACGCTCCATTACTAAACCTGAATATGCCAAATCGCCATCATTATGAAGAATCTGCACTTTGAATTTCTCTGAGTGTAATACCTGAGGCATTAGGGGAAGGATTAAAAAAAATCAAAACCAACACAAACTATGGAGAGGTGACACAAGCCTTTTTACGAGTAGGCCTTAGTTGGTGGTGTGGTCCATCTGGTGGGCTGGTTTGCATATATGTTGGGGGCACCTGAAGAAGCTGCAGTGAGCACTTCTACATGGCAGGCAGACAGGGAGAGCTGCCTCCACTTCAGAGTATTGATAGGGTTGTTCTCAAATACCATGTATGGACAAATTTGAGCTCAGTCCCTCACTTACAAGACTAGCGCGTCTCTGGATGGGGCTTTGGTTGTTCATTTAAATCTCCTTCTTGGTGTACTTGACAGCATCATTGCACTGGACACCAATAGGCTCATTTTCCCTGCAGGCGTCTATCTCTCTGTTCCTTTCCACAGCAGCTAGGATAAGAAGGACCTTAATTATAGAAGCATTGAGGCGATGACCTGTTAGATGTTACTAACACTTTGCACTGGATCTTGGACATTGCCCAGCATGTAGGACATTTTGGTAAAGCTCAGCTTGTCAAAAAGAAAACTGGCTCAAAAATTCATGACTTGATAGAGAGACTGAATTAGAAAATTCTGGGTAGTGATGGGTTACTTAATGTAGTAGAGAGAGGCTTGATAGAAGCCAATGACTAAAGGACCCAGACAGTTGCAAATCTGAAATCTAACCAGTGAAGGTGACCGACAAACTGTTCAATGCAGTTCTGGAATTTCCATCAGTGTAGCCATTGACCCACATGAATCCTTTCTCTGGCTAAAATAGGCTTTAACTGAACTTAATTTTTTAGGCTGTAACTTATCATTTGTTGCCTATGTTGTATGCAAGGATAAATATGATCCAATATTCTTTTCCAGCCTTAGAATTTAGACCAAAGTTATATGTCTGCTGAAATTGTATTCTATAAAATGAAACTCTTCTGTGGGAGAATAAAATCTCATATTTTCTGGTAATATTAGGCTTTTTTCTCTTTAAAACTATAAAGAAATATTTTCTTCTATCTGTTTGATCTGAATCAGACCATCTTGGTGTTTTGGAACTTGATAAAAAAATCTTGATCTGAGTCAACTCAATAAAACAATAAACTTAATTTGCCAATCAGAACACTTCCACACAGACAGACATGTGCTTGATTCCAGTCTCTATTAAAAAAAAAATAATTCAAAAAATTGTTTATATTTTGAGCAAATGACTGCAATGAGAGAATGTTTTGTTCTAAATCTTTCAAGTCTATAGAAATCCATTTTAAAAGGCATTCTTTCTCATTTTTTTTCTTCCTTTGTCTTTAGCTACGAAATCTAAGAAGAAGCATAACATTTTGGAGAAGTGTTTTTAAAAGTGTGTGTGAAAATGCCCCAGTAGAAGAACCTTCTCCATGAATCCTGTCATTTCATCATCCCAAACTCTGTTTAGTGTCTAAGAGCTTTGAGGCTGGTCCAATGTATCTGACTTCAATGAACTGATTTAGCCTGGCACAATCACCTGGGAAGAGTTCAAGATGTAAACTTTCTTGTACTCAGGAGGGATTTAATTTTTTTTTCCTGTTTATTCTAGGGCTTTCAACAGAAATTCTCCTTCCATAGTAAAGAGATTGTGGCCATCAGCTGTTCCTGGTGCAAGCTGGCAGTAAGTGAACAATATTCAGGGAGACTCACTGAGCGGCCACATTGCAAGCAATTCCATTTTTCCTTGCTCTCAGGGTTCCCTCTCTGTGAATCATCCCTAGTTTTGCCATTTCTGTTCCTTTTGTTAAAAGTTGCCATTAACTTCACCTGGCTGACACGAGTCCTCTAGGAGAAGAGTCTTGTTGCCCAATGTAGTCACTGGCCTCCTATCGATGGCCTGCTGCTGCTAGCTCAGGGACCCAAAGGGCTCTTTAATACATGCAGCTGCATCAACTATGTTGTTGTCTTCAGTCTGTGAACTGTATATAAGTAGGAGTGACTGGTGGCTTTCTTTGGTGGGTTTTTTGGGGGGGGGTGGGGGGAGGGGGAGGGTTGGTGTTTGGGGTTTTTGTTTCTTTTGTAAGAAGGCATGGGTAGGGAAAGTGATCTTTAGTTATATGATCCTAAACTCCATGGTTTCAAGGACTTGAGGATGGTGGAGTTGGAAAGATTGCTGTGGTATTTGTACTGTCACCCTTTTCCACCTCTCTGAGTTTTCCCTTCTCCTTTGTCTGGCTTTGCCTCCTTATTGACTCTACTCTTTTCTCCTCTTTCAGTTTCATAATAAAGTCACCTGTTTCATGTTACATCACATCGAGGAGCCGTGTTCCCTGGGGGCTCATGCTGCTGTCATTGTGCCTCCCACCTGGATCATTAAGGTGAAGAAACCTCAGGTAACTGCATGCTGAGGTCTGTTTCTGAAGCTGTATGGCTGCGCAGGGCCAGCCTGGCTTCGCCGCTCAGTCTACTCCTTCACTAAGGCATGCTTGTTCAACCCTGTCTCTATCCCTGAAACCCAGCATACATCCATGGTGATTATGAACCCGTATCCTCCTGCCCCTCCATCCAGCCCTTCAGTAAGTTTCCCTGTTTGGGATGATTAGCAACAAACATGACTTCTGTTCTGAGCAAATCCAGCTCAGGTTTGTTCCTGCCACTGTGAGTTTAGCAAGCATACTGCAAGAAATCCCCTGCATTGTAGACAGCCAAGCATGTTTCATTAAATAGAGCTGAGCAAATAGAGGGAAAAACCATTCACAAACATTCACTTGAACTGCAGAAAGAATTGGCTGTGGCTGGACTGCTGTCCCTCTGAATCTGCCATCAATGGGCATTTAAAAAATCATGTCTTATTTACATCAGTGCTTGCTGAAGGGGAGCAGTAAGCCCACGTGCTTATTTAGTTGAAGGTAACAAGCTTTTGTGATGGATGCGATACATCTCAGAGATCATAATTCACTGGTGAACACAATAGCGAGAAATAGCATCCAAAAGAGCTGGCCAAAAATTAAAAGGGGATTCTTATCATGCAAGAAATACTTTTTTTTCATTTCATTTGAAAGTCTGTTTTCACTCAAGATAGAACTGAAACAAAAAAACACTGAATATATTAGGGAGCCAGAAATGCTGGTAAAAATTTTTATTTCAGAAGCACTGAAAAAAGGTATTGGTTGGTTTTTTTTCTGAAATGAATAGTGTCTGGGATATCGTAATTTCCCATTCATTTTTTCTTGTAGTTTTCCTCTGTTCATAAGAATGCTGTTTTTATAGAGTAGTGACGTGTGGTTCTTAACATTAGTGTGTCTATCCTTGGGAAGTGACCCAGGGCTTTCTGGCTCTGTGTCCTGGTAGTCATCAAGAAACTGAGAAGTTCAGGCTGTAGGCAAGGGTCTAAGAAAAATCAGTGCCATAATACTGGAGCAGTAGTGACACTGCTCAGTTTTTAATTCCAGTCTAGGGATATGAATTTCAGATTTGTGCATGAGTAGCATTTCTAACAAAACCGGACATTGAAGACAAAAGGGAGGAGGGGAAATATACATATAGAGTAATCAAAAAGTCAGCTGAAGAGGCTGCTATTTCTCCTTTAAGTCCAGAGAAAGTAGGCAACATTCCTACCCACCTCCACTCTGAGGAAAAAAAAAAGGCTTCCTTGGCACTTGTATTTTTTCCCCATGCTCTTCTTTGTTGTTTTTACTCCAGCCTTCCTTAGAGAAATAATTTTTTTCTCTCTTGAAGAATCTATTTTAATCCTTGGCAGGAACTTAATCTCCTTGGCTAATTTTCAGCACCTGTCTGGTACTTGATAGATGTATCTGTGCCTGACCTTACAAAAAGAAGCCTTTCTTCCATATTTTTATTTTATATAATTTTTAGTTAAAAAAAAAAATAATCTACGCTTTAAAGTTTCTTTTCATTTGGCATTTGGCCAAAGCAAGGTACCTTCCTCATAATATTTTTAGAGAATTTTCTTTCTTGTCCATTATTTTTTCAGAAAAGTTCAAATAAAATAAAAAAATCCGATCTAGTTAATTATAATTAATGGAGGAAATGCATTTAAATAAAGGTTTATAGTGTTACATTAAAAGAAAATGTTAGCTTTGTGAGCCTGACTCATGAGTGGAGAGGAGGTACTTCAATATTCCCTCTCCATCACATCCTGACTCCTTGAAATTCATGGTCAGAAGCATGAATAAACCTTATCTTGAGTAATTGAAGCATTAGATAGCTCAAAATGATATTTAGCACAGACAATGGGCATATTTCCATGAAACTTCTTAACAGCACCCATTGCAGTATTAGTTCTGGGGAATGCATCCTTATTGCTGTAGAAAACACCGATGCATCTTTCAGATGTGTTTTCAGATTTTTGGCAGAAGTCTTGTTTTCTTATTTGTTGTAGTTTTAGGAAATATTTTCTCCTCTCCTGCTGTTTCTGGCCAGCTCCACTTCTGTGTATTATGACTCTTTTGACCCTACGTGCATGTTTGGTAAACACTATGAAATATTCACTCCATTCAATCCACAGAATACAAACACAACATTCACAAATTTTTGTAAATTCAGATAGTAAATAAATGTGAAACCAGCAATCTGTTTTTCACATATTCCACAATCGGAATAAATTTGGCTAGAAGCCTTTTTGTTATAAAATATTTCCTCAGCTCTAATTAACTACTTACACTGGTCACAGGCAACTGAATTCCCTATCCATATGAAACTGATTTTAGTGGTGTCTTCATCCTGTTCGTTGGTTGTTTCTTTTAAGCAAATAAGATGGCTTTTTGTAGCAAAATCTCGCCCTGATCTTTAATTTTATTGCTACAAAAATAGTTTTCCATGCTTATTTTGTACAATGTGGGTCACCACCTTTCAAATACTGGGCTTGAATAAAGAGCACACTCCCCCTCTGACTACCATTGTGGTAGCATGTGAAGCATCATTGCATAATTGGTTACAGACAAATCTCTGCTTACAACCTACATTCTAAATGGGGAGCTTTTGCTTCTTGCAAGCAATTGATTGCAAGATGAAGAATATTCAGAATGGTTCAAATAGCTTTGGGATTGGTGGTAGCCCTGTATGTAACGACCCATTTACATGAATGGAAAATCCCAATACCTATTCCATGTTATTCATAATATGAGCCTCTTCTGTAACTTCTTTACTGACTGCCAGTGTTTCTGTACTGTGTTAGCAGCACCTTGATATCAGGTCTGATTTCCTGGGGTTCAAATCAATTTCATTGCCTAGTTGGTGAAAGGAGGTCACCCCTGTTGACTGGTGGTATTTTGATATAGGTCATGTTTGGTAGCCCAAGTGGTGTTAGCTTTAGGAATGCTTATGCTGTGGGAGAAAAGTAGATAATACGGAGGATCTGGCTAAAGTAGTTACTGATTCAGTCTGTCTTCTGTTTGGGAAGGCAAAGACAGTAATTGTAAAATTCCAAGTTTTTCCTGTTTAAGGTGAGTAAACATGGTGTTTTCTTCTCCTCCTTTGAGGACCTTGAAAAAGTGCAAGTGAATATTACTGGGTTTGTCACTATTTCCTCAATTTCTGAGTGCAGCTGGCTTGTCTGATGGTGGTTTGTGAACAATCGGAAGATGATCAAGATTGACCTTCCCAGAGGCTGTTCATTATTTAAGTCGTTTAAGCCCAGCATGCTAAAAGCCTTTGAAAATGAAGGCTCAAATGCTGTAAAGGAAAATGTTGGAAGGGGTCATTGGATTTGCTTGAGATAGTCTATGGACCAACACCGTACAAGAAGGAACTCCAATTCTTCTGTTCATCTAGCTAAGCTTGCTTAGAACTAGAGCGACCATGCAATAATATCAAAAATCTCTTTTTGAAGATGACCAAACTGACATCCACAAAGGAGAGGTTTCCTCTCTAGAGGCAAGTTAGGATTTACATATGGTGCTCATTTAAAGGTATGCTTTTCTATCAGGTACTTTGCTGGATAACATTATATGTTTATAAAACTCATCACCTTGTTATCTGGACAAGGTAATATGCATCCATTTCTTCAGTTCAGTGTGCAAAGAATGATTACTCTTGGCTGTTATTCTTCTGCATGTTTGCAAAGAGAACCTGCATATGTTTAAGCAGCTTTTTTGCCTTTCATCTGCTATGGACATGCAGTTGCAATCATCGTAGCAAAGCTTTAGGTTATCTTAACACTATATGTGTAGGTGTGCTTAAAAATGGTGAAATACATGTGATGTAGCATATTTTAGTGTCTTTTTGAGTGTGGAAATGAAAATTTTTATAATTGTGAATGGAAGCTTAGACTAAAACTGTTTCTCTGATACAGTTGTATGTCTCTTCCCACCCCATCTACAGAAAAGAGATACATTATAGTGGGATGTAATGACAATTACATTTAAACATTCATTATTTTTTAAAAATTAGCTAGGATTTTACTGAACTGTCTTTGCCCTTTCTAGAAGAAAGTCACTGGACTTAGGTCCATTGTTGTGGAGACAGAATTAAAAATGCAGCTCTTCTTCCAGAGATACAGTTAAGTACTTGCCTAATATAACACCTAACTTGAGTTACAGACTACAATTTGCCAGCAGAATTCATTGCACTTTAGCAATGGGATAAGTATTTTGAATTTTACACTTGGAGAGACTGAAGCACTGGCAAAAGGCTTGATATGCCCCTGACCTTTCAGCAGACCACTGGCAAGACTGGGTAGATTAGATCTCTCTGTCCTGTGTTTTGCATCACTCCGGGGAGAATCCTTCAGCAGAGAACCACTGAGGAACTAGGCTGAGACCCCCATGGGAGGCAGCTTTGAGAGTAATGTCCTGTACTTTATGTTGATATAAAACTGTTATCTACAGTCAATCTGACTACTGAGGTAGGGCAATGAAAGAAGAACCATGCTGATGATATTGCCAATGCACTTCTGTAGTCAGTGCAGTCTTTGTGGTTTATCATGCTTTCAAGATCACTTTGTATCACAGTAGGTATCTCATATAAAAAAATACAGTCTAAAAGGGCAGATGTCCTGTAATTGCTCTGCAGAGCCATCTTGTCTTCAGTAATTTCAGTAACCAACAAGGCATAACTATGTCCTGGTCCACAAGGAGTGTTGAGAGGTGACAAGAGGCTTGAGACCTTGTGTTCTACAGCAGGGTTCCCTTGGTCTTGGTGAAAAAGGACAACATCTTTAAGTATTTTGGTTAGCTGTTAGTTTTTCTTAACTTCTCAGAGATGTGGAAACATTAGCTTCCATATCTGGTGTGTCATACTGAAGTCTTGGAATCCTGAAAGTGATTGTTAGGTATTAAACAGAATCTAGTAGCTGTTCTTGTTAATGTTGGTTAGCAAGCAGGATTAAGACATCACTGCTTACAGATGTGGTGATCTGTGGTCTCTGAATTTTTTCATTAGTAATACACTTTTAAATAAGGTAAAGAGAGAAATGAACTTTTGGATGAGATGAGTGGATCTTGTTCCCCTTCTGAAACTGGAGAAAAATATCAATAAACTTTCTTCTAATTCCTTGTGTTACTTATTTCCTGGTGACAGCTAGACAAGAGTTGAAATACTGAGAGAATAGTTACGGTATTTCCTATAATACAAAATTTCGATCATATGGAAAGGGATAGGATTTCCTGCAGGTGTGACTTCAGTTACTGAATTAATATATAAAAAAAAAGAACGTTCAAGAAGGGGACTTATTATCACATCAGAACACCGTAGTGATTCAATATCTTTGAGCAGGCTATTGCCAGCCTTGAGAATAGCTTTGGTGCAAGTTCTATTTTAATAGGTTCTGCAAAATACAAGCAGTTTGATGGTTGTTTTTTTTTCTTCTATATAGTTAAGTGATATTAGTCTTTAAAAACAAAGCAAACAAAAACCCCACAAACACCCCCCTCACCCAAATCCTTAAATATTAACAATTCAGTTTGTTCCTTAGCAGATGATTACACAAGTTTCTTGATAGGCTGGAACTGATTCCACAGTGCCAGCATCATACACCATGGTGGCCTACGTTATGTTGAGTCAGAATGGTTGCCAGAGCTAAAACTTGTTGTTTTCTTTCCTAAAAAAAAAAAAAAAAACATGAAAAATATCTCATTTATCATGTTTTTTTATTACATCTTTATGCAGGTGGTCTCCATACCAGGAGACGAGCCTGATTGGGCAGGAGACTGGAGCCCCGAAGGGGAAACGGGCGTCTCCTACCCCTATTGGGAGGGTTGGCAGGTACAACATGTGGTGTTATGTGAGTCTATGGGAGCATCTGATCTTTTTCCCCCCTCACAGCGTGGGAAAGTTTCCAGTTCCAAAGCACCAGTCTGGTCTCCGTGTGTGGCTTTCTCCATAAACGGTGGTGTGGAAGTGTAAAGCATGCAGCGCATGTAATTTAAATCTCGAGCATGTGCCAGATACTCTTATCATTCTCCAAGTGGACATGCATGGAAGAGCTTCGTAAAGGGGCTCTGTCTGGGCCTGTCTTCTAAATTTTGTTTTGCTTTTCATGTATTCTTTTTTCTTTTGGTGTAGAACTCATTGAAGACTTCAACACGGCGAAAGAAGAGAACGTCTTTTAAAAGAAAAGCCAGCAAAAGAGGCAATGAAGTAGGTATTAAAGTCCTTGGAAATCAGACTCCTTTTCTTTAAATATCTAAATGCAGACTTTAAAGTTTAATTTTTTTACTGCAGTGCCTAATATTTTTTTTCCCCACTGGAAAATTCCATGCTATTGAATTTTTTGTGGGAATAAATCAGTTTCGATAAAACTTGTAGGAGAAGTTTTATTTGCCAAGTTGATTTTTCAAGAAACAACATACCAGACTCCAGAAGGACGAGTAGTCTAATGAAACAAAATTCCCCTGGGATGTAAGAGACTTGTCTCAGACCCTTGGTTTTCAATAGGCAGAAGAAACTGGGGTTGTGAAATCCACCATGAGTGCAGTGACACAAGGGTCTGGTCCGATTTGAGGGTATCTGCCTCAGGAAGTGTCATGTTTAAAATATTCTGCTTGTGTGATTATTGACATTGGGCCATAAGAGAGAGAAAAAACAGATGAATGGTTTGGTTTGTCACATAATTTTCAGAAGACTTTGTTTCCAGACCCTGCCTAGTGGACTGGTTTTATAGGTGAACAACAGCCTCATGGGGAGAGGTAGAAGGAGACTCACCTCTGCACAGCCAGAGCTCTCTGGTTAAGGTTCTCACTTGGGTGGTGGGACAGCTGCAGACCAGAAACTTGAATCTGTGCCTGCCACAGCCCAGGAGAGTGTCCTAACTACTGGGCTGTCTAGTGTCCTGCAGGTGTAGGAAATAAGGCAAATGGTTTCCTCATTGACATGTCATGTTTGGCCTGTGACGCTTATTCAAAGGTGGGAGGGCCAGCAAGACAAAGAAATCAAGAGCACATCATCTGCAACTGAGTCAACTGAGTGCTGATACAATTTGTCTATTAGGTGGAATTAACGAAATAAGTAGTTTATCTCATTCTATTTTCCAGTGGAAAATTGTTCCTCTTGGAAATAGCACTTTATCTGGCACATTATTAGTGCTGTGTGAATAATTGTGGTTTTTTGGAAATAACATTGAGTAAAAATTTAAAATAGTTTTGTGCTGGTCTGCAGGGATTCTTGTCCCTCTCCCCGCCCCCATCTTCTTACTCAGTTGTCTCAGCTGGATAAATTAGTCCCAGCTGAGCACCATATTAACATGGCTGTACTGTTTCCAGCACCTGAGGTAGTTTTGTCAAAGCTAGGTTTGGTGTCCTACACAGGTTATGCTGTGGGAAATATGCACAGCTTGTACTAAAGCTGCCGTTGCTTCTGTTTCTTAGGATAACAAAGGTCGGCCGTTTGTGATAAAGCCTATCTCCTCTCCACTCATGAAGCCGCTGCTGGTTTTTGTCAATCCAAAAAGCGGAGGGAATCAGGTAAGAAAATCATCTGGATCCAGGTAACAAGGTTTTAGTTTAACAACAATGCTTCTGCAAAAGAGAGTAGTTTTTGGTGAGTCAGGAAGAACTCTATCCAACTGAATTGCAGTCCTTAGAAGAGGTCCTTGCTGTTGAATGGCCTTTCCACTATGCAATGGATACTTGAGTATTTGGGCAGTAGTATTCCTATCTTCAGATAGGAATCTAAAATGATAGTTTGGAGGCTTTAGAAGACTTCATCTTTCCACAGAAAATTTAGATTGCCAATGAAGTCTTAGACTTTTCTTTTATCCAATAAGTGATTTAATTTTACTAAGAAAGCCTAGTGAAATTAGCGAATGTGAAATGACACACTCTTATGGCATTAAAAATCATTACTGGTCTTGTACTGTACCATAGAGAACCAAGTTTCACTGACTAATATGATCATGCAGCAGACTTCTTTCTTAGGGTTCCTGGAATTAAAACTCATCCAAGTGAAAGTTTTGCAGACAAGTTCTGCCACTTTGTGAATATTAAATAACCTGAGTGCCTATTGATAAGGAAGGCCTTCTAGTTGAAAATAAAAGATTGATGTAATATGTGAGGCCTGCAGAGCATGGACAATAGCATTGCTGCTGCACACTTTCTCCTCTGTTAGAAGAAATAGGGAGGATACCTAATGAAACTTCTAAAACTTGGATTCAAAACAAAGAAAAAAAATTGGTCCTTCTCACAGCGTGAAATTCAGCTGCAAAACTCCTTGCCACAGGATGTTGTGGATACTAAAAATTTACAGAAAGGGGAGCTATCAAATTCCTGACTTACACATCCTAGGCTATGTAGGAAATGCATTCTTGAATTACTTTAAAATACAAGTGGGCCCTGTGGGGTTCTTAGCCCTTTTCTGCTAGTAAGAGACCCTTCTACTTTGTGTCTGGGCAGAACATGAAGGAAGGGAATCGAGTGTCTGGAATGTAAACCCAAGAGTCTGAGAAAGCAGAAATCATATCTGTAGGTGGTGGGCTGGCCATGCTGCACTGAATGAGGGAGGGTTGAGGCAGTTGTAGACCAGGGTCCTTGGCTCCTGCTTCATTGGATAGTAGAGGGCTACAGTTATGAGTGTTCGTGGTGGTGGTGGAGGTCAAAGCAGTGTCATTGCTTGGATGTTCTGCAGGACGCTGTTCAACATGATCGTTATTTTGCCCACAAGCCTGTTCAACTTCTTGCTGTCATGGATGGCTGAGGGCGGTGTGGGATAACAGAAATTTCTTTTTGCAGGTGGTGAGAGGTAGGAGAACAGGTTATTGTGGGAGCTGAACCTTGGTCTGACCCTGAATGCCTGTTCTTATGAACCATTAATGATCTGTGTTGTTAAATTTGGTTTATATGTATACATATTCACCCTGCCCAGATTAATGGGTTGCTGTTCTGTAGAGCAGTCATCTACTGTGCTGCTTTCTAGCTTTTTTCTTGGTATGTTTACTTTGTAAAGCAATTCAAATATAGTGAATAACGTTATTATTTTTAACAATCATAAAGCTATTAATAATTTCTTTTCATTTGATTTTTCTCTCAGGGCACCAAGATTCTCCAAACGTTTATGTGGTATTTGAATCCACGCCAGGTCTTTGATCTCTCTCAGGAAGGGCCAAGAGATGCGTAAGTTCTTGAGCCTTCAGGGCTGCAGACAATAATACTTTTCTTACTAGGAAAGCAGTCAAATGGTCTAACTTGGATAGATATTGGGTGTGTCAAGGTTTTGCTAGTGGTGGTGGGGTGGGCTGCAGTGGTGAATTCTGTGATGAGAGATCAGGGGCTGCTCCCTTGTCAGCCAGGCATGTCCAGACGGCTCCAAGCCAGACCTGCTGCAGATCCCACAGTGCCTGAACCATTCCCTGGTGCCTGAGCATTGCAGTGTACCTCTGCTTGCTGAGTAACTGACTCAGCTTCTCTAGGCAATAGTTGTGAACCTCTTCCAGGGGATGGAGAACCTGTCTTTAAAGGGATGATTCTCACTGTTAAGGGTTAAGAGGCTATCATTCTATGATATTTCAGATAGGGAAACTTGCTCTAGTCAACCATCTGTTCAGCTGTACTTTTACAAGTTAAGCAGCACAAAAATATAATTCTGCAAAGTCAAGTATTTACCTGTATAAGAATGGTCCATGTGTTTTATTTGTACTTCTAGAGCACCCAAGCCTTTTTTTCCTGTGGAAACACCTCCATTGCTGCTCCCCTCATGACATACAGAAACTTTAAAGTATGCATACAGCTTTCAGAGCTGTGTAATGGAGTTAAAGGGGGGTTAGGTCCTCTGGTTACTCAGCTCTCTACGTGTGAGTGTACCCCCCTCCATTGAGAGATATTTAATTATGCATCTCTTTCATGCAACTGAAGGGACACGCTATAAGGTGTGCTTTTGTTGGCTTTCCTGTTGATATCTTAGACCAGATAATCCAGAGACAGAGCTCAGTTAGGTGTTGTTGCCTTTTGTGGTGTTAAAGAAATAGTTACCAGCTGAGGGAGCTGCCATGTCCTGTGTGCTTCAGAAATGGTGGCTCAGCAAATCCTGGCGAACATTAAATTTTGTTTAAAAACCTCAATGTTTATATTTGTTTGCTTTAGGCTAAGAGAAAAATGGAGGGTTTTTTGTCATGTCTAGAGGGGACGTGAGAATCTGGCCTTTCAGATTCCACATTGGAACATGTGGTACTGATCAAGTAATTCTTGGGAGATGCTGCCTAACCATGGAGGAAGGCCCCGTTTTACATCCTAGTGGTTTTGTGTGTGTGTGTGTGTGAAGATGTAAAGTGAGTTACCAGGCTCAGGCTGGGTTGGGGCAGATGCTGCCTATGGTTGCCAGGCCTGATGCATCCTCACTGCTGAGGTTTTCAGTAACACAGTTTTTTTTTATTTTTTAAAATTTTTTCTGCCTCCACCCATGCCCCTAGTAATGAATATTTGAAAATGTAATAAGCAGTGGTCATCATTCTGACCTTTTTTTTTTTTTCCCTCTCCTTTTCTGCCTTTCCCTCCCCTGGCCAGGCTGGACCTGTACAGAAAAGTGCCAAACCTGCGGATCCTGGCCTGCGGCGGGGACGGGACGGTAGGTGGCTGGTGCCTGGCAGCCCTGTGCTCATTGCCAAGAGAGTAAATTCCTCACAGTTGTGGGTTCCCTGTCTTGTGATGCCTACAGAGGCAAGAGAATGTACCTTACACTTGTTCTACTCTTAAAAATTTCTGTGTGGCTTGGCCTGGATAGCAATGGGGCCAGATCCTAGAGTCCAAGGCCCTGTTGGCTCTATACATAAAGATATGGTACAGCTTAAAAAAATAAACACTGACTTTACTGGCCTCCTCTTGGTGTTTACACAGGTCTGAGGGTTTAGTAGGTTAACTTGATGTCTGGGGACCATTATATCTTAATTTCTGCTCCTTCTTGCTATTGTCTCCATGGTGTTGGAGTACAGTCAAGCAGGGTCTCCTCTGAACCTAAAGGCAGTTTCGTCACTTTCTTTACAAAGCATCTGTTAGGAAAGTTATAGCACTGGTCATACTACTAGCCTAGGATCTGGCAGGTCCAGGGTCAGTATTTTTCTTTGCTACTGAATTTCTGTATGTTCTCGGATAAGTGAAAAGGGTCAGATCTTTAAAAGGATTTAGGCACCTTCAGTTGGAGACAGGCTCTGTGGTTTCGGGCCTGAAGGACAAAAGTAGCCATGGAGACATTGCAACCACATTACTCTTTCCAGTACTTAGGAATATTGTAAATTTCAGTCTGTGCTACTGAGCACTTAAATGCACTCAAAAAACTGACCTTTAATCTCTGTGAAGAGCAGTTCCCTAAACATGCACTTGATAATAGTTGTAACCATAAGTGTGGTAAGGAAAATGCATTACTGCTTGCAAGGTGCAATGGCTGGCTAGGATAGATATATGTAGATATTTAAGGTACTGGGGAGCAGCTTTTTTTTTTGTGTGTGTTGAGCTGAACCAGCCTTCAACCCATCTCTGTTTGAATTTCTGCAGGAACTTTCAGTTCAGCATCTGTGGGTTCTTTTAAAATGCTAACTGTAGGGTTTATTAACATCAGTGCTTCCTCTGCAAGAGTGAAGAATATACGCAATCTGACTACTGTCTTGCTGGTACCTAGGGCAATAAAATATTACTGAATTGTGAATGTTCCTTGAGAAACCTGCAAGGCATTGCTTTAGCAGGAGACACAGCTGCAAAAAAAAGAGTTTCAATCTGTTTCTGAAATTCTTTGCAGCTTCCATGTGAGGAAGCCAATATTTTAATAAGGGGGTGGGGGAAATCCCGATCCTGAAAATATTAAAATGGGAATGAATGCAACTACATTTGAGTCTGACCATCTTTTGTTCTCTTTGAGCAGTGCAAGCGACAGGTGGCAGCACCTTCTTATTAGTATGAGCAGCACTCTGCTATTAACTTTGCTGCTGCTCAGTTTGAAGCAAATTAATATCTAGTTATTCCCAAAGCCATTACATCTAGAAATGAAAAATCTGGCTCAAATGGACTTAGTGAATATTCAATGAGACCAGATGTTACCTTGCATTATTGAGGTGAAATAGAACTTATTTTAACTTTTCCATCATTGCTGCTTGCTGTTCCTTTCCAGAGCATAAGTGGAATGCTTTGCTTTCAAAAGAGTCAGAAGCTTTCTGTTTACAGGGAAATGACAGTCTTTGTCATCCCTGATTGTAAAACTAATGTGCTAGGTTTAGAAATGACCTCAAGTTAAATAGCAATCTTGTACTTATAAATTAGTAATTTGAAGTTTCTGTTAAAAGCATTTACAAAAGTGGTAGGTATTGTAATGCTACCTGCATCAGTGAGAGGCTGAGGCACAGATGTATGGATTAAGTCATTGGCAATGACAAAGGGCTAATGACAGAAGACTCTTTAAGAAGTCCTGGCCTTAGGGAAGTTATGGAGGCTCTTTATTCTGTCTCCTTTTATCAATATTGAAGGATAGGTTTTTGAAAGGTAGAGGATTAAGTATTTCTGAAAATCTTTTAATGACTGTACTTAGTCCTGCCATGATGCCTATGATAGACCTAAGTATCTTTATTGACATCCAAGTTCATGAGAGTTGTAAGTGATTCAGATGACTGTTGTCAGACAATGAACTCTAATGTGGATTCACATCCCAGGTGAATGCTGTAATTGCACTATTGGTTATGATAAATAACTGATAAATGCTGTTTATACTTAATTACATTTCTTCAAGAGACTTGGAGAAAGACATAGCCTAAAATACCAAATAGGGTGATGGTTGCTATATCTATCAGGCCACCCCCACTCCAGTTCTTCAAATTCCAGCTGTGGTTCCCAATGCCCGTGTTATGCTGGGTACCTTTCATGAAACTCCAGCTTCATCCCATTTTGGGGTAAGAATCTATTTGAAATCATAGCAATAAGGAGTTGGGGATTTTTCTTCTGCCCATAGTGGTGGTGGGGAAAATCCTGTCCAGTTGTAGTCTGTATTTCAGTTTTATGTCTTATTTAAAAGGTCACATTTCTGGTAGCAACTGCATCTTTGAACATTAGCATTAGGAAGAAAAACAAATAAAATTTTGTTTGTTGAATATTTATATTTAATTTTTTTCTTAATTCTTTATTTAAAAATGCAGTACAGGTTCTTTCACAGATATTATTCTTCTTGTAAAGGTGAAAAATAGTTTAAGAAATAGCCTTATTTTCTTGTAGTGAAAATTTCAGTCATAAAAGTTTCAGAACATTTTCAGCAACTCTTCTTTACCCCCTTGGAAATTACCATTTGATGTATACAAAATGCAGTAATTTGTTACATCTAGGTAGATTTTGACTTAAAAGTTTTATGTAGTCCAGAATAGGGACAGGAGAGAGAATCAACTCTCTAAAATAACCAATAGTTTACAATACAAAAGAGCCAGATTCATTGTTCCAACCCAGTCTTCAACCCTGAACAATAGAGTTTGTTTTATCCTAGTCTTTTAGTTTTCTATTTATATATGTGTGTGTATATGACTAGAATATATACATATATATTATGCTTTGCAATGAGTGAAATAAGAGACATTCAGCAATATGGTATCTTGTCTTAGGAATGGGAGACCTCTGGGCAAGTCCATGCTTGACTTGATCTGTACCCTCTGTTCCGGTTCCAGGACATGCTTTGAGATACCATGCTGTTTCAATATGTCTCTTACATTTTCTTTCATGACAGTTGTAAAAAAGTTTAACTTCTTTTAGCATAAGGGCGCTCTAAAACATTTATCTTGAATTATGTGTGTTATTCTTCACTCATTTTTACATACAGTATTTGTTGGAGTGATAGTTAGCTGACCTTAGCCAAGTGTAATTCTATGTGTTTTCATTTCCTGCTAAAAGAACAGAAACTTTTGTGCTCCCTTTCCTCAGTAACTCTGTGTTAAAAGACAGGTAGTGTTTACATCCCACTGCTTCTGCTTACTCAGGAGCTTCATGAAAACTGCTGTACCTGTAACTGCCTCAGATAAGGCAGTTGCAGAGTTAAATTTCAGTTACCCTCATTTTTTCTTTTCCCATCTGTTTTACTTGATCTGCTCTGCAAAGGGGATACGATCAAAATATGTTTTTTTCCTTTTTTCTATCCTTTTTAATCTTCCTGACTAAGAGTTCTCTGTATTTCCTTTTTTATAGGTGGGCTGGATCCTCTCTGTCCTTGATGAGCTGCAACTCAGCCCTCCGCCTCCTGTGGCTGTCCTTCCTCTTGGCACTGGGAATGACCTTGCCCGCACCCTCAACTGGGGTGGGGTAAGCACTGACTGGGGTACCCTTAGACGCAGGCTCTCCGCTTGCTGGTCTGACTTAGTTGTGTAATTGGGTAAAACTTCATTTTGGCTAAAATAGGCAGAGCTGTGTCCAAGGTCTGCTTCAGTTAGGCACAATAGTTTAGTTCAATTTCCAGTCTGGGATCTTGAATTACTAATGATGTAGTTCTTGTATAAAAGGGTATGTAGATGTATCTCTGCTATTTCAGGCAAATGATAAGAAGGGTGTGCAGACTGCTAATTTAAGCATAGTTTAAACTTTATTTCTCTGTATTTATCTTTAACTACACAACTGGAGTTACTCCAGGCAAGGCAAAAATACTTTGGGTTCCTTTCCTTATGGTTTTTGCCTATCCAAGACTTGTGTGCCTTATCAATAGTTTGTTAAAATGATTGGTGTATGAAAAATGGGCAATCTTTTCAAATGTTCTTAGGAACATATGATGTGGCCTCTATGAAAGGAGGTAAATCTGCCGGGTAATTGGTGAGTGATTGGCTTTGCTTTCACTACCCATGGCTGATACTCTGGTGACACTCCTCTGTTGTCAGGGTTACACAGATGAACCAGTGTCCAAGATCCTGTGCCATGTAGAAGATGGGACCATTGTCCAACTGGACCGCTGGAATCTCCAGGTTGAGCGCAACCCTGATTTGCCACAGGATGAGCTGGAGGATGGGGCACGTAAGGTTAGAACCTTTTTATTCCCAGGGAGACTATAGGATACTTAAGAACATCTTTGGGTTGCACCAGAAGATGCATAAGTGGGGAAGCTCTAAAAATTCCAAATTCTTTAGTTGCATCTCTTTCTTTGGCTCTTTTCATGTGTCAGTGCTTCCAGAGGTCTGTGAAACTTAATACATGCCAGCCATTTATTTATTGCTTGCAAGTCCCAGACACTGAGAATTTCTCTCAAGAACTGTCCTGGCACAATACCTTGTGTCTTATCTGAAAGGTGGTGGTTTTTTTTTTTTTTTTTTTTTTCCTTTGGTTAACCTGGGGTGGCAGAAGAGCAACCTTATGACTGCCATTCATTCCTAAATTAGACTTATAAGTCTAAAAAAGGGATGTAGAATTTTATTCTTTTGGGTTTTGCTAATGGATACCGAATGTTTCTTATGTTACAGCGAAGTGTACTTTATTTTTGTATTTAAATTCTTTGTATGTGGGTCTCCATATGATCTTGATAGTTGAAGAATGAGAAAATCTTTGTGAGGGGCTTGCACTTATAATAATACATCGTTTTGACTGGAGATGATGGAATTGTTATAATCATTGAAAAAAACAAAGCCTATTGTGAACCATTTTCCTCTTCTCTGTTATAATTTCCATGTTATCTATCAGATGCTACTGTTCTCTCTCCACATGCTGGGCATGTGTAATGATGAAGAGGCCAGATGTGTGCTTCCCTGCCTCATGCATCCTCAATAGAATTAGCGCTTCTTGTCTGGGACTTGCATTGCTCCTGGTTTTATATCAAGCAGCAAGAACACAGACTGAATTTCATTCATTATGCTGAGCTTGAAGTGCCAGCAATTAGGAAAACCTTTGTATTGACATGTTAAGTGGAGCAGCATTATGGGAAATCTCAATGACAACATTTGAAGATCTGTATATGATCATAAAGCACTGTAGATTTGTTTGTGTTCTTTAGGCTTTTGTATTTGATCATCTTCCACAAGCCATGACTAACCTTCAGAGCAACCTTCTGCACACATTTCCCTAAAATGTTCCACTTTCTTCTTCTTAGGTTTTCATGAGATGCCAGAAGTAGTTAGTTCCTGGTGTGTCGTGGAATGTTTCATTCATGTTCTTTTTACATGTCTTTTTATTATCCAATTACAGCTTCCACTCAGTGTCTTCAATAATTACTTTAGCCTTGGATTTGATGCACATGTTACACTGGAATTCCATGAATCTAGAGGTAATAAGAACTTTTTATTTCCTTAGCCTTGGGAATGGGCAGTTATTTTATGAATTACCAATGGACTTGAATTTAACGTCCTGTTTTTAAAGTTCAGAAGGAAAACTGGAACATAAAAACCCAAGATATAGACACAAGTAGGAAGGAAGTGATTGTATCGTGAATTTCCAAGGGACTTCATGATTTAAAAATTAGAAAAGTACAAGAGAAAATGCCATTCACTTGAGAAAAAGGGCTAAAAGGGAAGCTTTTCAAAGGTTTTTTTTTTTTTTTATCTTCTTAAAGGAGATACCAAGTACAGATATAAAGAAAACATATGTTGATGCAGAAGTGTCAGAATAAGAGCAGAAAGAAAAGCAAATGTAAGTCAGGTGTCTGTTTTCCCTCCAGTGTGGAGGTGGCTGGAGGAGAAAAGCTGCGAGGTGGTGGAAATAGAAGGGTAGCCAGAGAACAACTGTGTTCTCAAACTGAACAGCTGTTACCTATGGATGAGTATAGCATAATATCAATGGACTAGCTACATACCCAGAGTGTCTCTATGCAAGTGAAACGTTTTAATGAAGTCCATAAAACTGTCAGGAATGTGAGCTGTTGTAGCATCTTGTTTGTCCCTTTGCTGATGGCAGTTATATAACCTTATACAGATCCAAATGTGGTTTAGCAGGTGGGCTTTTGGACTGATATGAATGGCTCTATTTATATGGTTTAGCCAAGCGTGCCTATATAAACAAACATTTTTCAGTTGTCTGTGTTCAGCTTTTTGGTCGTTTCAGCTTTATGTGCAGGTATTTTTTCACTGAGCAACAGCCTTCCCTACCTTCACTTTCATACTATCGGAGTGTCATTTCAAGATGAAAAGATAGCACTCTAATGCCATGCTAAATAAAGATAAGATACATGACGGAACGAGCTAATGCATATTTAACAATGTTTAAAACTGCTTCAAGCTTTAGGAATAATAATGAGGGGCCACAAAAGGGCACAGGAATGAAACTATGACAGCTGTATGCATTTTTTTATGAATGCATATCACTGTGCATTGCTAATGTGAGTGTATAGATGAAATGCATAGCTACTTTCTCACTTAATGGAGGCATTACTTAATAATGAAATAATGGAGCTCTAGCTCTATAAAGAATGAATGTTATTCTAGAGATGCCAGTGTTTTAAAAATTTACATGGGTGAAAAACTACTTGGCAGAGTAAGCTGTGTGTCTGTGAGCGGGTATGTGTGGCCAGGAGAGCTTTTCATAGCACAAGTGCCTGCTCTAACAAGTCATTACCGCTGGTGTCTTCTTTACCTTCTCAAATGCTAAAATATACAAATGAGTCCTATGAGTTTTAGGAGAGAAAAGCTTGTAGCCTTGGAGGTGTTGCTGGTGTGTGGGTTTTATTGTGTTTCATGTGGAATTAAGCAGTGCAAAAAAGATTTGCATCTCATTTACAGTTGATGACAATCCAGAGAAACTCTTGGCAAAACTTAAGGCACTTTCATGGCTGTTGCACTTGGTCCATTAGGATAAGTTGTTGTATGCAGTTGCTTATGTGGAGTTATTGTAGTCACATACAGTATTAAAACAAACACACACCATGCCTTGCCCCTCTAGCAGCCCTGTCAAACTAAAATAAATTAGGTTTATTTGAACACTCAGCTGATCAGGGCATTTTATGCAATAGAGATTGGTCAATTGATATATTTCGAATAAGTAGTGATCGCAGTGTCTCAGAGGAACCTGTCCATGAATGTGGTCTTTTCCATGGCAACCTCTACATGTTTCTTGTGACTAATCAGATTGAACCTTGAGGGTTGGCTCCAAGCCTAATGTATTTAGCTCTGCTTCTTCAGAAAGTGTTCTGGATAGTGACTCTTTCCAGTTTCTTCCCTGGTTATGCTTTGGTGGAGCAGAGGAGAATCAATGTACTTCATCCCTGTTGTTGTGCTGCTTGACCCCTCAGCTCTACAGGACGGTTCATTTGTAGGACACCCCCTCCCACTACACAGACACACACACACAATTTAACATGTTCCATTTCGTACTAACCTGAGAAAGATGAAGATGAAGTAAGCCTTGGATATGCAGCCAGTGATGTGCTTCTACAGTCAAAGTTGCACTCTAATCAACTTTAGGCTCTTTTCCACGTTGCAGAGAGTCCTTCTTCCCTACCCAAGCTCATCTGCAATGTCAGAAGTAGGAGCAGTTCAGAATGTTGAAAGACTGCTGAGTCCCTGACCTCAGAAAGGCTCCTTTTCTGTTCTGAACCGGGGCTTTGGTTCTGGTCAGTATTTGTTGTAAGATCCACGTAAGAGCCAGTGCTCTGATAGCTGCTGCCTGGAGCCATTAGGGATAGCGACATCAGAGAATGTGCAGCACAGGCACTGAATCTTCAGGGGCTTCCTGCTTCTTAGCATGGGGTGTTGAGACTTTCTGTAAAGAGCTGTCAGCCCAGTAAGTGAGATGAGATTTAGTTATGCAGTTAAACTAATTGTTTGAAGAGGAGGTGGTGCTGCCTGCGTTCTGGGCTTACCCACTAGTTATGCAGTTAAACTAATTGTTTGAAGAAGAGGTGGTGCTGCCTGTATTCTGGGCTTACCCGTGACACAACAAGTAGATGATACAGTAGCTGGACAAACAACCAAACAAGAAACACAAAGCAGGCAATTCATACGATGTGGAGCTTTATATTGTGAGACACAGTGACTTCAAAGAGAACTAGAATCATGTAGTCATTTCAGAAGCAGCAATTCAGAAGTGTTCCCAGGGGTGTGATGCTTTAGCCAGAAGGACTACCTTAATACTTCAAACTAATTGTTTGAAGAGGAGGTGGTGCTGCCTGCGTTCTGGGCTTACCCACGACACAACAAGTAGATGATACAGTAGCTGGACAAACAACCAAACAAGAAACACAAAGCAGGCAATTCATACGATGTGGAGCTTTATATTGTGAGACACAGTGACTTCAAAGAGAACTAGAATCATGTAGTCATTTCAGAAGCAGCAATTCAGAAGTGTTCCCAGGGGTGTGATGCTTTAGCCAGAAGGACTACCTTAATACTTCAATGTTCTCACTAAAGAATTGCTAAGCAAGGATGGGTGGTTGGTACCACCACTGAATACAATGTAGAAAGTGCTGCTTTTGAAATCTCTGTATGCCACAGGCTAGGAGAGCAGCTCCTAGAGAGGCACGAGAATGACCTGTATTTTGGGAAGCATGCCTTATACTGGGAGACTAAAGAAGCTCCATTTAGCTTATCGGAAAGAAGGTTAAGAGGCGATTTAATCACTCCCTATAAGCATTTACTCAAGAAGAAGATATCTGATAGTTGAGGGCTCTTTAATCTGACAGAGAAGTATAATAAGATTTAGCAGTTGGCAGTTGAAGTCTGAAAAGTTCAAGATAGGAAAGAAAACCACCCAGATTTATTTTAACAGTGACAATAATTAACCATTAGATGTGCATTAATACTGGACTTTTAAAATTCTCCATCACTTAGAGTCTAATCAAAATGAAACAGCTCTCTAAATAGGTTTTAGAGAAGCCACTTTTTTTTTTTTCCTTCAGGAATATTTGGCTCAAGATGTCTATCCCTCAGTACCTCTTTGTAACTTTTGTAAGAATTTAAGTGTCTGTTTCATCTCATAACTTACTAATGCTTTACCCCTGCTTCAAAGCATGGGTTAATGTTTCATGGATTTTTAATAATAATAATAAAATAATAATAAAAGTCTCACAAATGGTACTGAGGGATCATAAGATGAAATCTGAGAGGTGCTAAATTAACTGTTTGTATCCTTGTTACCTGTTTACTCATGTTTCCATCTACTTTCGCTCTACAGGAAAGGGAAAGAATTCAATATCAATGTTTGAAATATGACAGCATTTAATAGCACAGATGGGAGACTCTCACTCAGAAAAACTATATTTATGTTAATATTTTCACTGAGTGATGTGCACTAAAAGCACTGTAGTGCTAGCAGGGAACGTGAAAGCAAAATGGAGTCTACTTGTTTTATTAGGGTGCTCATATTTTTCCTTTTTATCCCTTCACAGAAGCAAATCCAGAGAAATTCAACAGCCGATTTAGAAATAAAATGTTTTATGCAGGGGTGAGTTGTGATTCATCTTACAGAATGATGCTAATGTAGTTATTTTAATGTTTTCTTAAGTACCTTTCCCCTCACTGTCTCACATCAGGAGTTTGTGCCGGTTCATTTTGCTTGTTGCAATTTAAAGCGCACATGTACTGTTTCTGATGTGTTTGTTGCAAAGTGCCTGAAGCACTGCTGTTTTACAGTGCTTGTTTATGCCACTCATTTGGGCATAATACTGGTCACGTCTTGCTCCCCCTGTTTCTGGCTCATAAGCTTTTCAACAGACTGCTCTGCTTCTTTCAGGGGTTGGGCAGCATATTGATATTGGCTTTCCTACAGACATTCCTTGAGAGTCAACCTGTATCTTTGTTGCTTTGAGGAGCTGTCTTGGATGTAGGGTCATGGGGAGTGAAGGGCACATATCAGCTATTTGGAGTAATTAATTTTCATACGTGCATATGCAAATAATATCACCCAGTTCTGCATGCAGGAGGTACATAGACAATACTTTATTCTAAGATTCACTTATTAAGAGAGAAACACTAATTTCATAACGCGTGACATATAATGTTTTTCTGGATAATGACTCCCACCGTACCCATGTGCAGAACATGGAAACAAATATGTGAGCAAGAATTTGCATTTAAATCCTTGGGTGCCCAAGGACCTTCCCTGATTAACCTCTTAAAAGGAGAAGTATTCTGATTGGAAAAAAAAATAAAAAAATCTCCTGAGAACAAGAAAGAATAGGTTTGACAAAGGAATAACATTTTGGTAATTAGCGCTATTGTGGGATAAGAAATGAGGAAAGAGAAGAGAGGGAAGTGCTGGTGACAATTCCTGCACTTTTTTCTATTGCAGGCAGCCTTTACAGACTTTCTGCAAAGAAGCTCAAGAGATTTATCCAAGCATGTTAAAGTTGTGGTAAGTATAAGAACTTGTGTCATAGTATTGTGGAAAGAGGGGGGGGAATGGAGAGAGAGAGGTGAGAAGAGTTTAATGGCTCTGTTACTTTTCAGTTTTGAGCATGACATTTGCAACACATTCCAAGGAAAGTCTTGGGAAAGTTGTTACAAAGCAGCAACACTTCTCTTGTCTGTGGCACCATTCAGCAATTTCTCTGTGCTCTGTCACTTTGGCTTTGTAGTGTGATGGTACAGACCTGACTCCAAAGATCCAGGAGCTGAAGTTCCAGTGTATAGTGTTTTTAAACATACCCAGGTAAGCTCAAGACAGATGCTTGAAGTGATATATATGTATAAAAAAAAAAGATACCTACAAGTTTTCCTAGATTGGGTGGATGGGCAGGAAAAGTATTGCCACTGTGCTGCCTTCTTGAGGGCATTTATAATACTGTTAATTAGCAATATGGAATGGGCTCATAGTTCAGGATGCAGCTAAGCCATCCTTTTAGAAGTTGAAGATCCTGATACAGAGATAGTAGAAATATGTGTGGAAAAAAAGGGGGTGGGGAAGCAGAAGCGTGGAGAAGAAAGGATCAATATGTTTCCAGTAAAGGAACACAAAACCATTGAAAGAAGCGTTGTGTTTTACCATTTTAGAATATGTCCAAATTGAAATATGGCTGTATTCTTAAAAGTTGTCTATCTCCTACTCTCCAAAACAGTACTCACCAAACTTTTTTTTGACTGTGTGGCCCTATCAGTAACAAAATTTTTGAGCACCACCCAAATGAATGTACGTTATAAATGTACTACTATACTAATATATTACACACATTACAAAACATACACAAAAATAGAAATTAAGAAAGGATGTGATTAAACATGAAACAAATATTATTTTAATGAGTCTTTTTCCTTATTTATTAAAAGTACAAACAATATTTTATTTACACACCCTAATTGTCTTGTCAGTTATGGATTTTTATTGAACACTCTCTGTGGTGCACATGCTGCACTTTAGAGACTACTGCTTTAGACAGTCTAGCACTCTGCTCCACAAGCAGTACCAAGCACTTGATCTTTTGGGTCCTGCACTGCCCTCACTGCAAGCTTCTACTTGGTGTCACCTCTCCAAAGTTCCCCCGTTTATCACTTAGGTCACTTGTACATCCATTCTGTAATGGCAGGAAAGATAGATGCCAGAGCTGCGTCTGTTCCTGCTTCTAATTTCTCCCTGCCTCCTCAAGCTATGAAATGTTTTACATCCCTTATGCTGTTAGAGCTTCTGAGCCAGCAGGGGGAGAGGAAACAGAGCTCCAAGGCTGAAGTTGCTGCTGCAGCCCCATGCCTGCCTAGCAGAGGAACTAAGCAGCTTTCTGGCTCAACAGATCACCTGCAGAAAGCAAAGCAAGTAGGGAGAACAAAGTGCTGCTGCTGTTATCTGTTTCCTGGTGTTTCCCCATTTTCCTTGTACAGGGGAACCTGCTAAAAATTATGATGGATACATTTATGTATGATGAACCAGCTTTGAAGGGAGAGGCAGATTTCCCTTATGTCCAGTCCTTCCCAGCATAACTTTTAATTTTCCCTGAATTTGAATCCTGGAATGGATATCTAGCTACTTCTGGAGGACAGCAGTACAGGCTACTAGTCAGGCTACTAGTCAGTACCCATCAGGGAAAACTGCTTTCTCAGAGTTTGCCTTCCAAACCTCTTCCTGTAGGTATTGTGCTGGCACGATGCCCTGGGGAAACCCTGGAGATCACAGAGACTTTGAGCCTCAGCGCCATGATGATGGCTACATTGAAGTCATTGGTTTCACCATGGCCTCACTGGTGAGTACTTTGCAGGTGCTACCAGACTTGGTGAATTTTGCGGGCAGTGTTAGAGAGTGCAAACGTGTCCTTACTAAAGATCCGCTGTGATTCCACATATTCAGTCAGTCAAAGCCCAAACGTCCTCTAGTAGGTTTTTAAATGAGGGCAAATGGCAGTTTTCAAATAAAAGAATTGTAATTTAATAATAAAAATGTACTTTTTGCAAAATATGGCTATTTTGCAAGATTATTACAGTAAAAAACAGCATGCATGTGTGTTTTTATTGTGGGAATGTTCTATTGTCAAATAACTACTGCCATTTTTTGTTAGTTTTTATATATGTCAATCTATGGCATGAAAGTTTATTTTTTTTGTGGAAATGGCTACTAGAAACAAATATGAAATATTATATCGAATTATGTGACCATACAGTTTGCATATCACCATTAAAAATGTTGTGAAAATTTATTAATAGCTGTGGAAAATTCAGTGATGTTTCTGGCACAAATGTTATTTCTCTTTTTGTTCTGCCGGGGACAACAATTTTAATTTGGCAGTGTACTTTCTGTCAAGGCTGTCCTTAAAGTGATCTAAAGCCAAGTTTACTATAAAAGCAGTCTCACTGTAAATACCCTATTGTCCTACTGTTACAGTGGTTAAACGCAGTGACGGTCTCTTCAGAGGATGATTAAATGCAGGCAGAGAGTTGATAGTTATCCCTGTGCAGCTTGAACTTAGTGTGGCCAACAGAAAGCACACATCAGGGGTTTCTGGCAGGTTTGTTTAGGTCATGCTTAAATCCATACTCCTAAGCCTTTGTTGCTGCTATGTCTTGTGTGGACTAGGTTAAAGCTAACATGGGTAAGCTCGTTTTCACTAAACTCACATATTTATTTGTTGTGTGGCCTGCCCTCTGGGTATCTCACATTCAGTGAATACTCATGATAATGGTGTTTGCTTCCTCAAAGAGAAATTCAGACAAATCTAATCTTCAAAGTAAGCAAAAGTAGAAGTTTGCCTTGATCAGCAATCATTTATTTAGAAGTGTGGGTTAAGGATTCTGTTTAGTCTCTTTTTTTTTTTTTTTTTTTTTTTTTTTTTTTTTTTTTTGATGGGCCTAGTGGATTAGGGAAATAACATACAAATAAGCAGAATTCTATTTATTAGCCTAGCAGATCTTGTGGAATGAACACTTATTACTTCACCTCTCAAGATTTTAGGGTATATTTCTGAAAATGCTGTCAAAAATCTATTTGCCATGTACCAACTGGCAATTTTCAGCTGGAATCTTTTTTGGGTTTGCCATTAATGTGTGTCTAGCCACTCACAGTAGCTAGAGTGATCTCAAAGCTGCCAAAAATTTCAGTTGGGACTGAATTTTAGTAGTAGGGCCCTTGGAACTGCTATTTCTCTTTAAAGGAAGCCTAGTTCAGAATCGAGGATCTACGAGTCCACATTGGTTGTGATGCTGAGGAACAGCTGTAACCTTAGGCTGTGTTGGTGTAATCTGAACTTGCTCTATATGTCTCCCACATGGGCTTGGTCATACCCAAGAAGGTCTGAGAGACCAAGGAAGAGAAATACTTTATAAGAAGTGTTGTTATGAATATTATTGACCATTTGAGCCATAATACTAAGCACAGAGATGGATTAAGGTCTTGACTTCTATTTAGGCTGCTTTCTGTTAGTGCATTAATATAGAATTCTTTTTCTGCATCTGATGGATAAGAGTTAATAGGCACATTACAAATTTAAAAAAATACATTTATGCCCAAACATGTCTGCTTAGAACTTGAAGGATCTGCTTCCTGCCCTCTGTATTTCACTTCTTTGAAACGAATTCTAAAACATGATATTTAATTGTTTTTAATAAGGTTCTTCTGCTTGCGCTTTTCAGCCTGTATAGTTGCCTGGAGGTTGAGTTGCCATATAAACTTTCATAATAAGTATTTTAGATTTATCTAATTCACATTAAGGACTGTATTCTGTTCAGGAAGGGGAAATAATTTTTGTCTCACAGATGTACCGAATTAGGGTTGTTGTTTTAAAGACCAAATAATTAATAGCATTCCTGCTAGTGTAAAAACAAACCAACCAAAACAAATGGAAAACTTTGTGCGTAATCATTTGTGCATGCACTTGTGTATATATATTTGTATGTGTGTGTAATATGCTTGACATATAGTGAGGTGATGAGATGTGCAATACGTATGGTTGGGTATCTGCTTGTTGCCCACCACTTTTCCTTGTGAAATTTTAAGTTCTGCTTTGCAATTTTGGAATGAAAATACATTTACTGTGACTTGTTACAATGTCTTACACATGGAAAGCTATGTAATGGATGCTGTCAGCAAAACTGTATTTCAGATTTAACTGCTGTGACTATCTGTTCTGAGGTGTGGGGTTTTTTTTTTTATCTTTCCTGTTTGTTTTGGTTTTGTTTTTTTGGTTTTGTTTTTTTTCCAGGCTGCTCTCCAGGTGGGTGGCCATGGAGAGAGGTTGCATCAGTGCCGTGAGGTGACACTCTTAACATACAAGTCTATTCCCATGCAAGTGGATGGTGAACCATGTCGATTGGCTCCCTCGCTCATTCGAATCTCCTTAAGGAACCAAGCCAACATGGTGCAGAAGAGCAAGAGGAGAACATCCATGCCTTTGCTGAATGAGTGAGTTGGATATGTGCATGTCCTAATGGCAGGAGGCCCATTCGGGGCAGCATATTCAGTCATGGATTTTGCATGTATTGGACTTGCAGCACACTTACAAAAAAAAAAAAAAACAACCCCACAATTTTCACACTTTCTGAACTTCCTTTCCACCATATTGTAAATACTTAACTGACTTTCTTTTAATCTTTTTTCTTATGAGTTGCCCTCTGTTTTGCTTTTAGAAAGATGTGGTATTTTTCAGTTGTTTAGAGAGGTTTGTGCAGGCTCAGCAGTGTGCCTCTTGGCTTCTGACAGTTCTGCATATGTGTGCCTTTTGCCTGTGAAATTATTTTGATTCATTTTCTCAACTTTATTGATCTGCTTTTTAAGTTCCCTTGGAAATCCTGTAACAAATGGCCATAATCAAGAATTACTCAGGACATCTTGTAGTCTCCGTTGTGGGAGTATGCTGCCTGGGACTGTTTAAGGAGTAGGGCCTGGAGGTCAGCAAGGGCTGTTTGCACTTTGTAGGGAATGCTGCTCCAGTGTAAAAACACAAATGAGAAATGAGTAGTCCAAACAGAAATAGAATAAACGTAAGATAACTGGGAATCAGGAACAGGCAAAGAAGGAAAGACAAGGCTAACATTCCTTTTCATAATTAAACCTTTATTGTAAACACTGCAGCAATATTTTAACACCAAAAAAAGATAATAGAATTTTGACGTGTGAAAATGCTCACCCAATAAAGTAATTTAGATTATTTTGAAAAGCTGGGTTTTGTATTTCTCATATAGAAGGCCTTCACTGCTGCTAAAGTGAGTGACATAGTAAGTGCCTTTGCTGTTTTTCATCAAGTATTCTTAAAGTGAGGCAAACCAGTCTGTTGCTTCTACAAAGATACTGAGCTAAAAGCCTAAAGTTATCACGGATCCACATTTCATTCAAACATCCATGTGGTGAGGATTTCGTGTTTCTGGGGATGTGAGTGGGAGATTTTGCTGTTGCAGCTGTAATGGTGAGGCATGGTTTATGAAGAGATGTAATATTTTTTGGTAGACTAACTCACATAAGTGGAAAAAACAGTCAAGGTCTCAGGCACACCTTTTCTCATCAGGTATCTCTGGTAGACTAACTCACATAAGTGGAAAAAACTCAAGGTCTCAGGCACACCTTTTCTCATGAGGTATCTTAAAGGTTGTCTGTCTTTCAGCTGTGTCTTCTAGTGGAAGATAATGCTTCACTTAAAACTTTGACTCTGGCCCTTTAGAGCTTCTTGTCATCTGCTGGCTGTCAATCTGTTCATGTAATCAAAGCCTCCCTGGTTACATCTTCCTGTTCAATTTAGAACTCTGTTCTTTTACTGAGACTAATGCTTTCAGCTTCAGTAGAAGCCCATATCTGTTATGTGCAATTTCTATTTGCCTGGAAAATACATAAGGTATACTCATCTCTTTTGAGCAGTGAAGAAGAGCAGACTCTTTCCTGTAGGCAGCGATGCCTGATTTCATCCAACCACAACTCAATCGTTTGTGAAAGCTAGAATTGAGCAGAGAGCAATCCAGGGATGTCTTTTTCTACACCGAGGGAGGCTAACACAAATGTAAAATTAAAATTCCTGGTATTTAGATCTGATAATTAGCATGATTAGGCTTGGATTTTGGGATCTGAGTCTAAAATGGGGTAGAGAAATACAGATTCATAATATATGCCAGTCTTCAAGAAAAACTTGTTTGTAGTTTAGCTTGATTTCAATGTGCTATGGTAGACTACATTGCTCTCAGTCCTTTGATTTGGCTGAGATATTTGCAGACCTGTGTCTTGGGAGAACAAAAATGATCTGTCAGGGACTCTAGTTTCAGCCTTGTGTATCAGAAATGACGTGTATATATTTATATCTACATTTATACCTCTACATCAGTGTGTGTATGTACTTTGCTCTCAAGTGTTGAAGGGGAATGAGGGAGAGGAGTTGAATCTCCTGGCGTGATAAGAAGTTAATGTTATGTTAAAGGTTAAACTCTAGGAAGCATTCAGTATTGTAAGAAATTCATTCAATATGATGCTGATTTGCAATATTTCACAAGAGAGAAAATTTTCAATTAAATAAGTTTACCTACATTTCTGAACTTGATATCTGAAATGTGTCCTCCTATTCTATTGAAATCTTCCAGAAAGCCTTATTTTTCATTGAACATGCAAAATTGTTCTCTTACAACTGTCATCTGAATGATAGATGTGTGAGATAAGTAAGTGGGTTTGGAGCTATCCCACTGATTGTTAGACAGCTGTTCTTCAGCTCCTTGCCAGGAAAGCAATTAAAAAATTATCTTGCATCCCAGTAATACAGAGTTGCTATTATTGTCATCTTTGCTGATGCAGTAAGAAAGCTCTTTGGAGTTTTAGCTAGTCCAGTGTCATAAGTAGAAAAAGATTTAATTTTAAGTCTTACACTGTGTTTCTGTTTTCTTACTCTTTTCTCCTTTGTTCTGGAGGTTTTAAGGAGAGGGGCTTTAGAGAGGAGAGTGAGTTTGTCGTTTGCCTCATGGATGCACTTGAGCTTCTAGGGAATAATAGTACTTTAAGTTGAAGAGCTCATATGTAATGTAGCTGAGTGAGAAGAACAGAGATTTCATGCTTCTCACTTGGGAGCAGGAGGGCTTTAGAAACGTGATTCTCTTCTGACTGTAAGAGTTGCCCATCTTCCTGATTGCAACTATTCTCCTTCAAAACCTGTAGACACTCTGAGAGGACGCTTATATAAGAAAATAAAGGATCTGACCTTGTTTGACCTGTTGTTTTTTTCCCCTCCATTTTTGTACTCTTGTTCTTCCAGCACCTTCTAATTGTATCAGAAACTGACCCTTGTGGTTCTACACAGACTTTCAATGCTGAAATTCCTATATGCTTAGAGTCCTTGTTTTATTTGTTATTGAATAATTTGCCTTTTTCAAGGTGTGGGGGAAAATTCAGCAATGCTTTTGACAGTGTAAAAGTTCCTAGTCTTTTCTAATCTTAAAAAAACCCCAAATAATGCAAAAACAAAACAAAAAGAGCCCCAAAAGGCTGGCCACGGAATCAAATGAAGGAATAAAAAGACAGTGTTTCTGTGGAGGTACGTGAACTGAAGAAGCGTCCCTTCCCTGTTGATAGCAGCAGCATGAAAAGCTTCATCCAAGCTGCTAGAAAACCAATAAATATAATGTACTACATTTTTTCATAGCTGCGCAAATTGCTGACAATTAATATTTTATTCAGTTATTTCATGTTTTGTGAATTTCCTACAAATTTCTCAGTATATTAATTGTCCTGAACTATTCATGGACTAGTTGCTGTAACTAGTGATCTTTCTCCTTACTGTTCATCAAGCAATCATTGTAAAAATATTTCCTTTTGGGAAATTAGGCTGGTTTGATGTGATGTACAGATTATGTGAATACTCTTGAGTAGGTGAGGATGACCTATTTATGGTTTGTACTCTTCTGATAACTTTAAAATCTTGATTTGAAGCATAGTGGAGGAAAGTCCTTACCTGGTGAATACAGTTACAGTGCTTATAATTTGTTTCTAATGGAGGCTGTCCAAATGTAAAAGACAGTCATAATCTCTTCTTCATCCTACGATGCATTGCTCTACAATGGAGATAAGTAACAATCCAATTAAGTGTTTCAAGCCAGAAGCAACTTCTTCTTATGCTGCAAAGAATATACAGGATAAGGTGATCCTGTTCACCCTTAGTTATGCAGAGAAACACGGCAGATAGGTAGTGGGATTTTGAGGGGAAAAAAGGTGGATTTCTTTTCTTCTTATATGTCTTTTCTGTTCGTACTAGCAAAAGAAAATTTTTCCTGCAGCCAGATCATCAGACTCAGTTTTTCTATAAAGCAGTGAATTATGTTCTTATTCTCCTTCCCTTAAAAAACTTGCTAGCTAAGTTCTCATTCCTGTTCTCTGCTATTGATCATAGTGACATGTGAAAGAGACAACATATAGCTTGGTTTCCTGTGATAAAGCCAAGAGTATGGTTCTTGTGAGCTATAAGCAAAATGTCTATGGAATAAAAAGAGAAGCTGCGGTTCTATTTTCCAGGAGTCATTTTCTGATTAGAAACTACAGTTTAGTATGCTGCTCAGTAAGTTTCACTTAATGATCACTTTCTGAACCTCAAACTGATGGTATTTTGTTTTCACTGGCTTTTAGTTTGGGTTGAGGAAGAATGTCCTGCATGATGAAAGGGAAAGAAGGGGAAAGAGCTTATAGATGAAACATATTCCATACCCTTTAGAGAAACAAAGGGGCCATCTGAGTATAAACACTAAGAGAGTCAGTTCTGGGAGACGCTATATATAAAATGCATGTTTCCCTAAGGTACATGAAAGAAGACTGGAGACAGCAATTTGTCATTGTGGATACAAAATCTCCAGTAAGGGTATTTTTTTTCTTAAACGTTAACTGAAGTTGGCCAACCTTTGGAGACAATTCCATCCATTCAGATCTTGGCTTTGATGTTTGCATTTCTCGACCTGCTTCCAAAGTCTGCTGCCTTGAAATTTTTCAGTGCCTGTGGAAAAAATCTTGGGGTTCCTCGTCTTCCTTGTATAGCCGTGTGCCTAGCTTGTCATTGGTCCTCTTTGCTCATGTCTTTAGAAAGCTCTCGTGTGCCACGTAGCAGTGATTTTTCTCCATTTGCATGTCTTCTGTTGCTCTTGGCTTGGAGCTCTGCATGTGTCTTCATTCAATTTTATGTGACACATTCCTTTTGTTTCTGTTTAAATGTTGTATGTCTTTCTTTCTTCTCTTCCACTTTCCTCTCTTTCTCTCTCTCTTTCTCTCTCTTCCCTGCCTTTTTCCTTGTCTGTGCACACTGTGTGCTGCCTTTCTCCTGGCCACTCATTTCCTGCTGCCTTATAGTATCCATAAAGTGCAGTCTGCTGACCTGAGGAGAGTCTCAGCTCCCCCTGATTCCTTCACTGTGTGAGTATCTGGATTTTTTTTTTTCTACTTTCAAAGTCCCATAGTCTTTTGGTGTTACCCTGTGTCATTCAACCAGGAGATGGGGCAGTGAAATCCAGTGACATATGGGAAGCAGGAGCTCAAGTGGCAACATGGCAGACATAGGGCAATGGCCTCACCAGCAAAGGCACAGTTCCACAGTACCCAAGTAAGGTGAACAGGGCATATCTGGTGACGGTGACCAGGTTCAGTCAAGAGTCCAGGTCACTATAACAACAGGCAGGTCTGAAGTTAAGTGCCAGAGACCATCCCTGGAAGCTCTTGAGATGAGAATTTTCAATCCTTTGGTTTTGCTCAAAAACATACTGTGGACAAACCTAGCTATAAGCCATATCTCCAGATAGAGCTGATCTCACAGCCATACCTCCAGAGAGAGCTTATTAAAATAGGAAACTAGTCCCTTAGAGGAGTGGTGTGACATTGGCTGCAGCTGCATTGAAGATGGAGGCTCCTCCTATGCTTCCCCCTGGCAATATCTTCATTGTCAGCAACTCCACTGTACTAACTTGCTAGATAATAGCTAAATTATTCAAGAGTCTTAAGTCTTTTTTAAAATGTGATGAATTGGCACTTAAAACCAGGTACCATTGTATGTTGGTATCTTCTAATTCATCCTGCTTGTGGAAACATCCCATATTATGAAAACCTCTGTGTGTCCACAATTAAAACAAACAAGCCCAACCAACCCCCCTATCCCCCAACCAAAAAACCAAAATGCATGTTGACATAATGTGTTTACTCAGGCACTGTTATTTGTCTTCAGACTTGCTTTTTAGTATTCAGTCAAAAAAGATATGTTTTGCTTTGTGTTGACATCCCTTTTGTTTTCTTGCTTTGCTTATGATGGGCATATTTTCAAACACATTGGGACTGTCAAAGAAACAAATTTGAAATATATGTTGGAAAACAACAAATTTCAGAGTTATAAATCCAGGTATTCAGAGCAGAAACTTGATTCCAAGAATGATTCATATTACATCATAGAAAAAGTCAATGGTATATGCTAATAGAAAACTCACCAACATTTCTTCGTTCTAAAGACTGAGCATGTGCAATAGATGGCATATAAAATGTTCAGCAAACCAAGAGTTACTTGGGAAATCTGATTGAATAATTTTAAAAGCAAATTTCATCTTTGTAGAAAAGGGCCTAAGGGTCCTGGTGGACGCTCAGCCGACCAGGAGCCAGCAGCATGCATTTGTGGTAAAGGCGGCCAATGGTATCCTGGGCTGCATTAGGAGTGTTGCCAGTGGGCCAAGGCAGGTGATCTTGACTCTCTACGAAGCACTGGTGAGCCACCAAATGGAGTGCTGTGTGCAGTTCTGGGCTTCCCACTGCAAGACAGATACAGAGCTACTGGAGAGAGTCCAGTGAAAGGTGATGAAGATCATTATGGAGCATTCCTCCCATGATGAAAGGCTGGGAGAGCTCGCTCTGTTTAGCCTGGGGAAGAGAAGGCTTAGATGTGGTTTCATCAGTGTCTATAGGTATCTCAAGGAAGGGTCTAAAGAAGACTGAGCCAGGCTCTTTTCAGTGGTGCCCAGTGACAGGACAAGTGGCAATAGGCACAAACTGAAATATAGGAGTTCTCTGTGAACATCAGGAAAAATGTTTTTACTGTAAGGATGACTGAGCATTGGCACAGGTCGCCGCGAGAGGTTATGGAGTCTTCATCCTTGGAGATGCCCAAAAACTCCCTGGACATGGTGCTGGGCAGCCTGCTCCAGGTGGCCCGTGCTTGAGCAGGAGGTTGGACCAGATGACCTCCAGAGGACTCTTCCAACCTCTACCATCCTGTGTTTCTGTGAAGCTTCAGAAAACTGCAGGTTCCTCATTGTAAATCTTACCTTGTTTGCAAAATAATAATTCAGTGTGCCTTATTCCTGGATTGTATTTGCTATACTCTGCTGAGGAACAGAAAGTAATACAAGATGCAATATCTAAGCAAGCCTCTAGAAAAAAAGGTTGAGATAAGCCTTATTGCTTACACAGAAAGATAACTAAGCTGTAGGTCTGGGAGAATGAGTATTGCTTCCAAATAGAGGGATATCCCTTGGAAAATGACCTCCAAGTTTTGATACTTCATTTAAATGTCTCATTTGATATCAGCTGTCAGGATAAGGCAGGGAGACAGAGGCTCCTGAGTCCCAAACTAATTTGTAAGTCAAAGATGTTCTGTATCTTAAAATCTGTAAAAATAGATTAAACATGCTGCTGCACTGTGGCTGCCAATTAATGTGTCTGGCAAATTAAAATAAGAACCCATGAGGTATTAGGGAAATTTGATTTGGATTGTGATGGCTTTGAGAATCTAATGTTCCTTTTTTGTGTGTGTGTGTGAACAACATAGAAAGAGCTTCATTTCCTGTTAGTACTCAACAGCGGGGCAGATTCTGCTGAGACCTGGTGATGAATACAGCCTGTCTTAGATAAATTTGAGGTTTTCTGCAACAGGGGAATTTGCAGGCAGCCAAAATTATTAGGCACAGATGGTCTTTGTTGCAGAAACAGTAGAACTGTAGTGTGATCAATTTCAAATGTTTATACAGGGTGCATAAGTAAATAAAGTGTTGTATTTTTAATTGAGGCTCTTTTAAAAGGAAGGTTAAGACTTGTGTTTTCCAGCTGGATGTTCAGTTGAGATGAGAAGGACGCAAGAGTACCTTTGCGTTGAGTGGTTGATGCAAAGAAATTCTGAAAAAAATATTACCATTTGAAAAATAAAACATAATTGACTTACATAGCTCTTACCATCCTTTTACAAATGAAATGAGCACGGTGGATATGCTGTGATTATTATTTTTTTAATTACAAAATCTGCATAAGTGAAAATTCAAGTATCACCTTTTATTAGTTTATACTCTTTTATAAAGAGTAATGATTGCAGGAAGGTATGCATATAAAACCTGTGTGAATAGCAGAGGGGCAATAGGAAATAATTTTTGCTTTTAGAGATCCAAATGCCAAACAGAATTGGCTTTTTGGGTTGAATTGAATATGGGTGTTTTCTATAGGAGGATAATCTAATAAAGAATAGGACACAAGGCATAAGGGAGAAAGTATTAGTGAGCTATTCTCCAAATGCATAGTTAATGATGAAAATGCCTATATGTATCTTTTTCCTCTACTCCATTACATGAATTATAGGGAATTGAGTCTCATCTTTATCAGCTTTTCCAGTTTAGCATGTGGGCTTCTGTTTAGTGGGATCATTGCTATTGGAAGTGTCAAGGGCAAGAAGGGAAATCAAGACCAGGATTCTACCTGGCACACGTTTAAGTATTTGTGTGGGTCTGGCCTTTCTACAGCAAAACACTCAAGCACTTGCTGAAGCAAGTGTGAGGTAAGAAAGTGCAGAAGAGGTTAGTACAGTTGGGTTAACCTGGTTTATCTGGGATAAAACTCATCAAATGGAAGGAAAAAAAACCTATGTGGTGGAGCTTATAATTTTAGGGGTACTTTTTAGGTGAAGAGCTTAGCAAGAGCTTTGCCTTCATATAGCAGAGGACTCTTTTGAAGCACTGAAATTCTCCCATCAGAAGTGGCTGGATGATTCTGCTCTGTTGTGGCAGTTCTTATGTTTTAAGTAGATAGATGCTGTGAAAAACACAGTTATTTTTAATGCATCATTTACAACCTCTGCCAATGAGATCTCAAAAGTAAGGTTAATTTCTTTTTCTCCTCTGGTTCCTGCTTTCCTTTTTGCAATTGTTCTAAACACTGGAACACTTAATTAATTTTGCATGTTTATTTCTTCTCTAGGAGATAGGTAATTCATTAATCTGTCACTACAAACATGCCCCAGAGGAGTATGGTATGGTGTTGTTTTTTTCTAAAGTTTATTTTTTTGCAAGGGGAGGTACAGAAGATTTCCTTTTCCTTTTCTGTTTACTGAATCATATTAAGATCTGTATGTGCATAAGCTGCTGTAGAATTGCTGGACTATTTCTTATTATTGTTATTTCCTTTCTCTATGCAGACACAAAGCATAAGAAATCATTCACGTGGTTCATAAATAATTGATATACTGGGATTAGGGCATGTATAATGTAAAAGTCTGTCTTCTCAGTTGAATCAACCTGGTGGCACGGCACAAGTGCTGTCAGGTTGCTGTGCAGGAGTGCCAAGGGCAGGACCCAAGCTCACTCTGCCTGTCTTCTTTCCTGGGTGACTGAAGCACATTTCTTAGGAAATGTGGCTCTGCTCCAAGTGAGTTGGCTGGCATCTCTTTGCCAGTTGCTGGATGATTAATAGGGGTAAGAGGAGGAAGTTAGAGCTTCATCAAAAGCTGAGTGTGTTTTCTTGGTGAATGGAAGTAGATCAGGTTCTGCTCATAGTCTCAGAATAGACACGTGTGGCTTTGAACAAGTGGTGGAATGAAAGGGATTTTAAAAAAATAAGCCGCCCTCATTCTTTCCTATCAATGCTTTGTGTTTGTAGGTTTCGGGCTCAGTAATTTGGGGGTTTTTTTGGCAGGGGGAAGGTGGTGATGGTGACACTTTTAGCATCCCAAGAATGTTATAGTTCGGGCATATGAGGAAACAAATGCATACCTTTTCTTTGGTAAGCAACTTCCAGCAGTGGGGTGGGTAGTGTTAAAAATGACTTCACCTTATGAACAGTTTATCTAGCATGATGTTGACTTTCTAAGACCTATCCCTGTAAAAAGAACAGTTCTGATTCTGATTTGTAACCTGGTGTACCATGGGATCGGTATCTTCTCACAGAAGGATAGACTTAAAATCCATAAAAAGTAAATTAACTATTTATGTTAGTGAATGTCTACAGGTTTTAAGAATTTCCAGAAAGCGTGTCCTATTTCTTATAATAGGAATTATTCCATATCTAAGTCATTTTCTGTATTCTTGTGGAAAAGTCAAATGCTTGTTGCTGTAAAAAATAATACAATTTCTTTGTACTGGTCAGCCATTTTTGCAGCTAAAAAAAGGAAAGAAAATAATCCTCTGTTATTGCAATGACATATCTTTTTGATGTGAGCAGAATAATTTTGAGAGGACCTCATAACATATCTGTATAACCGTTCATAGTTTCCTCCAACTAAACAATGTGCATAGTTTTTCTGCAAGGCTCATTCGGATTGTTATTTCATAATGCCCCAAATGTGCACTTCTGGTCCATGCTAATCAAAAGTGTACCAGCTAAAATTCAATATTGTAAAGTAGCCTATCTATGCTCCTATCTATGCTATTTAGGTTTGTGTTTAAATGAAACCATTATAGCTAATCAACATGAATGAACAGAATGTTTCAGTTGACCTAAATCTGTATTTATGTTCCCGTGGGGCATATGACCCTTTAGGATGTAATTCTGTAGATTGGTGTGTTTGGGGAATGAGATTCTTAATTAGATTCTTTAGGAGGTAATGGAATTCATTCATCTGTACTTTAAATTACTTTTCATTGACTATTTAATACAGCATTTTGAAGAATAATAGGAGTAAGAAATTTAAATATTTTAGGTTGAATTGCAGTGCAGTAATCCCCCCAAATTTATTTATAAATTGTCTACTGCTGTATCTGGAAAGCTCTTTTCCTCTCCTTGCAGTTAAGCAAGTTGTTTTATACACTGTTTAGAAACATCCATTTCTATTAATACTGTACTATTGCTTGCTTTGTGACATTCACCATCCTATTATTAGCTTTTATATAGACATGCTTATGTGCTTAAGCTTTGTGGTTCTGAATACACTGAGTTTGAACAAGATAAACTGTGCAATTCATATAATAACGTGGATTATTAGTGGTATATGTGAAGACTAAAGAAGTATTGATAGTGGTACTGTTTTCCTCAGCTGCATTAGAGCTCTGTATGGAGCTCATGAGTTCTGTGAGTGAAGGAGTTAATTAGTTGCATGATGAGGGTAATACTTCCCGGTGTCTATTGCCAATCTGATAGCACAAAGGATGAATATGCACAAAGTGAATTCTTGGGCCAAAGCTATATTGAATAGGTAGTAAAATTTAGTGAGACATTAATGTAATGTCAGCCAACAATGGTATTCTGACAAAGCAGACTATTTGCAAATCATGAGCAAAACAGTTCGATTTCTGTCACTGAATAAATGTTCCTTTTTGTGTATATGTGTATATATACATAGGTGTATGTATACACATCCATATGTGAGTTATGAATATATTACCCGTGACTCAACTTATCTAAGTATATAAAATCTCCACCTTGTAGAAACGACCTCTTAGTATTTATATTTCTGATACTAGTTTATTTTCTATAGAATGCTGCTGTTTCCAAGGTTACATTTTTATGGCTAAGATAGGTAAACTTTTCAAATGGGCAAAATGGCAAGTCCTGTTTCTCTCCAGTTGTTATGTTTTAGCACATGCAGCTTGCTTATGGAGTAGTTCTATGCCTTTATAAAAGGGAGTGAAAAGGAGGAGAAACAGGAGAACAGGAAATGCTGACGCTTGCCAGCTGATTACCCTCCCACACTTGACCTGGAAAGAAATTATTTCTTCTCAGGTAATACATTGCATTTAAGATGGTGTGCTTGTTTTTTCCATAGCAGCAAATTCAGAGATATACAGTGCACTGATGTGCCAAAAAAATTATACTTTTTACAAAAGCATGGAAAGTATCCTTTTAAATATTTCCTATTTAAAAGGTGCTTTTAGAGATTCTTGGAACAACAAAAATATTTTAGATTTGCTGTTGATTTTAGGTCATTTTTTCCTCCTCCAGTTCCAAACAAATAAAAAGGGCTTGCTCGCTTCTCCTTTTCAGATGAAAGGAGTAATTTGATTCAAGATGATGATGCTGGAGGTGCTTGAAGCTGGTGGCAACCTATTGTATTTGTAAAGAGAAGGTGCACGTTTTCCTTTTTTATGTGGCATTAGGTAGTGAGTCATCATAGCTATAGAAGTCAGTGTTGTCTTTCTCTCCCCTTGACATCCAAACACTATCCTGTCCTCACAGGGAGGTTGCAGGGAGACAGACAGTAATTACCTAAGGATTGACAGATGTTGGCATGAGGCTTAACATCCCTCCCCTTTTTGCAGGTCTTCTTGAGCACTGAATATAGGGTACATGACCATCCTTTTACTTTGACATAAAGGCTTCAAACATACACTTTGAGAAGCTGCTTTGTTTCCCTGTCTTCCTTTCTTCTGCCCCTTTCATGAGGTACCCAGATTACCCATTACAATGATGCATTTGAAATGAGGCCAGTTGTGTGGGAGGACATAAGACTACCACTAATTCATTGATAATCATTGCCAAGAAAGTTCATGTTTGAACTAGTGCTTAGACACTGAGAAACAAAAAAGCACCACCATAACTGCTTTTACATAACTTTTCCAGTATATTTATGCCAAACGAGTTCTTACCAGCAAATCACTATAAAAGGAGGACAGTTCTGCTGATTTTTTTTTTTTTTTTTATCTTCCCAGAGAACCAAAATCAGAGTGTTTTTTTAGACAACGTATCCTTCCATGGAAGCTTCTGAATATTTTTTTGTTGTTTTTTTTTTTTTTTTTTATCTTCCCAGAGAACCAAAAAGTTGGGGCTGGGGGGAGGGAGGAAGCAACACAAAAGATCGCTGTACTGTTATTAAAAACCTAACTTTTACCCTAATAGAGGTGGCCTTGGGGAAGAATGAGTAGATGGCCTTGGGAATAAGGGATTGAATTTGGGGCTGAAGAGTACTGCTGAATTCTTATCTCTGTCAACAATCAAGTGTGTAAACTTGGCTACATCACTCCTTCCTTTTTTTCCCCTTCCTGTTCCTTAACTAAACCAGGAACCACAGAAAAAAATATGATTTCTGAAAACTCAAACGTGATAGTTACATATAAGTACTGAACAGAAATATTAAAACAGCAGCTTTTAAAATCACTTCTGATTCAATGATGATTCTTCTGGGTGAGATAAAAAATTATTAAGTAAGTTATGGGTTTTTCAGTGACCCCAGGCTTGCTTGAGTTGAAACAACTCAATATCTGGAAATGGAAACAATTGCATGACAGAGACAAGCACCCATGAAAGCTTGGGAGAGGATTATCTGCCCTGTCCCCAGTATTCCCACAATAGAGCATAGGTTGTCTCCAGGTCCTTGTATCATGCACACTCCTGTCCTGACATGCACCTAAGGAACAGGAGGAAGGCTGATATGTAGAAGGAGAAGTAGTGAAATTGTGAGTGAGAAGTATTAGAGATCTTGCTGCTGTAGTACAAAAATACAGAAACAAATTAATCTCTTAACAGTGAAGAACACCAGTGGGTAGCTGGAGAAGCCAGGCTGATGGGATGCAGTGGATGTTTGAAAGAAAATTATCACTCAGATATTTTCTGTGAAAGATCTAAAAGGACAAATCAAGGAAATAAAAGGACTTGGTGATCTTCTATTGGGAATTAAGATTACAGTTCATGTCGAAGCTGCAAGGTTCTTATGCTAACCTGTTTTCCCTCTAATATGGAGAGCAGCACTGGACACTGCAGCACATGGTCACAGAAGGGAAGGGAGGGTCTGAGCATCATATGTAGAGGAGACCTGTAGCAAGGAAGAAATGGTGTGGTTCTGGTTTGGTGGGCAAATATTCCCTGTGCTGGACTGGGTAATTCTTGCATAGGAGTATCAGCTTTTGGTCAAGTGGTTATTTTGAACTGATGATTGGAAACCATATTTTTAATAGAGTTCCAGCTTGGGTTGCTCAAAGATTTCATCATACAAGTAAAGATTTCATTCTGGTTTCAGGAGAAACAACAGTTTGAGACAGGTGTGGGGTTTTTTTGGGTTGGGTTTACACTTGGCTTAATTTAGTACAGAGTAAGGATGGCTGTCTTTGTAGCATGGTCAAGTGTTAGAACAGTGTCCTGGTTTGAGTGACACAGAACTAATTTATGTTCTAATGCTTAGGATACTGCACTTTTAGAAGACTCTAGCATCTGAATTTGTGAAAAGATTTACTTCATAGCCAGCTATGAGATGTGTCTCAGTGTTTTCAAGTCTAGCCAGGCACAGTGATGAGGAAGAGTGAGACCCGGGCGCTTGACACAAGCTGGCCAACAGTATTATTTCATATCATGAATTTCACATTCAATATAAACTAGACAGTTTGCTATGAAGTTCTCTCTCTCCCTTAATGGCTGTGATCCAGAGAACTTCTTGTCCCAGTGCTGGACCCCTGAGCACTTCCCTTCCTTCTGAAACCATAGCGCTCACAGTGTCCAACATTTGCTGTCCCCCGTTGGGAGTGCACAGCTTCCTGCTGGTAGAATTGGCTGAGTATAATAATTGTATATTTTATATTGTCATTGGGATCAATATTTGTTCTTTAGTATTATTGAAGCACCCCTGAGCACTTCCCTTCCTTCTGAAACCATAGCGCTCACAGTGTCCAACATTTGCTGTCCCCCGTTGGGAGTGCACAGCTTCCTGCTGGTAGAATTGGCTGAGTATAATAATTGTATATTTTATATTGTCATTGGGATCAATATTTGTTCTTTAGTATTATTGAAGCTAATTATTTAGTCTTACTCTATTAAATCTGTTTATATTTCAACCTTCATGTTTTTCTTTTTCTCCAATTCTCCTTCCTGGGTTGGGAGGAGTCATTGCGTGATAGAAAAATTGTCTGAACGACAATAAATTACTGTGCATTTCTCAAACCATAACAAGCAATTGCTGGATTCTGTCTCCCTACCACTTTTCCTGCCAGCTAAGCTCAAAGAAGTAGAGGTAATTTACAAGCAGTCCCTTCCCCACACCTGCCACCAATCCACAGGTTGTGAACCGATCAGCTGGAAGACTGAGCTACCTTCATCACCATGCACAGTGGCAGAACATTATGGGAAAAGCAATGTAGCTTCTCCTGTATTGTATCAGTGCATAAAAGACTTCACTTTTCAGAGCCGTCAGTCTGTCATTTTCATGAACCCTACTACATGCAGGGAATTATTTCTTTTCTCCCCTCAGACAAAGACTATGCATTTAAATTCCTATGTTTTCTGACTTAAACATTTTCTTATCTTTTCTTGACTAAAAATCTTCTATAATTTTTGGTTTTGAATTGCATTTTATAGAATTTGGAAGAGAATGTAGTTCTTCAAACTATGTTCATTTCTCAGCCAGCAAGGTGACATTTAAGCTTGTCTTAAAAAGAAAAGAAAGGAAGAAAAAAGTGTCAGACTCAGTGCAATTATATTCTTGTTCCTTCTATACACATTTCCTCTCCATTTGCATACACTCATCTTCTCTGGGTTGCTGAGCCAGCTATAGAGCCTGCAGGTGGAGAGTACTATTCTGTAGGATGATGTAAGGGTACCTGAGTTACACAGCTGCCCCCTGAAGCTGTGCTGGAAATTATCAGCCCATAATTATCTTAAATGTGGGCAGTTTGGTGATATCTTGGGGCACTTTGATGCAATAGTCCCTCTCAGTCAGCACAGGAAAAACATTGGGCAGCCTGTATGTTCCTGAGCATGTCAGTCTTGCTGCCACTGTTAAGCATTTATAATTTCTTCGAAGCTATTCTTCATGCATCTTAGGTTTGTTTTCATCATTAATATAGAAACTCCCATTCAGAATATGAATTTCTTCAGTGCAACTCCTTCTAGCATGTTGTCTTAAACTCCAATTTTGGAGGCACCCTCAATTCTTCATCCTTTATCCCTTTATAGGCAGAGTCCTTGTGGCAAAAGTGTTTTTCTTTTTTAACTGGAACTTGATTTTTAATATTTATTTTCATCTGTCCAGATGTGATAGAACTGTTTAAACCATCAGAGAGAAAGCATGTGCTAATTTAAGGCTGAAATAATTGTTAATCCCAAAGGTTCTACCTGGAGATGGCCATAAACCATGTGTTTTGTCAGGTCTGCAGCATTTTCAGGTCCGAAAAAAGTGCTCACTTAAAAAAAGAAAGAAAAACCTTGCATTTTTGAAATGTGGCTTGCCCTGATTGGAGTTTAAATTAGCAATGTAAATGCTGTGGGTTAAACATCTTAAAACTGAGATAAACAAAAAACCACTTGTAAATTTATGGCAGTGCATGCTATTTCAACTTTTAAAAGACAGGGTGTATATTTGGTGGTCATACCACTGGCAGAGTTCTGTTACTAGCTAGATTAAAACAGAGAAAATAGAAGGTCTTCCAGTGGAAGACAGAGGATAAAGAATATACTGCTAACTGAGCTAGGGGCTGTTTCTTATGGGACAGATGTTTGATATATGCATTATAATACACAGGTTATCTGTCTTTCTTTAAAAGTGGAAAATGCAAATATAGCCAAGTTAATTTACATAGCATTCATCTAAACTTACAAACTCAAGCAATAGGTTACAATAAGGTGGAAGCCAGCATGAAATCAAAACAAAGGTTTTCAGGACAACTTTCTATCAATATATGGACACTTTAAATTTATAGATAGGGACTCACTGAGTGTTTCAAAATTATACAGACAGTTGAGGCATCTAAATCTGACTGAAATCTGTAGAAATGATGTTCCTGGTGCAGCTACTTGCTTTTGAAAGTCGTCCTGGATTCTGTGTATTGGACTCACCACTGCGGAAAGTCATTTCTTAGCCATATTTGTTGACTGTTTCCCAGAACAGAAATGCTGAATGGGGATCCTCTAGGGATATGAGAGGGGATGTTCTCACGGGCAGAGGAATGGTCGTCCTGAGAAAATTCCCAAGAAAGCATCTGTATCCTGAAACGCAGGTTGGCAGACTTACTGGCTGTGGTAGGGCCTTAGGATTGTACAAAAAGGCAAAACTGCAGAGGTGAGGGGTAGATATATAGAGATTAGAGAACTCGGAAAAAAACCTCTGTAATTCCAGACCACACATCCAGCAGATGGACTTCTTGATCCTGTTTGTCATTTATGGTCTAATATCTATGTTGTTGTGGGGTGGGTAGTCATAATTCTAAATGCTTGTGAGGAGTTGCCCCGGTTTTGAAGAGGCTTGCTATTTTCTTCTTTCAGAGAAGACTAAAACTGCTTCATAATCTATTTTTGTTTTGCTCTTCCATAGAACATTTAATCTAATGAGCTTTCTTCTCTTGCAGTCCTCATTCCATCCCAGATCGTCTGCGGATCAGAGTGAACAGGATTAATTTGCAAGAATATGAGGGGCTACACTACGACAAGGAAAAACTTCGGGAAGCTTGTAAGTTGGAAGAAGCCAGGTTGTAACTACTTTTGGTAGAGCATTCTGTATCAATCTTAAATTAACAAAACGCACACAAATAATAACAAAAAAAACCCCAAACACAGGGTCAAGCATAAATTTTTGTATGAATCAAGTGGCATGTATATTCATTTATCTGCATATATGCACATACGTATTCTCTCTATGTAAATATTCTCTCTATAAAAAGCATATGTAAAGAATTCACCTGTTTTCTTACTTAACTGTCTTCTGCAAGTTGGTTTTATTTACTGTAAAATAAGTGTTTTTAACGCCTGTTTTATTTTAATTCAAGTCTTTCTGCTGGTTCTGCTGGATTTCTACTAGTGTGTGAAACTACTCAAGATTTTATGATTAGCATAGAATTTGAAACTGAGTGGGGGGACCATGATTTATTTTGTACTTAGAATGCCTGACCTTCAACATGGTTCTTGCACAGGTGCATTTATCTTGGGAAACAAATCTGGCTTCCCAAGTCCCTTATTCTTTAATAGTCTTCAGTTTTCCACACAAGAGAATAATCACTGTTTTGTTTCCTCTTATAATGGTTTAATTGCCACATTCAGGGGTAAGTCAAAAGCAGTCAGACGGTTGCTTTGGCAACATTGATGATGCTGATCCATACTTAAAAATGGAGTTCCTTTCCTTGGTGACACACAGAGTCATTAATCAATGAGGGACATGGCTGCTTGTGATAACAATTTAATAGTCTTGTTCATGCATCTGGCTCATTATTCATATTAAATTACAAGCATGACTGTTTGTTGTGCAACAGAGCTTCAGCTCCCTCTGTAATACAGAGCTCTCTGGTAATTACAGGATGACAATCCTTTTAATTGGTTTGCTTATCTTACTATTGGAAGATAGTTAAACTGTTTCACTTTCACTCCTCTGATCTCATCCCTCTTTATTCTCCCAGTTCATCAGCTCTCCTTCCAACAAAGGAACTGAAATGGTTTAAATTTTACTCTAGGTCCTGACAGCGCTTTCTGAAGTTTCTCTTAGTGTATTTTGGTCATAATTAAAGCAATCAAAGCCTTCATCACTGGACTAAGAGTTTTAACAGTATAAGGATTATGGCTCACTGGAGAGGAATTTTCTTCAAGTTTAAATTGAGAGTTTGACCTTGAATGGAGTAGGCTATATCGAACCCGTGTCTGTCCAACCCTGTTAGAAACAATCTGATTCAATTGATGTTTCATGCTGCGGTTTCCCATCTGAGGAGAACTATCCTTATCTATCCTCACTATGGATGTAAACTTTGTGTATGCATTTAGTATATATTATGTAGTCCTTAAAAGCCATTTACATGTTCTGACACAAAATATACATCTTTTCACGCTGTTGTCACTGCAATTGTAAATGAGGATTTATGTTATTTGTCACCTGCAAAAAACCCGTAGTGATAACATTATAAAAAACATCATAGAATGATCTAGAACCTCTGACATCTGTTTTGATGTTACACATGCATATGATCACTTGCTGGATGTGTGTTGAAGAGGTTTTCATTCAAAGAGTAGATGTTTGTACATGGAGAGTTAAAATGGTTGCTTTCAGACACTGGCAGGCCATTTGCAGTCAGAGCCTTTTTTTCTCTCAAATTGCTGCAAGGCCAGCTTGATAATATACCACAGCTGGACTGGAGTATTCTCCACAGACGTTTTTCATGAAGTTATTTTTCCTGTCTGTCCTTTGGCTGTCTCGGTAATACTTGTGCATTACTAACATGAAAATATGAGAAAGTAAATAATATCCCCATCAACCTAAACTAAATCAGAGAAGATACCTCACCTTACCTGTTTTAGTTATTAGGAATGTCCTGTGTAAGAACGTATAATTTAAAACATACACTGATGGTCATCAGCCTTCTTCTCTGGACATAGAGCCTAAGTGTCTCCAATCAGAATTGATCAACCTTTAGTTTTCAGGAGGCTGATCTTGATTTGAGGGCTTCTGGGGATACTAATTATGACTGAAGGAAATTATGTACAGGAAGAGAAGTGCTCTCTAAACAGTCAGAAACCAGTGTTTGAAATATTCTAGGCAGCTCCTTGAATTCCTTGAAACAAAAAAATGTGAAATCCTTGTGGCTCACTGAGCACAGACCTAACATGCCAGTCTTCCTGTGACTTACTGCAAGACGTTTGCATCTCTTCTGGAAATTGAGGCACAGCCAGTCATCAAGCTGCATGGTTACACTAGAGGACTTAAGTTTTTATGAGGAAGGAAACTGGAAAATCACATATGTCTTCCTGTTAAGAAAAACAGCCATTTTAATTGCATTTCTGACATAGCTAATTGGATACTTTTAAAATGGTTTTGTGGTGCCAAGTTGATGGATGGCTGCCTGTCTGGCTCTATCATATGCTAAATTCTTATGTGAAATAGGCAGGCTGACTACATCCTCATCAGCAAACTGTTTCATTGGAGCATTGCCAATAAAAGTTACTTGGCTAAAGTGGGAGGAGAGGGGTGCTGAGGGAGGAGAAGCAACTTTCTATCCTTTACCAAAGAAAGTGATTATGGAGGGAGGCAAGTGGAAGTAAATAGATATCCATGGCAGGTGAATAACTGAAATTTTGTCAGTTGGAACTAAAAATTTAAATGCAAATGTGTGTACTAGCAAAATACAAGGACACTCCTATTGGGCCCCATTTCTACAGTGGTGGTTTTACAAGGCCTGTTACAGTCAGAGGGTTTAGCTTCCTTCAGCATGACTGTAGCTCTCAAGTGCACGTGTGTCTCACTAGATGCTTGCAAGAGATTGAGTTTATATATCTGTCTAGGCTTTGGCAGAGTACCTGTAACTGAATTTCAGAATATTATACTTACTATCCATTCCCTGCCCACAAGGATTAAAAGCACTTCTACCTTCCTAAATCATTTGCAAACCAAACCAGAATCTCACAGCAATCTGAAGAGGAAAAGGAAGCCAGTTAATAACTACTCATGCTCTTATCCCTGAAGGAAAAATAGCAAAGAAGCTGTTACGGGTTTTTTTGCCTGTTATGTGTCGCCACAATAGAGTTTTGAAAGCTCTGGCATCAGTGTAATGATCTGGATCACTTTAACTCACAGTAAATACATTTCACTCCCCTTGTTTGCTTGAAATACTGATTTGATTCTATCAACTGCTTCACCTAAAATTGTACTTCCCAACATATAACAACTCATCATGCAAACTGTTCCATGAAGATTAATCTTCAGTCTGCTGGAGGTAGACACCTCATTTTAAGTACCTTGTGAGCAATTAAAGAATGTCATTTTGTCCTCTGAAGGGCATGACTGTTCTTAGCCTATTCTCCTACTGTTGCTATCTACTTTTCTTGTCACTGCAGCTGGCATTTAACCAAGATGTTCTTTCTGAATTGCCCCTTTCTTCTTTCCCCGTGCTCCTCCTTTTCTTCTTTATTCTTTCTTCTGTAAACATTTCAGTATTGTCTGTGGGATGATTGATGATGGTACAGAGGATGCTTATTGATTCTTCAGTGAGGAGGGGTGAATGCTTCCATGGGCTCCTTTAAGAAAGAGATATATGTTGGCATTTTAGTTGTGTTGTAATGTTCTTTGCTGCAAATGTAGTTGTCTAACGCTTCCCTATATATGCCCCAATCACTTGTCACCCAAGTCACCAGCTTCACCACCTGCTGCCCAATATGATAGTTGTACATTATATGGCCATAACCAAGAGTATCGTATTAAAGAAGTGAGTTAGAATGATGTGTCTAAATGGACAGAACTTAATTCTGTCTCTCTTGCCTGCCTATCTTCTGTGAACTCTGACTCCCTGTCATTGCAAGCAAGTGTGATCCAAAGCATCATTGTGGGAGAAAAATGGAGTTTTTTATGAAATAGCAAAATCTTTCTGTTTATGACAGCCTACTTTCCCCTTTCCAATGCTACTAAGAAATTATAATGTAGGTATATGCAGAAATTAATTATATTATAAACAAAAAACTAAACAAACCCCAAAAAAACAGCCAACCATAAATTTGTGATCAAGTAGTCTTCAACCCTTCTTAGTTCTTCCTGTAACATTATTGTAGATTTGCACCATGAAGACAGAGCTGTGAAATAACTTGCCAACAGTAGTCACTGCACAGGTTCTTTATTGGTTGTTTCTTTTAAATAGGATATGACAGTTCTTAGTGCCCTTAATTTGTTGTTTTATATGTTCTAGCCATGGAGAACCAACCTTAGTTTGCCCGATACCACTAAGATTAAGGAGGAATAATACATGACTGCAGTGGTGATAGTGTCAGAAATAACTCAGCTCTGTAACAGCTCCAGGTCTCCCACGCTGTATTTTACATAGAGGCGCTGTTCTTTATCTCCTCTTGAATACAATGTCAAACTAAACTAAAAAACAATTTTTGGAGAAAATTTCATTCCCTGTGTGTAACAATTGAACAATCTGCAACATAACAGTCCTTTTTTCTGCAGCCTCCTTACTTTCTGTGTGTGGCAGTGTGGAGTGGTGTAACATGGTGTGATGTTAACCTCGAATTCTTCTCTCTCTCTGATTACATGAAGCCCTATGTCTATATTGCACTTGTTCCTGTCTTTAATTTCTGTGCGTTATCTGAGGGTTTTGGGGTTACCCTAGGAGTTCTTATCCTAGGTATGCAGAGGCACATGGAGTGACGAGCTTGTTGTCTGGGATGTGTACAGGTACAGAGATACTATAGCTTCCTCATACCGGTGATATAATTACCACAGTTTGAGAGTCACTGGACTATGAAATGCATTCTGATACTGTAAAGCCCAGGGATATGGCAGGTGAAGTTAATTTGGAGGCTATTCCATGTGATTGTGAGCAACTAGCTAAATAAGAAAAAGCCAACACTGAGGACTTTGGATTTACATCCTGGATATCCATAATGTAAAAGGCATAGGGGAGAAGAGAACCTCCTGGTAGGTGGCTGCTGTGGTGAGAGGAAGATGAATTAGCAGATGGAGTCAGGACAGGAGTCGTAAGCTACTGAAGGAACTGTGCTCACATTGAGAAGCAACTTTGATCTGGATAGATTTGTGAGATGGGTTGTGTAGCTGCAAACCTCCTCTTCCATCCTGTAAAGGAAACAATAACAGCCAAGTATTTGGCAGGAGGTCTTTTAGGGAACATGGTGGCTTATCTGTAAAAGGCAGCATTACCTACAAACTGTCTACTAAATTTCACCCTGCATAAAAGTCACTGCCTTGCTCAAACAGCTTTGTTTTCTCAACATACCTTGCATAGACACTAGCTAATCCATGCATTTCTCCGTCACAGTGATTTAGTAAGATCTGAAACTGAGAGGGCTGGATGGGTTGCTTAAAGTCAAGATGAAACCAGGAGGGTAAGAAGTCAGCAGTGAGTTAAATATTGGCAACTCTGCTGCCACTGAGCTCCCAGATTCTCATGCTGGTATATACAGATGCAAAACATTGATAAATGTTTGTACCTGAAACAGAAATGATGAAAACAGAGGAAGTTGCCAAAGGCATTGTTTCTGTCAAAGGAAATATCTTCTTTTGCTGGATGAAAATTTGTGGGCTTTGGCCAGACAGCACAGTAAATTACATTTCTCGCTTTGATTGACCAGCACACACACAGACATACACATTCAAAGATCAGAAAGACACAGGAGTACAACAGAAGAAAAAGTAGGATGTGATTAGAAAATTAAAGGGAGTAGCACAATAAACATATATGCAGATGCTGAAATAGTCAACTTGAGTCTTGGATTTTTCTAACTTTGAGCTCCTGATCTTGTAGTGATAGTAACATTTATTTAACATGGTGTATCATTGTCTGGGTTGGGAGGAAGAAGTAAATCTGAGGTATTGAGTTACAGAATCATAGAATGGTTTGGGTTGGAAGGGACCTTTAAAGATCATCTAGTTCCAACCCCCGGCCATGGGCAGGGACACCTCCCACCGGACCAGGTTGCTCAGAGCCCCATCCAGCCTGGCCTTGAACACCTCCAGGGATGGGCCACCCACAACTTCTCTGGGCAACCTGTTCCAGTGTCCCACCACTCTCACTGTAAAGAATTTATTCCTTCTATCAAATCTAAATCTACCCTCTCTTGACTCTGCATGGGGCATATCTATATTCAACACAGGCCTCTGTCTTTTGAGCTACTGGGGGAACTATCACCTGTAAGTCTGCCATCTCCTCTAAACTAGAAGAGGTGGACAGTGACAAAAAGATGTAAATATTTATTTACCCTAGGAGAAGGGGGAGATACAAGGATATTAAGTTCCATTTCAGACTTTCCAGGAAATCATGCTATAGTTTATATTTCTGGTATAGACTGTTCTGTGGGATTTTTCTGTGCATATTCTGCTTCTCCCATTTCCTTTCCTATTGCTTTTCTGATTTGATTTTCTCTTACCTTTTCAGTCCCTGTTGGCTATTCCATCCCACACACATCGTTCCTGCCTGTCTTAGTCTGTTTCTGCAGATCTCACAGCTCAGGTTCCTGTTCCTTTTCTTAATCCTAAACCTTTACTCATTGTTCAGCCAGAATTCTTCTTTCAGCTCTTGGTCCTGATATCCATTCCCTTCCAGTTTCAATTCCTAGCTTTTCATAGTTTTCTTTCTATAACCTGGTTCTGTTTGGGTGTTTGGGACAAGTTCTCTCTTTATTTGACTTGGGCAGCTTCTTCCTTTTTGTGGCAGGGTATTGGGGAAGTCACTGAGAGCTTGGAGGGGATGACCACCACCTCAAATGTGGTCTGGTTTAGTCTGATAACCTCCATTGTGTTTCACCTCCTAACGTGCAGATTTTAAAACTGGGCCTCTATCACCAAGAAGACTAGCAACAAATGAACCAAAGCAGGCTTAGTTTTTGTCAGTAAAATAAACAAAAGAGATCTGAAGAGACACATGACTTAGATTTGTGTGGTAAGAAAATCCTTTTGTACAAACTCAGTTGTATTAAAACCATACTGGGAAAGCCAAACCTCATAATATAAATGTCTGAATATTTTAGTATTCTTTCTCAAGAATTTACTTAGTCCTTCACATTTCTAATATCAGTGGAAACCCCTCAGGAAAATGACATTTTTATAACATCTTCAGTAGTGAGGAACCTTTATTTGCTACATTAAACATTTACAACCCAATGTCTAATCTCCCTGGTCCCCTGAGGTATGTCACTTGGAATGAGTTTTCCTGGCATTCACATCTACCTTAATCATCTGTCTTGAGGCTGTTTTGTTTGGGATTTGAGCGGGTTAATCATGGTGTTTAGATCACAAATTGAATCCTTTCATAACAATAAAAGGGGAAGTTAATTGAATTTTATTTTTTCTTCATAGTGTCATATGCAGTATATTCAGGCTTCTTCTGTTTGCGTTCTCAGTACTATTAAAGAGTTCACTAGCTTTAGGTATTCAGCATAATGAGCAGTTAATAGGTGGAAGATTTCTCTTTGTTTATAAATTCCATAGCTAATTTCATGAGGACTTAGGAAATCACTACTAATTTTGCATTCAACTAGAGCATCATGATAGTTATAGTGCTGCACCTACCCCACCCTCTTCCTGCTGATACTCAATTTTGGCTACTGTTACCGGGAACAAAAAGCTTTCCACAGTACTGATTCAGAATATGAAGCAACTGTCTGCCTGTCTCATCTCCTCGGGTTCTTGCACTGCTACTCATCACTGCAGCCTTAGAGTCTGTATCCACAGCTCCCTGGACAAAGCCCTTTTCATCATTCAGGGGGCACAAAGAAACTGGGAGCTGGATGCAAGGGCCCAGAAGAGCAGGCGCCTCGGGTGAAAAATATCTGGCACTTGAATGCTGTGGCTTGGCTCATGATCTGAGACTATCCCTTTTTTTGACATATTCCCATGTCTGGATATGTTCATAACAGTGCACAGTGTATAAGTGCTTAGAAAAGTTGCTCTGTGGTGCCTGTGCTCTTAATGTAAGACTTTGTTCTCTCATCTCTCACCTGGCATACCTACTAATCACCATATCCCACAGCACTGCTCTGTACTGTCCACATCCTCGTCCACATAGGGCTATTCAGAAAAGGTAGAAGTTCATTTATGCCTGTACTGAAGTGCACACAATGACATTGTGCGCCATGCATGTTAACTTTATGCCTCTAACTGACTCTTGATAACTTACCTCATTTTTCCCCTATTGCACAGTATTGCCCTATATTTAGTACGAGCAACAATCCCATAGTTTCAATCCCATTTATCAACCATTAAGAATTGTCTTTTGTTTTCAAACAGCAGCTATTGTGAGGCACTTTGAAAATCTTGGCTGCATTGTGCTGCTTATTGTGGTTTCTGATAAAAATCAGAGCTGAGAACATTTTTTGTGCTGAAAGCCAAGTGGGTTTTTCAAAAAAACAAACCCAAAAACCATCACAAAAAACCCCAAAGAAAGAAACAAACAAACACTTTTGGCAAGCAACATTTTAGCATAGAATAGTTTCATTTGGAAGGAACCTTAAAGATCATCTAGTTCCAACCCACACAGTAGGGGTGTTAGAACTAGATGATCTTTAGGTCCCTTGCAAACGAAACCCTTCTGTGATTCTATATACTGTAGTGTTATCCAGTAATGACTTAAAAGATTTTTTTCAAATGAGCCACATGGAATGGAACCATTTGAGACCCACCTCATGAACCTTATCCCTTTGCTAGCCTTTGACCCATAAAGCCATAGGTCATTCTAATTCAGAATTTCCAGGCAGCGAAAGTTGCATGTCTCTCTTTAAGAACAAAGTCACCCAGCCCAGAATTCCAGACTTGTTCTACGATCACCAAGAATAAACAGGACATAATTTAAGTAAACCTGTGAATCATGTCTGTCTTCTTCACTTGTGTACATGAGGCCCATAAATGTCACCTTAAACTATCTATTGTATATTAGTGTTGTGTTTTCAGACACTTTGGTGGATTTCTTAGGAGTTCCAAATGTTCCTAAGGTCCTTTTCCTTTGGGCCGTCAGAAATGGAGTTAGTAAAGGATTTCTGTTTTGTGTTAGCTGCATTGTTTCCGCAGCTCTGGTCCCTACTAACTGCATATACTTCTCCACGAGGGAAGGAATTCAAAAGGAAAGAGACAAAATCGGCAGTGACAGTTTATGAGCCAGTGGTGTAGCTCCCTGGTGCTCTGTAGTTATTGGAGGTGTAGTCATGTCTGCTGCAATTCACTTTTTAGTGCTATAAATGAATTTAACAAACGCTTTTTTCAGTAAGGGCTGCAGAGGGATCTGCTGAATTGAAACTAGATAGCCATTAAGTACTCTCTACCAAGAGCTTAAGGGTCTCCTGTCAGAGCAGGTTAAGTGATAATAAACGCAAAGCAAAGAGAATCAGTCTGTAACCCAGAGCGTTGGAGCACGTAAAGCAAACCTCACGATTGACCCTCGTTCCACTCACTTGTCCCTCAGTTACTGTTCTGTAATGAAAAAATCTGGGAGGTCGCAATGAGCACCGTTCCTTTCTGGCCTTTCTGAAAATGAGCAGGTGGATTGGCATCGCTATCAGATGGCAGTGTTACTTCAGGAGAAGTGCAAGCTCTTCCCTTCTTCCCTGGGCATCCTGCCTTTTTCCTTTTCTTGTTTCTCCCAACAGTTTCCTCCCCCCCTCCCCTGCTTCTGGTTTTCCCGGGTTCACGGCTGTTCTGCTGTTCAAATTGCTTTCCAAACACGATGCTGGCAGCATTGCTGATGTGTTTCGAGGGCCCTGCATGGGCCTCTGAGGCCCATAATGACCTTGACTGCTGTAGGTGCTCTCCTACCCTCCTCACTGAGACCACTGTGCTTCTCTTTGTGCTTCTAGCCTCAGTGGGCAACAAAAATATAAGCCACATTCCCTATTATCTTTTAGTGCTCTCATGTTCTCTTATCAGAATAAAGAGCATCTTAGCAGATAAATATCTCTCCCTCTTAATCAACTTCTTTTGAATGGCAGGAGGGGCTGCAGCACAGCTGTTTTTCCTATTTATCTCAGAATTGTCAGTGACTTTATGTTGCTTCTTGTTATCCGGTTACCAAAATTGTTTATAAGTTGATATTCTCCTCTCCTTCTGGAATACTTCAGATGAGGATTTAAATCTCTTTCCTGCTGCTCGCTTACTTTTTTGGGCCATTGTTTGATTAAAGACCCAACAGAGAGAAAAAAGAACTTCATTCAGTGATTCAGTTTTAAAAAACCAGGTAGTCAAGAGTTTTCGCTTGTTTCTTTTTATTTAATGAGATGCTAATAGGTAGCTCTCTTGGTAACTTCCTTGTGGGTTCACACATACTTTTTCCTCGTTCTTTTCATGTTGGATTGGTTTTGGTTCAGTGGTTTGTGGGGTTTTTTGTTTGGCTGTTTTTTAGCTGCAAGAAAGAATGGCAGCAGAAACCTAAATCCCCTGTTACTAAAAATGCTGCTCTCAACCGAGGGGGAATTATTTGCTGTATTTTTACAAGTTCTCTTTCTTTTTTTCTCCAAGGAAATATGGAGATACTGTGTCAATTTTGAGTGTAGATGGAATAATATCTGTTTTGATTTGAAAGCAGCCTTCCATCAAAGTAATATGGTGCAGGACAATTTTCTCTAAAATCAGGCTGTGACTTCAGGCTGTGACTTTAATTGCATTAAATCATTTTTGTAGACTCTTAAGACTTCTGAAAATGAAATATCACTGTCTTATTTCAATGCATAAGGGCACCTCCCTTAACTCTTATTCTGGGGTATGTTCCTTTCTTTGCAGTTAATAATGATGTTGATATCAGACATTAAAGTACACATTTTAAATGAATCTGTTTTATTTTCTTCACTATGAAAGACAGTCGAAAACCAGAATCTTTGGTAATTATAAATGGGTGAAACTAATGATAAATAATATGTTCCTGCTTCTAAATGACTGTTAAGATTTAGCTAGCAGAACTCTTTTGTGAGGAAATAAAAAAAAAGAAAGAAGCATATTACAAAATTTTTAATGTTCATGAGGTGTTAGTTAAAGAGGTTTGTCTTTGTTTTTGATTTTCTAGCCATTCCCCTAGGAATTATAGTGGTACGAGGAGACTGTGACTTGGAGACCTGTCGTATGTACATTGACCGTCTCCAAGAGGTGAGGTTTTTATTATTAACATATCATACATTAATCTATAAATGCTTCTTCCAGTTCTGAGTGCAGAGATCTAATAGTTGCAACAACCATGTATTAGGAGTATTGCAGATTGCCTATCACTGAAACCAAAACTTTGGAGTTCTGATATGATAATAAAAGCACAAGTAACACTGAAAAATATTTTCTAAACAGGAAATCAGAGTTCATACTGACACCTTTTAAATGATAACAAAATTGACCTGAATATTTTCTTCTCCTTGAACTGAAATGGAATACCAGGACTCTCCATGTACCTTTCTGAAATTATACAAATTGTGCATCAGACAGTGTATTGTGTAAAGATAAACATCATGATATCCGAGTAGGTCTAATTATGCAAGTGCCATTCGCCAGTACTGTCATGGAATCATCTGAGACACCAATAAACATTACAAATATCAACTAGATATTTCCAAATATACAGAAATATATGTCTATGCAGCTAATAATAGTGTTGCTCTTACTGTCTTGAACACCTTGCCTCAGCATAGTTTTCATTCTACAATACAGTCTGGGAAATGGAGACTCCAAATGTTCTATTACCTATATAATTTTAAGTGTGTATACATTTAGTGATAGAACTAATAGATTTTCATTAATATAATATCTCTGACTCTTTAATTTTTTATTGATATCTTTTAACAACATTTACAAGCGTGAGGACATTATGTAAGTTTCTAAATAGGTGGTTCAGTTTACACAGGAGCTATGAACCTCATCCCTCCCACTGGACTCTTTGGGAGCCACTTGCTTCTCTGTGGTTTTGAAACTCTGCACTTGGAGCATGAATATGGGCCTTAGTATCTCACTAAAGGCTTTCAATTTGCATTTCAGCCAGGATTCCCTTCATCAATGCATTTCTGAACATTCAGGCCAGAGGTGTGGTTATTACTATCAGACATAAAATCATATTGTAAGGTGATGTGTATTTGAGACAGCCAGTGATAGAAAATGACAAATAATTGCGATCATGTTCTCAATAGATTACAAATGTGATGTCCTACTGAGATCAGACAACTTAATCCGTCCAGTATTGGGTTGCGCATAGTTGTATGGTGCTGGAGGAAGCACTGTTAGAAGTTCTGGATAAATTACCCATAGTGGTTGTGGAGGAATTGTGCTTCTCCAACCTGTTGCAGGTTTTGTACTACATTTTTGAGTGTGCTTGATTTGGCTCAGACCCTTTTGCTGGGAATGGGCTTCTGCATTCTGAAACTGAAGAGCTGTGGTCTGTAGGCCAGGCTTTTTGGTAGGCTATGTCATGAGCTAAAGCTATTAGACAAAATCTCTATTAAAATAAATTAGATTCCTGAGCCTTGCTGAATACCAGAGTCATTCTGATATGACCTCCCTGACATGAGGTTGTCTGAGAACAGGAAGAACTGCCAGTGGTTTTCTTTAGTGTGTTAATTGCTCAAAAATATTTGCAGAAAAGATTTATGGATTTCAGCACCTCTTCTTTCATTTTGTTGCTGATATTCTAAATTTAGATAGTTTTCATGGAATGAATAGGTCTATGATATGGTAAAGATCCATTAACATAAACTGTTTTTGAAATGGCTTTTTTGACCAAATGTATGCAAATCCAAAGTCAGAAGTGAGATTTCTATAACTATTCCATGGTGTTTTTTTCAGTGAGAAATACTTACAAAATTATTTGTGTTTGCCCAACCACTTCAGATAGTGGAATCGTAAACAGTTTTTGTTGCTTTAACTTTTTTCATCATTGGTGTGTCTTTCATCTTCCTACTAGGACCTACAGTCAGCAAGTTCTACTACACAGAGAGTTCATTACCAGGTAAGATGAAGGTCTTATTTTTAGATACTAGTATGTTAGATGAATTTCTGAATACCGTTTACCCTCAAATGCTGGAGGTTCATTCTGCTTTCCCTGGGACAAACCTTTCCCTTGCAAATTTTTACGGAATAATCTTTAAAATTAGCACAGAATGATGATTTGAGTGATATTGCAGTAGCAATGCCTCGTGTCTCGAAGTGAATGAGAGAATGTGTCCTATAGGACAAATGACAAAAGTAAAATTGTTTCTCTGTGTGAGAAACTGAACAATAACATGTTGTATTGCACAGCTGTAGTAATAAAGTCTATCACTGAGAAAAGAGGTGTGCCAGCAGGCCTAGACTCTTAATAATTCCGTGCAGCTTAGTTATCTACCTTTAGTTTAACATAATCTTCAGAGTAGTTTGTTGGTTTGTTTTTTTGTGTTTTTTTTTTTTTTAATCCATTCTGGGCACAAATGCGTCTTTTGAATGTGACAAACAGGTTCTAGTTTGAGGTGGTTAGTTTTAAAAATTGATCTGTTTTTGTGTTTTACAACTTTATTGTACAATTTTCATGGTACAGAACTTGGCTTTGCAGCTAGAAGTACTGTTAAAGAATGTTTATTTCTCAGTAAAATCCTGCGCTGCATAGTACTTAAATTGGGAGTAAATAACTGAGACTGACTCTACTGACTCCTGAGCTGGTCTGACATCAGTGCAGAGACTTGACATAGACAGTGGTCGATTGACACAGTGCCTGGGATGACAAGACAAGTTTGCGCAGTGTGGATAGCCTTTTCCTAGATTTAACAATATAAGTCTTTTTGGAATCATCAGGAATGAGTTAACTGTGAAAGCATACAGAGGTCCAGCTTACACGAACCCATTGCGGTGAGATTATAATTTCTTGGGGCCTAATGATTACTTGGGTGATACAGAATTCCATTTTGGCCAGAATGCCTGAAAATGGACTGAAGGCAGGAAGAGTCTATGAGAAAATGCAATTTGGCATGTTTTTCTGGAGTTGCCTTTTTCATACCAGTTCATAGTTTATTTCTGCATTTTCCTGTCCAATTTTAACCTCGTATTTTTGACATTTGTATCAGTCATTGTCCTGGAACTGAGTTTTGGAGCACTGCTAGTGTCTAGTGAATTGGCTAATAAACCAGCTTGTATTATTCTGTTCCACTCATTATAAATTAACCTAAGTGGCTGCTGACTGGTCCATGCATAGGGAACTGCCTGAGGTAAAATGAATAACTAAATCTGTGTGTATGGGGAGGGCCAAAAGAGAGTATGAAATGGCGGAAATCAGCCCCATATTTGTCTCTAGCCTCTGCACTTACAGCAGTATATAAATTAATTGCCTAGCCATCTTCTCCAGTGCATATCAGTGTGAATTCCCTAATATGCTATCAATTTTTTATGATGTTACATTTTGAATGCACCCCCCTCTGTGTTTTGTCTTCAGTACTTGTTTATTCTGAATTCTTCAAACGTTGGTTTATTCTCAGTGGGTCATTTCTACAAACTGGTTAGGTTAATTTAAGGTTTATTCCATGCTTGTTGGTATCCCTCTACATATTACAGAAAGTGGAAAAAACAGGGGATAAAGGGCATGAATATGGTACTTGAGTTGATAGAACTGTCTTCTTACCTCACTAATAAGGTATCATGGGTACTTTTAGGTCTCATAAATGTAGTTCTCTTGCGTGACTCCTCTGCAGCTCAAAACATGGGGAGTCAGCAGAAATAGCATCAGCAAGCCCAGGTGCAAATAAGAAAAATGAAGCTAGAGTTGTTTTTCATTTTGTTTTTTTTCTCTAATGAGATTAATACTTATAAAATAACATTCTCATGGGTCTGAGACTTCCCAAGCTAGTTCTGCAGTTGAACTCTAACGAAGTCTTGGAAAGAGCATATGACAATATGCAATCTGTGACTTGAATTTACATTTAACAGCATTATCCCTATTTTCATTTTCCCAGCATTATGTACTCTGCCAGGTCTATGAATTTTTATTCATGCCTCCTCTTTGTATCATCTACCATTTTATTATACATGGTTAACTTTGGATGTTTTCTTCTTTTTGTGCTTTATATCCTAATCCTTACCTTTCTGCAAACAGTAGGCTAAATATTAAGATACATAAAGCTTTGTGCATGTAGATACATACGCTTTAGCAAACCAAGTGGATTTTGAGAAGGTCTTGACTCTCCCATATACCCCTCAGTTGGACACAAGCAAACCTAAACACCCCACAACTTCATAAGCCCATATTGGAGAAAGGCGTAGGTGTGTTCTAAAGCTGATGCTTAAACCACCAAGATATGTCATTTGGTCCCCATGACATAGTTCACTTTATGGAATGTTATGCTGTCATTATTTTAATCTCTCCTGTTAAGCACAGAGGTTGGGGACAAAAAACTGTACATGAGAGAAAGGTTTATGGGATCAAGTAAAATCTGTGAATCTGAACATGGGAGAAAATTGAGGCTGTTTCATTTTTGTCAGGGTGTTTATAGATGCAGGTATCATGCATCAGAATATATATATGTAAAAATATTTTTTTTTTAGTCAAGCAAGGTCTGTAAGTTGCTGCAATAACATTTGAGACAGGATCTGTTACCAGGACTATAGCCAGACTCTAGGATACTGAGGAAACAACAGATGAGCTGTCTGGAGCCGTCTTTGCTCATCTTTGTTTTTCTGTCCTGGATAACCAGAAAGGAAAGGCTATAATTGATGGTTCCAGTCAATCCCAGAGACAGAAGCTAATAACACAAATCTTGCAAAAGCTGTTGTGATACCAAATGAAATTAAGAACATTTTGTAGCAGCATCACGCCAGGCACTGATATGCATTCACCTGGCTGAGAAATGAGTGTCCATCGAAATGCAAAACGCTAATCATCATCGCAGCTGCTTGAAAACACCACATAGTGCATGCAGGCACCCTGCTAACCAGGGAGCTGGGGAAGCCAAGAACTTGTGCTTATCTGTACCTCATTTTTTTTCCTCAAGTGGCTGAAAAAGTGTCAGATGTAAATCAAAGAGCCGAGTCTGGCTCTTAACTTAAGGGGGCATTATTTGCTTTGTAATCAGTATGAAAATTTTTTTACCCAGTCAGACTGAAATGACAACTTCTTTCAACATTCTTTGAAGTTTTTCCGAGGTTGAAGAAAGCAAACTGCTTCTTCCCCACAGTCTCACTGACACATATCTGGGAAGTCTGGGGAATTGAACTGATGAAACTCCAATTTTTCTGTCACTATATATATTCTTTTTTTTTCTTAACTTTTTCTCACATGTGGCTACTCAGATAAGAAGTATTTTAGAACTACATCAGATTTGCAAAACAGTAAGATAAATTGCTGAGAAACATCTATTACTTCTATGTTTTATTAATTATATAAACACTAGTCAGTAAAAAAAGAGGAAAATAAGAAACTGTGAACCTTTGAGAATCTGTATGAATGTTCCAGGTGTGTTGGATGTGTTTAATACACCATAACCTTTTATTTTAACTCTGTGTGGGTGTTTCTGCACTTTCCTTCTTGTATACAAAGCAGTCTCACTTTCCTCCTTCAAAGGCTGCGGATGGTGCCAGCTGCCTGAGGGAATGGCAGGTTTTGTGTCACTTGGAGTCTCTCACTTAGGCTGTGTGCCTTTCTAAAAGGTCTGCTGTAGTTCAGGATGGAGTGGTGGATTTCCCTGTTATACTAAGGTTTAAGAGTTCATAGCTCTGTTATCCCTTCTGGATGAAAACTTGTGATTGTTTGAAGTCTCTTTTTGGAACTCTCTCTGTCAGCCAGCCTTTAACTTCTGGTGTTGGACCTTCAAACATGTATTCACCTGATAAAGCTGTACAATTCCCAATATGAAAAAAAAAATTGTCCTGCATCCTGCTAGGCTCCTGTATAATATTCTGAGAAGTTCTATTGATATAACATTGTATCCTGGTCTGTTTTCGTAAATCTATGTCCATTTTATGAATGTATGTACACATACGTTATTCACATTCTGTGCTTTCTGTGCACAGCAATACTTTTCTCAAAAGTACTTTTCCTCCCCATTGCTTCTACTTTTTCTTTTCCTGCCTTGTGATTTGGTATACCATTCTGTAGTCTGTTGTCTGAAGAAGGAGCAGAGTTTAATCTTGAGCCCGTGTGTGCCTGAATTGACATAATATGCAGATGTGCTGATTTTACTGCTTAGGATATAAATTAGGATAGAATCTGGCTCTATACAAATTTTGGGGTTGTGTGCTTGAGATCCATGCCTTTGTGTTTTGCCTTGTGCAAATCTATTCGTGTTTAATTGTGTGCCACTGGCTTTGGGAAGTTGGCTGGCCATCCACTGGCAGCATGGAGCAGACCCATGACCACCCTCTGCTTTCTGAGATCCCTTTTGCCTCTCCAGCTCACTGAGAGCTGAAAAAGCAAGAGGCAGCCAGTTTGACTCTTTGGTTAGTACAGGTCAGGAAGAAGGGCTTAATTCCTCCTCATTTTGTTTGGTTCTGAAATAATGTACATTGGCTCCCAGGAAGCCCATCTTTTTAGCCAGAAGAGGAAGATGTGGATTGAGGATGTCTGTTTGCTTGGGCAGAGGTGGTGGTTCCCAGGTCTGTGCTCTCTGCGTTTTGGGTGCTGAGAATAACACTTCTTTTCCCCTGATGTGCATTTGGGACACAGCAGGGACAGGAGAAGTGGGCAATTACTTTGAGTGGTGGATCAGTATAGGTGGGAAAGAGAGTAAAAGTACTGAACTAGGATACAGGAAGGTGACAGGCACACAAGAAACAAACATAGGAATTGGAGTTCATGTCTGTTGTGTACTGATACTGATGTGTATCTTTTTTATCTCTTTCACCTCTCTCTGTTCCTGTGTCCCCACAAATAAAGGGGGCTGTAGGCAGCTGAGAAAGCTGCTTTTGATGCAAAGCTTTTTGGTATCGCTGAGGCTGAAGCTAACCGAGTCGGTTTACTCTCTTCTGTATCACAGGCAAACCCTGATGTTGGTGAGGACCAAATCCAGTGGGTTTGGGCTACATAGGTTTTGCCATTGTGCAATGTCAGTAGAGCAAAATTGAAACAAGCAGAGAAGAAAAAATAGTCCTTTTTATTAAAAAATAATTTTTTTTTTCTCTATTATTTCCCTGCCCTATCCAGGACCAAGAAAGCTCTTTCCCCAGAGTACTTTCTGTTCAGAGGCTCTCTCCTAGATGGTGCTTCCTAGACGGTAAGTACATCTCCCCTCTCTTGTGCCTAGCATGCTGCTTGCTTATGGTGTGCATGTGCATCTGAGAGTATCACTATGGAGGGGTAACTGTTTCTTCTTGTTACACTGAGCAGGTTAAAAAGGAGCTGAGTAGCCCACTTTCCTCTCTGAAAAAAATGAAACGGTCCCTTCATCTAGCAATCAAAACGCCTGCTGTAGCTTTGTCACCCGAAGGAGGCACGTTCTTCTAAGGGTGGTTAGAGGTTTGGTTTATTAGTGTCTCTGCTGTGATAAGCATCACTTACTGCATAGCAGTGCCTGGAGTCAAGAGTGCAGCCAGTTGTGGAAACATGCTGCTGCTGGAAAGGCTGTGTTTTTTGCTCTGGTTTCTCTTTAAGCACTATAGTGTTTAGGTGACAGAAAAGTGCCTCCCTTTCCCCGTAACACTGTATTTCATGTGACTCCCTGGAGAGTTGCACTTGTATTTGACCCAGACTTTGTTAAAGCAGACGGCTTATCTGGGTTTTTCATCAGGCTCCAGAGCACTGGAATTAGCAGCTAAGATGGATGGCATCTGCTCTTGCAAAATCTTCAGCATGTAGGGACTGAAATTTTTATTGTACTAAACAAATACAATTTCTCCTTGATAATTTCTAATCGCTTTTCCTCATCTCTCATGAGGGAAACTGATAAAATACATATCAAGAATCTGCTTGGGTTTTGGAGAAAGCTGAGTGGGTAGATGCATTCAGTTTTTGTCCCTTGCAGAGCCAAAACCTACAATGCTATGTACTGTGCTCTTGTGTCAAAACTCCAAAATGAACAAGTCTGATTTCACTGGCCAAACTAAATGTGAAGCAGAAACAACAAAATTCCATCCAATGAAGCATACTGTAGGTGATGAAATATTTCTGGGTTTGGTGATATAAATTGTTTGGCAGTGACATGATTTGTATTAGGTGCTTTATTTAGTGAATCTCCCCTATTTTCATGTGTTTTTCATGAGTAGCATAAATTTTCCTTGAATGTATTGGTAATTCAGGCTGAATATCTGTGGCTATGTATTTGATTTACAAAGAGCTCCCGAGCATGTTATTGTTCTTTATATTCAGCATTTGAATTAATCCTATTAGACCCATCAATTTCATGATATGCTTGTTTTACTCTCACCAGAACAATGCAGCTTTTTGTGTCACTTTTTTAATGTAATCAGTACTACTTATATTTTATATATTTTTAAATATTTATTTCAAGCTAATAATTTCAGTGAATATTGTTTTTTTTATGTCTCACCTTTAAATTCACTATTTAGTGGTACAGGAATATGAACATAATGAATGAATGAGATTTTATTCTTGTGAAACAGTTGTGACTTCACTGACACACAGGTTATCTTAAGTGGTGATGATTTTAGCTCAGCCCATATTGTTCATGCAGCTCTGCTCAGACCATTTTCTTCACTGTGGTTCTGTTATTTCTCTGTCTTGCAGCAACTTCTGCTGATCGCTTTTACCGCATTGACAGATCTCAGGTAAATCTTTATTCGGTTACTGTTTCTATAGATTTTTTTTTTTTTTAAAGCTATGTCAAGTGCAGCTTAAAATGAATTATCTGCCATCCCTCCTGTGTATTATAAAATGCTACTGATGTCTCATGAAAAGTAGAGAAAAAATTCCAGGCCATTTTTTTAGTTGATGTAATACACATCGTTTCACTGAATTTTTATATCTGCTGACCACCTGCTCTTCTGTTTACTATCAATCTGATGTACAGATCAGAATTTTCTACATTTGTCATCCTTATCAAGTCTTACTAAGGGCATCTGTGTGACACTAGAATACTTGAGTTTATTTTTTCACTGATGCTTTTGGTCACCAGAGGTCCTGATTGTATGTGCATGACATGGAATAACTATGGAAATTAAGGTGATGTTATGAGTTGAGAATTATGACCAGAACTGTAACAAATATTCCCGAGAAACCCCAAAACAAAGTGTAGCTCCGTTGGATTCAAACCTGTGATATAGATTTGACAATCTGAATATATTTTCTAAAAGACACTGAAAATTTTTCAGACCTTTTGGTATTTCTGATTTATAGCCAGAACAGGTCAATTAGTGGCTCAGCATTAAGTGCAAACTGCTGATTTCATACAGTGGTCATTTGTATCTGGTCCCCCTGAGGACTGCATAAGCTGTTTCTGAATAAGAGGAACATATGACTGTTTCCTAGCCAATTTTGAAATGCAAACCTCAGCTTTGTAGGTAGACCTCCAGTTTTCAGCTGAATGACAGAGAGTCACTGTGTAGCAGCCTTCTAAGCATTGCTGTGAGCGTGCAGCTTACTGGTTAGGAATCTTGTCTGGCTTGAAATTGATGAAGTGTTTATTGGTGACTTAGCGGCATTGGTTTCAGTGTGTGTATGTGTGTGCACTTAAATAAATACTCAGAGTGCCATGAATTCTCTTTAGAGACCACGATGTGCCCCTGGCTTTCCTATAGCCACCTGGGTGCCCAGAGACACCAGTGATGCTGCAAATTCGTTATTCATTCCTTGTATCAATCCAACAGGAACATTTGCACTTTGTGACGGAAATTTCGCAGGACGAGATTTTTATTCTGGACCCAGAGATGGTAATGTCACAGCAGGTGGGGACGCCACCCGGAATGCCTGATCTGGTAGTGGAGCAGGCCTCTGGGTGAGTGGTGCTGGGATCAGGCCTTCAGCAGTCGTATTGGAGTTGGACATCTCTTTTCTGGTCCCCTTTTCTGAAGGGTTGGGAAATGTGAGGGGGCAGATCTTAGGTGGGGAGCTGGGAACAGGATCAGATGCAACCATGGTAATGACAAGAGGATGGTGAAATAACATCTACTCCATCAGACATCCTGGAATACACAGCTGGACTAATGGACTTTAAACTTTTGGATCTCTTCACACCGAGTCTATTTGTCCTGCCATAAATCTATATTGATTGAGTTACAAACTCTGACTACATAGTCAGGGCTCTGATAACAGGCTCTGGAGTCCTCTGTGCCTAAGAATGATAATGAAGTGTCTCTGTTTCTTCTCAGCCCCTGGAAAGACCAAAAATGCTCCTATTCATCTATAGGAACAGTCTCATACTCATAGTGAATTAAGCTATTTTAGCTTGCTATGGGCAGAAAAAAATACTGGGAACCAGTTAGTGTAAGAGAGCTTCAAAGTGGTGCGTGTGAGGTAATTTCTGAAGGGTGAATGCCTTTCTCTTCTTTCTTCCCTCCCTAGAATATCAGATCGGTGGAACCCTGCGGTTCGAAAGAGGATGCTGAGTGACAGTGGCCTTGGCAAGATTTCCCCGCACTACGAGGTACCTGACAAACAAAAGGACGCCAGCCAGACACATATGCTGCAGTAAGAGCCCTCTGCATTTCTCTGCTTGATGATGCACTGTCACCATCACCACAAGCAACTCCTAGTGGCTCCTTTAAGCTTAATCAATTGTGCTGACATGTTGAAATTACAGAAATCCTTTTGCTTCTTCTCATTTGCTCCTCTCTTCTGTTTCTTCCTCTTCCTCCATTATTATATGTTCTTGCCTTTGTTTTTTCTCTGTGGCACCCTGCACTATTCATAAATCTAGATCCAAGTTTCCAGAAATAAATACATTATTTTTGGATACCTGAACTTCCAGCTAAGGGAGCCTTCATGGCAATTGGTTATGAGAGAGACTGAAGCACTCACCCTTGAGGTTATCTCTGATGCAATGTGACAAAGCAGAAACCTCTACAATTGCTGCTTACTTTCAAAGATGTAGGCAAAAGTTTTCATATAATCTTGAACCAGAGATACTGTTGTTGGTGTAGGATGACTAAACAGTGGATTTGTTGCTGATAATTCCCTCATGAAAGAGATTTCTACCACTGCAACCCCGTTTTCTGTGTTCAGATTTGTGTAAGAGAGTCTCTTCTTGCCTGTTTTAGAAGTATTTCTCAGCTTTTTGGTCCTTTCACACTAGATTGTCAAAACCAGCAGTAGATTAGTAATTGCTACCGAGGTTAAGATGGGGGAGGCACCTGTCTGAACTCTGTTGCTGGGTCTGAAAAATTCTAGTGTTTGGGGGTTGTTTTTTCCCCCCAAGTACATGTGATTCTGTGTGTACATCTCTGTTTTCTCCCATTACCCTGAGGGATTCTGGATCAGGTTTTGGTTTTGTGCTTCTTGCACATAGGATGGTGGATTGAGATGCAGTTTTCCACGGACTGGAATGGCAGGGCCTGAAATTTGGGGCTTGTGAAGCTGGAAGAAAAATGATGCTTAGACACTTTTAGGCAGTGTGGAGAGATGGTGACAACATGTGGAATAACTTCTAATTGATAAGAGGAATGATTTCACTTACATCAGCATGATTGGAAATGTTTGCTTAGCTGGAACAATTATGTTTGGTAGATTTATTAATTGCAAGCAAAGTCAGTAGCACTGCCTGGAGTAAAGTGTACTTGTCACTACCTACTATGAGGAACTGTTTCCTTTACAGCTTCTCCAAACTTTAATCATTTTGGCTGAAATTTTTCATGCTAAGACTCAGTCTTTGATTGATTCTTTCTCTTTGCTTTTAGTTAAAACTTTAACAAAAAAAGTCAGTTGTTTCTGAAGACAAGATCCGTGAGAGATGGGTTGCTTTAAATTACCTTCTTTAAAAATAAATAAATCCAGCAGTTGTTCCCTGAGGCATTTCAGTCATGGCAGTGGAATGAACTCATTGGAATGAAGCTTTGGAGGGCTGGCATTCGATAAAGTGTCACTATAATATGGAGGAGATACCTTTTTCTGTCTAGAGAAAAGCACCCCTGAGTTTGCCCTAGAGATCAGGTTTTTCATGCATGTTGGAGACACCTCAGATTCAAGAGCTTTGTTTTCAAAAGTTTCTGTCTACACATGCTCACAGAGGAGTTACGTTCCTCTTGAATTAATCCTGGTTGCAGGCCTGCCCCGGGCTGAAGGAAGTGGGGGACTGCACTGCTCACTAGTTCATCTCCAGTAGCAAGGAGAAAAGGGAGGTAGCAGTCCTGGTCACATGGAGATGGATCAGAAAAGGAGTATGGAAGAATAAGGTAAAGAAGTTGCAAGAGCCAAAGGAGAAGAAGAAAAAAGGGAATGTTCGCAGGAACTTGGGAAGCAGGGTTAGGGGATGGGAGCTGGCAATTATGAGCGCAGGGGACATGTAGATGTCTGGGAAATGAGAATGAAAGATTGAGAGGGAGGAAGATGTGGGGTGCAGATAAGTCAGAGGGAAGTCAGGGATGTTAGGGGCATGGGGGAAAGGGTCTGCGATTGTTTGTCCCCGGAATCTGGAGTTCTGGGCTGATGCAAATTATTCATGATATTAGTGGGCAAGCTCTGAAGTATGTTTGGACACTGCCTCATTTGCTGCCAAGCTGGAAGGTGTATAGTAAATGAGGCAGGGGGTTGCGGTGGAGAAAGCAAGGTATTATTGCAGTTAAGGCATTTGAGTGATGCTCTGAAGGACTGGCTTCTCCCTTCAATTTCCCTGACAGAGTTTCTGAATGATGCAGATTTAAAACAAACTTTTCACAAAAAGCCAGTAACAACAGGCTCCTCATTCTATGCGTGTCCACTGTGAAGTAGGATGGGTTCCTGGGAGGCCATTACAAGGAGACTCTGAAAAACAAAAACAGTGAAGGGCTGCAAACTGAAAAATAGTCTTTCTGCGTGCCTCAGGTTGTATTACAAAAATTAATGAAAAATTTGTGCCTGCCTTCCTTCTAACTCATTTGCTCAGCTGCAGAATACAGATAATATTACAACCTCACCTTAGAGGAGCACAGTGAGGGTAAATTTTATGGTCACAGAAAACTTGGATACTATGGGGAGATTCTGTCAGAGATGCTTAGGAGAAAATTAATCATTTTACATTCTGTACACAGTTTTGCTAGTGTGGAATGAATAAATCTTGAAGCTGTGCACTGCATATACAAAATACAAAAGAATATCAAGCAGGTCTCTATTTAAATACTGGGGCAAGAGTCCAGCAGAAGAAAGTAGCAGGTAGCAATGTGGTTAAAGGTTGCTTGAGTGCAACAGGGCTGGAGTATGATGTTTAGATGATATGAGCTCTGGCATTTCCAAGCTTCTGGGTGCTTGACTTTGCAACCTACAAATCTTCCTAACCTAGCAATTTAAAGAAAATGGACTATTATATTTTGGCAGCTAAATTAAACAAATCTTCCTAACCTAGCAATTTAAAGAAAATGGACTATTATATTTTGGCAGCTAAATTAAACAAATCTTCCTAACCTAGCAATTTAAAGAAAATGGACTATTATATTTTGGCAGCTAAATTAAACAAATCTTCCTAACCTAGCAATTTAAAGAAAATGGACTATTATATTTTGGCAGCTAAATTAAACAAATCTTCCTAACCTAGCAATTTAAAGAAAATGGACTATTATATTTTGGCAGCTAAATTAAACAAATCTTCCTAACCTAGCAATTTAAAGAAAATGGACTATTATATTTTGGCAGCTAAATTAAACAAATCTTCCTAACCTAGCAATTTAAAGAAAATGGACTATTATATTTTGGCAGCTAAAGTAACTTACAGGTTTTTTACAGAGGTTTGTCCCTTCAGAAATTATTTTTCAAATAAAACTTGTGAAATTATTTTAGCAAAATTGCCCAAAAGGAATATGGCAGAGCATAGAGGAGCAGTTCCTCCTGTAGGTGGAGTTCTCGTGGATCTTTTAAGAGTCATCAGTTTCCATCTGTGTTTTACATCTAGTCCGAAATACCATACAGTATTTGCAGCTCAAAGAGCAATATTCTACAGCCTGTCCCTAGGGCAAGTGACGGGGCACTTGCTGTAAGAGAAAGTGTCATTAGTTGACCCACTGGAGCTGTTTTCTCAATAGTCACTTCTCTCTAAAACAGGGGTTGAGAGTGACCCTCCTCACACATTAGGAGCAGATTAAATGACAGTTATTGTATGGCTGCAGGCTGCTTAGAGTGTCTCTGGTATAGCTAGACATACTTACGTGTGTGTGTGTATACATATGCATATAAGATATACATATATGTATAACCTCTTCAAGACGAAGTAATTATTTCTGAGAAGTGAGGAGTGTAGCTAAAATAGAGAGATCCCCTAAATTACTTCAGCAGATGAAAGTAGAGAAGAGAATATGTGATCTAAAAATAATTATGATGTTTGGTGTTGCTTGTGATCATAAGCTGTTGGGGTGAAGAATAATTTGACCGAAATGGTTTTGAGGCAGGAGTCTTTCTGAGAGAATATTTATGCTTTTGTTTTTAATTAAGTGACCGTCGTGTTAGTTAATTTTCAGATGGCTTTTGATTAATGGTATTTCATGTTTTGCTCCCTTTCTGATGGCTCTTTGATGTGTGACTGACGTGTGGACTGGGCAGGACATAAAACAGCATCTTGATGCAGTAACCAGGAGCTGGGGCAGATCATAGCTTAATAGGAACATCAAATTAGTGTGAAAGGCACATACAGAAAACAACGGGGAGACAATTACTAGAACTACTGGTGCTTGATCTTGAAAAAAGCTAAGTATTCTGGGCTCACTTCACTGAAACATATAATTGGACTCTTCCTTTGAACACGAATGGGTCCGTCATCCTGATTTATCCTATGATCAAATAGCACAGAGATGGGGTTGACCATCCCCTCACAGCCTGCTGCAAGCATTCATTGTTGGCCATATATTTCTCTTCCTGGTTATGTGTTTGTTGCCCTGTTATGTGATGAGAGCTGGAAAATAAAATAAAATGAAAACCACAACAGCATACAAAAATTAAAAGGTGACTCTACCTTGGTAGAGGTTCAAGCTACATCTTTTAATTGAAGTCATTAATTTTCCCATTGTCTGGGATAGTAACAACCACTCTTCTAGCATCTGTCCAGCTGTGGGTGGCAATGTGTTTCCAAAGCTGCTAGATGCATTGTCTGAATTGTGTGCATGGCTTGTGAAGGGTGGGTGAAGGTTGGCCTGAGTGCCATCTGGTCCTGTCAGGGAGAGGAAGACAAAATGCCTGTGGGGGCTGGAACGTGGCTGCAGCCCTTTACACTAAATAGACATTAATTAGCTAGTAATACTACCAAGGCTCTGCTGTATGAGGCAATAATAACCTAGTTCCTGAGAGGGAAGAAGAAAAAGGCCGAATGCCAACTGTTTCAGCTCAGCCACAAGAATCAGATCATTGCCCAGGATGTCAGTGTGACAGTACAGATGTTACCAGGTGGTTTGGGTTTTATTTTTAAAGAGAAATCTTTGTGTGGTACAAGGTGAGAACGGCATCAGGGATGCAAGTTTGCATGTAGAAAGGAGAAGGAATGCTCATCTGGTGAAAATCAGGAAAATATAATGAGGTCACTCAAGATTTGAACATGGTAGGCAGGAGCTCCCTAATGATAGTGACCCTTTAAAATTTCAAAGTTTGATGAAGACTTGAAAAATTCAAGTGTTTCCCCAATACTTGTGCATCGGAAAACTCAGTGTCAGCTCTTAAATAGGCAGAGTAGTCTGCCCTGGTGTGTTTGGATAGCAAAGTCTGAATCAGTTTTCTGGTTCAGATTTAGTTCAAGCTGCATTTATTAAGATTAAGCCACAAGAGTGAAGTGAGTATGTTTTAACCAGCTATTCGCACACCTGTACAAATTACTTTCCATTGTTTAAAATCCCAAATGAGGCTCCACAAATACTGATTGCTTTCAAACAAATCCCATTTGAGTGAAGCCATAAATCACCATTTCACCTTGACTGTACAATCCTGTGTAGTCCTTAAAATAGAATTAAAGCATAAGAAAATGCAGCATCTTCTTATGCTTAACTCTCCCTTTTCTTTCTCTTCTGTTGTCTTAGGTGCTTTTACAAATAACTTGTAGGGCCTTAAAATGGAGCATGAGAAAGTTTTGGCTAAAGCAATTTTCCACCTCTTGCTAGGAAAGTGAAATTAAAAAGGAGGAGGCATTAGTGAAAGGAAAGACAAGAACTGAAAGAAGAGGAAAAGTAATGTAAAGAGAACTGAGAATGGTTCTGGGAAAGACAAACATAAGCTAAATAGGGAAGTACTTTGACGAAAGCAAATAAAATAAAACAGAATATAAGAATATAGCAATTGGGTAAGAAATTGTTTTGAGGGAAAGCAAGATTCCTGAGTAAGACTGAGTGGGAAAAAGTGATGCATCTCAGTGTGGGTTCTGGTCCTATGTTCTGAAAGCTCTCACTATTGTCAGTGTGATGCAACCACAATACTTAAAATCTTGTGCACATTCCAGACGGAAGTTAAAACTTACCCACCATTAGGAAATCTTTTCTTCAGTTGCTGCTGTATATCTTCCCCTACCGCCATTTCTGGAGAATTCCTTGACAAAAAAGGGCACCTATTATTATTTTTTTTTACATGGGAGTGCCCAGACATGGTAAATAATGAATTTCATATACTTTTTGGTCCTGTTGTGAATATTAATTTTCTCCATACACTTCAAGATTTTAGCTGTTTTGATTGCTTTTTGAGATTTTTTTTTAGTGGGAAAAAAGGGAATAATTATTGGTTTCCTTTGGAATTCTACCTTGAAGATACGTGCCTGCAGTTCTGAAAAGATATTTTTCTGCCCTTTCCCATTCCCTTAAAAACTTACAATGTAACAATGAAAATCTAGCAGAATTTTGGCTTTGTTTGAATAATTTGTCTTGAAGCTTCCTTTCTTGCCATCCATAGAAAAAAATTCAGCCTGACAAACAGTAGCAATACTCTTTAAAATGGTGGAATTTGGCTGACAAAAAAGACTATCTTTTCTTTGTGAGATGCCTATGTTTTTAAAGTCAAACCCTTCCAGAAATAGTTTTAGTCTCTTATTTTCTCTGTATAATCAGTTCAGTACAAAGATACTCAAAACCAGGATGGTTATTTTTATTTTGTGGTACAATCATTGAATATAAGAACAATCTGGAGACTGCAGCACTGCAGACAGAAATACTTCCCAGTGAAATTCGTACTCTTTCCAGATTGACAGCAAAGAAAAATCTTGTTTAGTGCCCTGTGCTGCTTTACAGCCTGTGGGATTTCAAAAGTTCTTTTTTAAGGACAGCTACTGCTGCTGCTATCTGTTACTATCTGGAAGCTAATTTAAGTGTCCAGCTTTTACAATTTTTCTAGAAGTTTTCTTTTTCCTTCTGGAGTTGTTTATACAGAAACCTCAAATCTAGCTGTAGATACAGAATATATAAGATTTTGTTGAATGATTTGTCATGAAACTTTTACCTGGACAACGTTAGTTCACAAGTTAGCTTTAAGCCTCTCCCGCATTGGCACTTAACCGATGTCCACTTTCACCAAGCAATGTCTCTAATTCTAGTGATGTTCATCCCTGTCATAGACAGGAGAAGGGACTCCTGGACATGTCTGATTAGTAGATACACCTTGACCCAACTGCAGAAAAAAGGAACACAGTTTAGAGAGGAAAACCCTCTCCACACCCTCAAAGCACAGGGTATGGAGAGGCACCAAAATATCTTTTCAAAGACTGGCCCACATGAGAGATGTTTTTAAGTGTACCCCTTATAGACTGTGTAGGTGAAGTGAAAACAAAACCAGACATTCTCAACTCAGGATTCAAGAGGATTTGAGTCACTTCAGCAGTGTTGGTACCATCTCAGGCACGGTTCTGGACGTGGGAAGGTCCTGGCATTTTCCTCTGATCTCTGAAGATACGGAAGCAGGACTAAGGAAAGTGTTAGCACATACAGTCTGTGCTATGTCAGAGGAGAAGCCATGGCTCTACAGTAATTGCATGCACCAGACCTGAGGGATCTTTGCAAACAGCGAGAATCAGATGGTTCTGGAAACCGTTAAACATGGACTTTCAGGAACTTCTGGTGTTGCTTTGAAGTGGTTGAATACATGGAAAACCTTATTTAATCATCTCTTCCCCTGTTAATTAGTAGGATTTTTATGTCACTACTGCCAAAGTCTGGTCTTCTCTACAGAGAACTGGGGTGTAGAAAAATCATGGGTTTTACTTCTTAAAATTTCTGCAACAGTCATTAGTATTTCCTACTTACACATACTTTTGGCAATCTCTTTCCCAGTAATATTGAACTTTAAGACATTGTCTTTTGCTTCTGCTCTTGTTAACTGTAATTAGAAAAAGAAGAAATCAGAATTTGGGTTAGATTTGCATGTGTATGGCCTTATTTGTGTATGTGTGTGCAGTGCAAATAGTGTTTGTTTTCTTCCAGAATTAAGTCTCCAGCCTTTGCTGCTGAGGTGCTGAATTACTAAGGGGTTTTAACAACAGTAGGCACATCTGATGAGGTGGATTTGTGTTTCTGCCCCTTCAATATGTGGCAGAAATAGAGTACATCCCGTAAGATGTATTTTTTTCTCATCAGTACTTATTACCAAGTAATTTTATTATTCAGAATGTAGCTCCCTGGAGTGAATTGGGTGGGATTTTAGCTTCCTCTTTTCCCACCCACCTGCCCCTGAGCCCTCAAAGGGAGGGCTCTTAATGATTTCTGGAGCATCTCAACACCTGATGCACGGCTGAGGAAATTCACCCTGCTGACAAATTATTTTGGCAGACAGTGACATGCAAAACACTCCCACACACCATGAGACTACAAATTGGCTTCTTCAGAGAGATCTTGCTTCTTGACTGGCATCCCGCTTCCCAAAAGGGAAATGCAAGCAGTCCAGCTCTCCTCTTCTTGGGGTGATTTCAAGCAACAGGATACCTGTGTGCTTTACAAAGGGATCTACCTACCTCGATGTTGAAAAAGTCAACTAACCCCCTAGCTTGAAAATGCTTTCCAAATAATTCCAGTAGATAAGGGGATGAAAAAGAGTTTTCCAAGTGGAATGTAAGATTTTTTTGTTGGAGTGTGTTTGAAAGATGAAATTGATGTTGGCAGAATACAGACAGCTGAGTGCCTTGCTTTTCTTTAAGTTGTTTACCATAACAGCTATAAGTCTGCTTTCCTCTCTCTGGCTGATACCTAAGGAAGAAGAAATAGAGTTCTTTATTTTTTTTTCTTCTTGCTACAACTCTTTCCTTCTTTCCACCTTTACTTCCACCTTTGCTTTCTTACTTTAGCCCCTGGATTGAGAAGGAGAATCTACACTGAGAAGTAAAGCAGCTCTGTAGCAACGAGGACAGGGGAACATATCAAGAGAGTCACTTCTTGTACCCTTCTTTTCCATTTGGCTGGGTAAAAGAAAATGACATTTGGTAATTTCATCTTTAGGGCCTACCGTTTTCCTGCAAGCATCAGGCATGTGGTAACTGCACCTGGTAGAGAGTGGAGCTGACGATGCCGCTGTAGAATGTGAATATTCCTCTCTGTAGCTTTATGGAGTGGAAATAGCAGACCCACGGCACTCTGACATTAAAGGCACTGGAAGAGTGCCTAGCTGTGTTTATTAGTGTGATATAGGATGATTGACAGTCTGTATTCTTCTGGGCTCACTTTAAGCACTGTTATAGGGTGAACATCCTCCAGCACAGCAGGCTTCCAGTGCACTAAAGGTTAAAAAAGAAGTGAAGCTTGTAGTTTTAGGTAATATGTATGTCTGCATTTTTGTGTACTTCTTACTTGTTTGTAAGAGTTGAAGTAAGACAGAAAAAACAACCCATCCTGGTCCTCGTTTTCTGAGCATTGCACAGGCAGAGCAAGTCTGTGTCCATGTGCTCTGTCCCTGCCATAAGGAGCTGCCATCTGCTCAGAGAGGAGACTGGTTCTTAATGTGCTCTCACTCAGTACCAGGCTGTCTTATTAAAGCCAAGGCTAATACGCTTCAGGGCACGGGTATGAAACATGGTCCTGTACATATGTAATGCACACATTGGAATGCACAGTGTGTCCAAGCTTTCACACTAGGACATCTCATAATATGCATTCAGACTGTATTTATTGATATACGTATTCTTAAGTTCTGGTTTAACAGGCTTGCAAAGAGAATATAAATGTAGTTTGGTAAAATAACTGCTCTAGACTATCACACAGAAGTACTACTTTGCCTGAGTTGACAGTGTAAAACTCCAAAAAAGTCAAACCTTTGCTAACTTTCTGTCTTTCTTCAGACACCTGCATGTTCGGATTTCAACTGTGGCCGGAAACTGGAAAATGTCAAAATAACATGCAACAAAAAGCTAAAGGGAAAGCATAGGTCTATGAAAATAGGCCATCTTTTGAGGTTTGCAATTTAGTATTTCAGACCCACAAAGTTCAGCGTGTTTGGATAAGGCTGGGAGCAATATTTTGACATAAGCCTTCACTTAACTCCTTGAACAAAAAGTGGCGTTGAGGTTTTTCGTTAGAGCTGCTTTAAAAATATATCTGTGAGCTGGTTTTGCTTGGTGGAGGGGTGCCTGAAAGAGGTTTATTTCTTCTGGATCATGTTGCTTGAAACAGAAAGCACTTTGAACATGGGCTGGGTTTATTGTGCTTTGGTTAGGGACAGATTCTCTGGTTCACCTGGGAACTGCTAAGGGAGAGTGTGCCTGTTCCCCAGGTTGTGCATCTTGACAGGGCTGCTCTGCATGGAGCTGCCCTTGACCTTTCATGTCTAAGACGTGTGTCCTGGTCCCCTCAAATGGGGAGAAAAAAGTTGTCCCTGCTTGTCTGCTGCTCCTCTGTGCTGGGAAAGGAGCACTAAACCCCACAGCTCTGCCTCGGTAGCTGAGACTGAGCGAGTGTTTAGCAGTTCTGGCACAGAGGTGCGTGCACGGGAGGGAAGTACATGAGGAGTGGGGCTGTAACCACATAGCTTTCCTGAAGTTCTTGGCAGTGTTGATGCCCATGGGCAAGCAGGGACAGATGGACCTGGCGAAATTACGCCAAGAGCTGAAATCAGAGAGCCAGAGGTGGCCTGGAGCCAGTGTAACCCTGACTCCTAAATTCTTGTTTCTGTGCCAGGTGTCTAAAAGTGCAGCACAAAACCATATCTGAAACTCCCATTTCAAGTTTTACTCTCGATTAATTATTCTATAGCAGGAGTGTAAAGGGCTCAGCAATTCTGCTCTGCCTATGACCTGTGTGTTAGGCACATTAACTGCAATGTTTGTGTTGTTTTTTTTTTTTTTTTAAAGATAGCAGGCAAGTGAAGGTTGCTTAGTGCTTAGCACTTGTAAAAATCAGGCCACATATTTATGAATGTAGTTGCAAGAATCTGTTTCGGAGGGATTCCTGTGTTTCAGTCTCTCTTCTCCCAAAACCACTGAAGGCTTTTATCAGGAGTCACTGGTTTGCTTTGTGGTAACAAACACACCACTTAGGGTAGCTTCTAAATTTTTTAGAAACCCAAAGTGGCCTATGACTATTTGAGTGGTGTCTGGAGATACCAAGCAGCTGGTGTACTTCATCTCCATCTAGCCTGAGGCCCAAGTAGGGGATATGACTTCTGAATCAGAGTATACCTGAGGTGCTAGCAGTGTGGCTGTCATGGCTTTGCAGTTACCAAAATAATTCCTTTCTCTGAGTTAAGTTGAAGTCATAGCAAAATGATCTCTGTTTTAACCTTTTTCTGGAAAAAGTAGAAGTACACAGATCCGTTGTTGAGGAAAAGGTCAGATGATTTTTTACGCAATTGTGCCTAACAACTCTTTTTACTTTTCATGTAGGCTGTTATGGCAGTGTGTACACCCAGCCCCTTTAGTTCCTGTCCCAGGTCTTTTTAATAAAAGAGCTGTTCCAAGCAGCATCCAGTGCTTTGACATCCAGTCTGTTGTTCCACCAAAGTATTACATGGTAGGGCTAGATCTCGCTTTCTTTTACAGTTAGAGGAACATCAGCTACTGCCTTTCCTTTCCCTTTGGCCCTCCCAATTCGTCAAGAAATTGACAAGTATGTCAGTGAAGATTTTGAAGATTTAATTCAAATCTGGAAATGGAAAAACAGTATTCCAAATAAGCTTGGGTCATGCCCTTTTCAAAATGCATGTCACATTCCCCAGAGAGACTTTGGTGTCATGTGGTGATAAGAGAAAGAGAGGCCAGGTATTAAAAAAAATGCCCAACAAACAGCATCGCTACAGTGATCCTGCTAGTCATTTGGAAACACCTTCTTCTTCAAGGAAACAACCAGGCAGGTTTCTTAGGTCGTGTAGAGCTGTCTTTCTCAAGGTGATCGCGCTAGAAGATCTCTCTCTCTTCCTTTTTTTTAAAAATCAAAGTTAAGCATGTTTGGATTTACACTTGTTTTTGCAATAAAATCTTTTATTCCCTTGCTAAGCAGCCATTCCCAGGCAACTCCTCTGGGTGTCAGTACAACTTCAGGTATAGCTGCATTGTGGTGTTCCAAGCTTTCATTCAAAGCATTCTACAGTGGACAGAGAAATGGTAAGATATAAAAAGTTAGACAGTAATGAGAAAATATATGGAACAGGGTAAGGGACACAGACGTGCCTGAGACACAGCAAGGATTACATCTGAGCTGTCCTTGTTTTCCTAAGAAGCCCCAAGCTACATTCCTGTATGTTGGATGGCTTGTGAACAGCCTGAGGCGTTGGTTTACGTGCAGGTAGAGACTGATGCTGCAGAAGGAAGTTATAGACATGGTAGAAAAAGTAACAAACTTTGCTTTTAGTAGAATGAGAAAAAAATAAGTTCTCCAGGTTGTTGTTAGAGATTAACAGGACATGTCCGAATAGATTCCTGCAAAATAATAAATGACTTGAATGGAATTTTTTAGATTCAAGGAGCATTGCTGGTCAGCAATTTCCCACGTGTGAGACAGTATGGCCATTGTCTATAGGAAATATTTGAGGGGAAAGAATGACAGGAAATCTGGGATAGTAAAAGCAGAAAGCTTTGTAGAGAGACTCATAGAATTGCAGAAAAGTTTAGGTTGGGAAGGACCTCTGAAGGTCATCTAATCCAAACCTCTGTTCAAAATAGGTCCAGTTAGATCAAGTTGTTCAGAGGTTTCTCCAGATGAGATCTGAATTTCTGCAAAGCTGGAGATTCACTAATCTCTCTGTACAATCTCTTCCCCTGTTTGGTCATCCACACAGTGAAAAAGTCTTTCGAATACCCAATCTGAATTTCTCACATCCCAAGTTGTGACTGTTGCTGCTTCTCCTCTTTCTTCAAGCAGACTCTAGTTCTGTCTTCTTTGTACCTTCCCATTAGGTAGCTGAAGGCAGTGATAAGATTTTCCCTGAACCTTCTCTTCTTACTCACTTCTACTCTTACTTCTTACTTGAATGAACCCAGCTCCCTCAGCCTCTCTTCATATATCTTCACCGTCTCCATGGCCTTTTGTGTAACTCAGTCCAGTTTGTCAGTGTCTGTCTTGTTCTCAGCTCTCACAAATACTGAGTAGAGGGTAAAAAATCACTTTGATGTACCTTAAGACTGTGCTCTTGCGAATAAAACCCAGTATGTCATTGGCCTTTGCTGTTGCAGGGAACTCTGCTGACTGATGTTGAACTCGTGCAACTTTCTTCAAAGCTGTTTACTAGTTGTTAGGTCCCCAGCCTGCCTTGTTGCATGGGTTTATTCCTCCTGAGGTGCAGACTTTACATTTGCCTTTGTTGAACTTGCTAGGTTGCTGGTAGCCCACTTCTCTAGCCTGTCAAGATCACTGAATTGGCCATGTTTAGGGTCATCACTTTGACCCTAAAGTGTGAGGATGATCTCAGTAATTCTTAGGCTTTTATTTTTCAAGTGCCATGGCAGAAAATGGTGATGCCTGTGCCTGAGCGTTCTCTTTAACTCTATTGGGCGCCTCCAAATAGGAGATGCTGAGGGACCAGGAAAGCAAGCAGTTCTGTCTTTCTGCCAGTAAGATATGAGGCACTGTCTGCAGCTGGGACTGCAGGGGACTCGCCAGTTCCAGAGGTGCTGACACAGACTGCTGAATGGGGGGGTTTCCTCACCTTTTTTAGCACAAAGTATTTTTAAAATAAAATTCTTCAATTACAATAAATCCCAATAGGGATGCCACTTTCAGTTCGGAAGAGATGTACACACAAAATGAGAAAGAATGGGTTTAATCTGAAAGCTCTTTCCCTCTCCTCATCACAGGCAGCTATTGTCAGAGTGAATTAGAAAGTTTGCAGAAATACATTGCTTAAGCAGGGAAAAATGGGAATGGTCATAAAAACCAGCAGAATTGCTGCACGCAGATTATCATTTGGCCTTTAAATTGTAAATCGCTGGTTTTAAATAGGCCTGGTGCAGATGGTTTCTGCCACAGGTTTATTGATTAAAATAGCTGCTTTACATCAGCTCTGGGTTTGCTTCTCTGGAGGCTTTTGTCTTCATGAATAATGTACCCATTTGCTGAAATTTTGTTAGAATTCATCTGCTGGAGGCTGGCTGTGTTTCTCTAAGTTCCTAAGCCTCCGTTGACTCAGCTCAAAATTGTGACAGCCCCTGTCCTTCCCTACTCAGAAATGAATATTCCTTCTTCCACCCTTCCAGTACTGAATAAATCTAGTGCTTGCTCATTGGAGAGTGCACTTGGAAACAGCTGTGAGTGTTTGGCTGTTTGGGGAAGGCTTGTAGAATATTGAAGGCTGTCTTGGCTATACTGGGGATTAGATTTTTGCCAGCAATTGATCCAAAGCCTGTAAGAGTGAGTGGAAAAATTCCAGTGAGTTTTGGATCAGGCCATTAACTCTGAGACACGGTGCTTGTTTTAGATGGGCATGTCTCATGCCTTCAGTGTCATAAGTCTTCCAGTTTGCTGGAAACATCTAGTGAATGTACGAGTAAGGGCTTTTTACATTATTATTTGGACTGTTTTATGCATTTCTAAATATGTGTACTTCATTTACTGGGAGATCCTTGTGCATTTTGTGTTAAGCACAAAAGGCAGTGCCCTGCTTGTGTAGGGGGTGGTGGAACAGTCAATGTGCAACTTCCCCTTGCAGACTGAGGCTCACAGAGCTGATATATCTCCTCTGAGTAGGCCTTGATGCTCTGCAAGAGGAGAACCCTACTGCAGGACCTACAGCAAAAGGAGGGGTACAAATACCATTGAAAGCAAATGAAAGTGGGTAACATACTTTCCCTCCTCCTCCCTTCTGATCCCCTTCCTTATTGTCATAGCAATATTTGTCTTCCCTTTAACTGGTCACTACAGCAATAGCTCTTCATGAAGTATCTGTTAGACCAGGGCAGGGGAAAAGTCAGATTAATGCCTTTGGTGAAAATACTTAAAATTGGTCTTCCCTTTCACACTTATGCATGGGAAAAGAGCATTGTTGGTAGACGAGCTAATTCAATCTTACAATTCTGGAAATGCAGCCAGTCACAGACAATCTGGCCTGTCTTTACTTTCTTGGAAGGTGGTGGGAAGCCCTTCTTTCTACAATTTTACACCAAGATAAGGCAAGAAACAAGTAACAGTTACTATGAAAAACAAATGATTCCATTCTGAAATGGCCAAGAACAGGATATTGCAGTGCTCAAACCTTTTTCTGAAGGTTATCAGGGTTTGATTTATTTTGTTTTGTTTAACCAAATTTAAAGCTCTTCAAGATTTCATTTGGTGAAGTATTTTGACCCCGGTGGGACCAGCATCTTGACAGCATGTTAGTTCTTCTGAACTATCTCTGACTTGCCTCTATTTTTATTAAGGCATAGAGGTTGTGGGAATGATAACTTGCTTCTTTATGACAGTCAAACACACAGCTAGAATCACACTCCGAGGGCAGCTGACAGGCACTAGATAGGTGGTTACTGTGTGGATGCTAGCAGCTGAGAATCCTTCCTTCTCAGGCCACTTGTCTGGTGACCGGTGCTGCCACAATATATCTCTCACACTTCTTACAGACCTGAGAGAAAGATGTGTGACCGGAAATATGAGCATCCACTGGATCTTTTTGCTGTCAGGAAAGTCCCCTGTGGCTCTGGAGTGAGTGTATGTGGTTTAGAGCAGGTCATTAGACTTTCTTTCTTTCCTCCCTTAGAGCCTGTCATGAGCATGGGGTAGACCAGACAATGCATAAAATTCCCAACACTGTTAGTGTGGACTTTCCAGCAGCCTCACTTCCTTACATTATACTTACAAGCAAGACTCCCCTTGGTGTAGTTAGGCCAGTGCTTGAATGGTTTGGAAAATCCTTGCTAAAACATATGGCCTGAAATTATAGGATAATGTTGAAAGTCCTCTCCTTTCTTTGCCAAAATACTTTATATCAGTAGTGAAACAAAGGAAGCCTAGTTTATTGTGGTTCAACCTTTGGTATCTCCAATGGTGGAAGCTCTCATTGCGGGCTTTCCTGTGGCTGAGATATTAAAAACCTCTCTTTGTGGCTTTGCAGTCCTGTCACAAAGTTTGAGCTTATGTTATTCCTTTTCCTTGTGAAAGTAGGAACTGTCTGCTAATGATGGGTGAAATGAGCCAGTAAGCTCAAACTTTATTAGGGTGAGGCAAAGAGGTGCATATGTATGCATCAAGATGCTGTGATTGCATAAACCTTATTTTCTCAGGATACCAGGCTAGACGGTTCCAAAAGATGTTTGATGAAGCCTTTCAAATGAAAGCACTGCTGGTAGTAACAGTAGTACTGTTAGATTTCTTACTGTTCAACTGCTGTGTTCAAGGCATGCTACAAGGCAACAAAGGTACATGGGAGTAGTGTTTTGAAAAATACATACTAATTTTGGACAAAGTAAATATACGCAAACATGTTTTTCATTCCTCCCTTCTACGTTTTAATCAAGAAGGTGATGGTATTGTAATAGTGTCTCTCTTATAGTTGATGCTTTAAGGAACTAATGACCTCTGTTTTACCAGGTATAAAGAGGAGCCAAATTATAGGATAATCTATCTGTATGGTTTATTTTATTGTTTCAAAGAAAGATCTGAAAGGTGATGAAACTGCAATTAAGAAAAAAAAACAAAGGGATAAATTCTACTGGACCTGTGGGATACTGCATTATCAATGGATGGAGAGTCAGGATACATGAGCTAAGGAACCTGGCATGACTCCTTGCATGTAAAAATATTTTTAAGTACCTAAAAATTTGCACCTCTTGATATGGCCCATTCTGCACTGTTTAACCTTGTAGGAATCACTGTGTGTTGAATTCTGACCTTCAGAAGGGTTGCTGCTGGGGGTCATGGAGGAAGGCCTAACTAGTAACTGGTCAAAGCGGTGGGAAAGAGTCCTAGTGATGCCCACTATAATCCTCTAGGTTACCTGCATTCCTACTATATTTTCATGGACATGGATGAAGCACAAGGGCAGAGCTGGCCTGGTTGGCAGCAGAACAGAATACATGCCTAGGATGTTCAGCAGCAATCAGAGGATTTAATGGGAGTAGAGGATTAATTAATTCTGATCCATACAGATGCATTGGCTTATTGCACAGTCAGAATCTTAATTAGGCAATCACATTTTTTCCTTTCACAGTGACCATTGCTCCAGCTGTGCTGTAACTCTTTCCTCTCTTTCTTTGCAAATCTCTCTCTTTTTTAAAAATAAAAATTTGCATACCTCATTAGCAAAGTTTCCTTCTTTTCTCTCTATTTTTCCTGTTTGCATCTACATGTTTGCATATATGCTCCTGATGTCCTATAATTCCGCAACCTTCATTTTCAAACCCCTGTTATGGAATGAAATCATGACTTCTTCCTCAGCTCCTTTATTCCTCTAAATCCAGGGTTTCTAGCACTTCTTTCCCCCTCCTGAAGCCCCCAACCCCTGCTGACTCAGTTAAATATACATGTACTCATTCCCTCTTTGTTCCTTCTTTTCCCTTCACCCCTCTGTGTCTGCTTTTCTTATGTCAGCTTTGATCTGTTTTCTGGCAACACTAACATTTTTAAATCTTTAGTAATTTGTTATTTTTTGTACCTTGGTGCAAAATTTGATATATCTTGGAAAGGAAGTGTGACTTGTCCCATTCACTGCAGGAACAAACTCCTTGTTACCTGGGAAGAAGGTTATATATGCAGTTGAAAAATCTTTGTTGGGGAAATGCTGAGGCAATGGTCCAATCCACTCTGTGCCGTCAATCTAGTCTAAATAACTGAGGCGTGTTCCAGATTTGGCTGTACAGTTAAACCCAGTTTTGCTACGCTAAGCTACTGCAGCAAAGGGGGAAATGGAGGGGCAATACTTTACACCTCCTTATGTTCTTTTGTTGTGGGTCCTGACCAAAATGATGAGAAGAGTGATCCTGAGTGATGGGAGCTGTGTCATAGATCTCTGGAATTCAGTGGGGACCTTCTGTTCATCAGCAGAGGCACTGAGAGGTTCCTCATATTTTATAACCACTCACTCTCTTGGAGTATTATCAGAGACTTAAGCCATTTTTTAGGATATCCTGTAACTCTTGTGTTGTTGCTGTTACATAGCTTTTTACTGTACATACATCTGTCCAGATGTTTTTTCCTTTTTTTTTTTTCCTGTCTGTTTATGTTGCTTTTATGTTCTCCACCACATTGACTCCTGGTAAGAAAAATGGCCACCTTAAAGGCTGCAAATTCCTCTGAAGCTATAATTTCCTCAGCCTCCCCTAGCTGTGAGGTTTCCTCCTGGGCCGTTCTTAATTATGATCCCTTCAATAAACTCTGATGGATTTGGTACTTTCTGAACAGTAACGTCAGCTATTTCCAACAGTAACAGTAGTAGATAAGTTCTTTGCCAAGTACCTACAGAAACTCTTGGCACAAGCGCTTAACAGTGCATCTGCCAGCTGCCTTATGGACATGATTCCATATGGGTACTCTGGTCTGCAGAACCTGCTCTCTGTCTCTGCCTTTTTCTTGTTCAGATGCCTTCCAGCCTTCCCTTCTAAGTTAGCCCAAGAATAAATCCTTCCAATTCCTCCATACGCTATTCCCCACAGTGACGTTGAACCTTATTTGTGACCTTTCCATACCAAAGATTGATTGGACTTTGTTGTTTTATTCCAGGTCACCGGTCTCTTCAGAAGATCAAGGTAAGATGTCTTTTATAGATAAATGAGACTAAAGACTAGCCGTAAGCTGTGTTTTAAGGCAGTTGTGGTGAAGAAAAATGATTTTGATATTACTCAAACTTTGTTCACTCCTAGACACCAAGTGCTTGTTCACTTAGTTCATTTAGTTGCAGCTGACAGAAGTTAAGCCCGTGTTACTTGTAAAATGAATCTTGCTCCAGAAAACAATTTATTGCAAGTCTTTGCAATTTATTCACAGAACTGCATAGGGCTTCACATATGAAAAATTATATGTAGGCTTAAAGGGCGATATATGTTTTTCGTGAAGATGAGCAGGTTTCTTATGACTCTTACAGGACAGCACCTTTGAGCAGAGGAGAGTGGATTGTGCTTAAAAGCTTGAACCGAAGTTATTTTGGGTAAACACTAAAATCAGTTTGGCAGCATGGTGTGGAATTTAGTGCTGCTAAGAGCTTCTAGATATAAAAATGTCATGGCTTGAGTAGGAAGAGTTGCAGGTTATGGTAATATGCTTGCTCTGAAAGAGTCTGAAGGATCTGGTCTTTACCTATAGACTAAAGATGGAGTTTGCAGTAACTAACTGGTTAATAAACATGACCTACATAGGTGCTTAGAGCGAGGTGGCATAAATATCCTCTAGAGCACATTAAAGTATGGTTGCATTGGTACTGAAATCCAGAGGCACATTGCAAATAAGCTGGTACTGGCAGAGTTCCATGAAGAATAGATTAAAAAAAAAAAAAAAAAAAAGATTGTAACCGAGAGGGGAAGTTCATCGTGTAGCTCTGAATCTAGAATATAATTTTGGACCACAAAAGAAAAAAAAATATCTATTTTCTTATAGCATTCAATTTGTAAGCAGTTACACAATCAACAACATTTCTGGACAATACAATAAGTATTATTCAAGAAGGATCCAGATGGGGAATAGTTAGGACTGTTGCAAATGGAGATGTAAGGAGGTCTGGGCCTGAAGGTATGTCACTGAAGTATGTGTGCTTGGAGTGTGGAGTGACAAGTTAGGTATCAACCTCCATTGTCCTTGGCTCCAGCCAATATCTTTTTAGTCAGTATTGTGGCTGTCAAACATATTATCATTAATAAATTCTCTTCCATCTCCTTGATGTGTCATTTCTTAGTAAAGAAAGTTATACAGCAAGCCACAAAAGCAGACAAACATGTCAGACTAAATATATATCTGGCCCATCTAGTCCATTCCTAGTGTCCGATTGCAGTGGTTCCCCTGACAAATAAGAGCATGAGAATGGTAGAAGTACACAGTTGAATTTCCTGGTGTACCCTATCAAATTCCTGTGATTTACAGACCCTTGACTTTGTGAGCCAGAGGCAGTTTTCTTGTTTAGTGGCTCATCTGCTTTTTACCATGACCAAAGCTTCTTAATGTAAAGTACTGGAGACTTGTGAGAAGTTAACAGTATACTCCATTTCTCCACCCCTCAGAAGAAATTTGATTTCTCTCTCCCACTATGCAGCATACAGACCACGGTAAACGACTACAGTACTAGAAAGAAAACATGACAAAAGTGCTGCAGCACAAGCTGTTTTGAGCCTAGGTACTTCTCAGCCCGCTTTATGCTTATGTGGAAGCATCTAAAATTAGTCTTGGACCTGAAATCTCTTATCCAAACAAAAACAAAAAGGGAGGATCCAGGACAGAGCTGAAAACTTATCTCTGAATTGTACGTCTTTTATGGTGTTTGTGCAGACCTCTCCGGGTATTTTTTTCTTGAAGTGGGTATCCAGGAGTCAGTGTTGAGAGTCTTATTTTCATTAATAGTCAGTACTCAACTGTGTGCCTATTCAAGGTGATAAACATTTATATGTAGTTTTATGAGACACTAATGCTTTGGGGTGCATAGTAGGCAAGATCCAATTGTAGAAGAACATACCTTCCCTGACATTGCTCCATGTGCTGTATTTCAGCTACTCTTCCCTATTATGGGACACCTTTCTAGTGCTGATTTTCTGATGACGTGGTGTCTTGGCCATTACTGAGAAAAGGTGCTTTTCTTATTTTTGTTCCCGATATTTGCTTTATCTTCTCTGATCTTCAGTCCTCATTTTTAAATTCTACTCTTTCTCTGTCTTTCTTTCTTTCCATCATGCTTATCTCCCTTTTCAAATATCTCTTTCCCCTTGACCACGAGGTTGCATTCTGCATAAGTTCTTGCATTGTGCTCCTCACTTGGCTTTCTGAATGTCCTGCTTCTCCTCAGTGTGGACTGCCTGCTTCCAGCACTAGTTGCAAGCAGTAGCTGTAGCATCTGCAGTGTAGCAACAGAGTTGCTACCAGAATTAGCATCTAGTGTGAGTGGCACTTCCATTAATCCCTGACAAGACAATGCATTATGCTGCCTTGAGGAGAGGGTGAGGATAAAGCACCATCTGTCTGGGACCGGGCATCTACTGAACAATTGTAACAGCACACAATGCTCCTTGTTGTGGACACGAGTTAAAGGCACCTTTATCAGTTATAAAACAGAGCCATTTTAATTGGCACAGAAAAGGCAACAGTACTGCTAGAAAATCCCATACTTCAAATGGAAAAAACCAAACCTCTTAAAGATTCTAGAAGGGTAGTGTCTTTCTTCTTGGTGCAGGTAGTTAGGAAATACATAACTAAAGAGTGAAATCCATCATCTTCTTTCCTTTTCTCTCCTTTTCTTTTTTTAATTAAAAAAAAAATAAAATCACAAAAAGAGCAGAAAAAAAACCTGACCCCTAAATTCCCTAAATGAGTGACAAAATGGAACAACCTAAGTAAATACCAAAGCATAAAAGTTTAGACAGAGGATTAGAGTGATGGCTGTGAAGAATGGAATGGAAGGGCAGTCAGGTGGGCTCTGGTGCAGTTATGTGCCATGGAGCCTTGGAGGACAGTGGTCCTTCCTTGGGTGCTGTGACTAGCTGAGATCAATAATGGGCAAGTGGCAGGTCCACAGAAGATCTAGTGTATGTCATGAGGGAGAGGACAGAGAGGACCCCTGCTAGCAAATGGTACCACCTGCTGTATTTTCACTCTATAAAAATTCTGGTCTTATGCTCAGGAGGCGTGAAGCTGTTTGGAGGTAATTGAAAGAAATCCTATCTATTGTTTCTACATCAGGTATGGTTTTGTGATTGGAATACAGGCTTCTAATGTGTTGCCTGGCCAGCACATAGCCATTCCCTGATTATCATTGGGTGAATGGCTGAGGTTTACCAAAACTCGTCCTTCATCTAGCACCTTTCAGTACTGCACTGTAGATGGTATGTGTGCTAGATCATGCCCTGCCCACTCTTATTCACAGCTGGCCTGCAGAAATCTGGCTACAAATCTTCCTATGCTAATGCATTGAATAATATTCTTATATTTTACATTAATTTTGTTCTAGCTTCATCTGGGTTATATTTTCCATGTTTGGGTTACCCTGTGTAACTGAGTAGGCTGTTCTTCATCATCACCTGAGCAACTGGGGTAAATGCTCTTAAAGGAATACCGTGAGTTCCATTTCCATTTCAGTCTTCTGGAAAAAAAAAAGTACCTGCAAAATCTTGAGTGGTGTGTGGACATGGACATTGGCATGTTTTTATCTAATGGCAACTTGGAGCTGATGCAGCTCAATATTTGTTTGCCTAACTTCAAACAGAGGAACCTTGCCTTTGATGGAACTACTCAAAGTTTTAAGTGGCTATATTAACACCTCTCAAGTAGCAGTCAACCCCAGTGCTTATGCATCCAAGTTTCATTCTGACCTGGAGACAGGAAGTTCCAAATATTTGTATCTCTTCTCTCTTGCTCTTCTTGTTTCTCTATAGACCCATGAAACTGGGCTTTTGGCCTTATTTGCTTCTAGCAGACATGGGGTTTTTTTCTGCATTAGAATAATTTCTAGAAAGCTTTGCTGTGATTTCTGTGACCCGCCTGGATGCAGTCCTGAGTAATGTGCTCTAGGCATTCCTGCTTTAGCAGGGGAGTTGGACCAGATGATCTCTAGAGGTCCCTTCCAACTCTGACAATTCCGTGATTCCGTGATTAAACCCTGTTGTTTGTTTTCTTTTTTTTTTTTTTTTTTTCCTGCAATAGATTCCAAATTCATGAGGGAATAGGGGAAAACTGATGAATTAAGACAAGAAGCAAATATATTCAAAAGAGAAATTTTGGAGACGGTTATTACAATGTCATGATATGATACAAAGGGTGAAGATGAAGGATGATATTTCTGCTTGAAAAGATGACTGATGATGCTCAAGGATCTTTCAGATTCTGGCAAATGGTGGTTCCATGACAATACTTACAGTCATTCAGTCTGGATATCCTATCCTTAGGAGGGATTTTTGCAGTGCCAGGAGTGCACTAGGAGTGAAGTGTGTTTGAATAGTGACCTTCAAATTAGCCTCTATTAGAATATTTTTCCACAGGGATTGCTTGGCCCAGGTTCAACTGAAAGCTTGGGGCAAGAAGGTGTAATTTTGTTTCTAGATATCTCTCTGGATGGAGAGAGCTGCTGTATGAATTATAAGGAAGGGAGTAATTTAATGTGTTTGTGGAAGGCAGTGGGAGCGCTTGCTTTGTAGTACAGCAGCCATACAGCAAAATGTTTTGCTGGGCAGTATCTGCTTCTGCCTTGTAGGCAAAATGTTCTGTGCATTATGGTATTTGCTCCAGTGCTGTCTGCTCCATTAAAGAGAGGAGGTCTGAACCCATGCGAAGAGGAAGATAGCCATGGGATCCCCAAAAGAGGGCATAAGAGCTGAGAACACTTCCTGGGACCTCCAACGCATGGGATTTCCTGTTGTCCCTGGCAGCCTGTGGGAACATGGACTTCACACTTCCTTAAATCCCTTTCTTCTTTCTGGAGCCACTGCTCACTAATCTTGCTGTCTGCAAATAGGTGTTCTCCTCAAGAGTTTTTTCGGCATCCTTTCATCCTGAATGAAAGGATGATCAGGAATCTACAGATGAACCCAAACTTCTCAAGGCTCGTAGATTATTATTTATTTAAAAAAAAAAAAAGGCACCTCTGTTTTGTACACCACATTTCTTTAAAAAAGAGAGTGATGGTTTTATGCAGTTCCAGCTGAGAAGCTATATTCTTCAGGGTGATGTTGCACCCATTTACCTAGCAACAAATTGAGATGTCTTGGAATGCTTTTGCTGAACAAATCAAAGACAGTACAGTGAGGGGGCTCCTGACTGCAGGTATTTATTTTGGTTAATTAGCTATTTTGGGAAGAAAAACCTGGATAGTGTTTTGAAAGTATGTCTGTGCCCATCTGAGCCAACAGTTGCTTGGAGATCTGCTCCTAGTTTGTTCATTTACTTATCAGCTCAGCAGAGGCTGGTATCGATGCAGAGCTGTAGTACCCATAACAAGAGAAAGTGTTCTGTCAAAGCACATCTCTAGGGCTGAGGGAGGGTTCTCTCTGCCCAAAACCTTTAAAGGTGTCTACAACCCACCTCTCGTCACATCTAAGCAGGCTTGAGGGGTCAGCAGGCAGCGGGGATGAAGAGGTCTGGCAGATGTGGACATCTGAATGAGTAATAGAGGAAAACTGGGATACGTTTCTTTCCAGATGGTCACTGCCATTATTCCTTTTCCCCTTGGAAGGAAGTAGGAGTAAAGAATGTGTTGCCTGAATCAGGGCACCTATTTTCAATCAGAAGCCCTGGGTAACCTTGCCAACCTATTTTGGTCCTGTTTTTTGTTTCTGATGGAGGCTGCTCATGATTAGATAAGAGTGGCAACCTGCTAAAGCAAAACAAGAAAACAATTCACTCCATCCGTTAAAGACTCTGGCCAGCAAATAAATGCTTTAACTGACTTTCAGATTATTTAATCCTATTGTGAGGTCCTACATTGCTAAGGAAGAGTTACTTAAATATTGCCAGGCAAAGGCACTGCAGCCAGGGAGTGTGGTAGGGAGTGCCTGTGATTGTCAAGTCAGGGAAGAGGGGGAACAGTGTGGCCTTTTTATTTTTAAATAAAAAATAAATCATTGCTTAATTATTTTACCTAGAATTCTCTTCCTGCCAAAGTGATACCGCCCTACTGATAAAGTGACTGCATTAGTCAGCCAAAGTCTTCCCTGACTTGTGTTCTAGTTTGATCAGAGACATTTTCCTCCACCACATCACTCCTGAAAATGACGTTAATTGTTCCTGTCTTGTTTTAAAAATAAAAATGGTGGAAGGGAAAAGGAAAGAAAAAAAGTGAAGATGTCTACCAGATGGTACTTAGTTTATCTGCAACTGTTCCTTGGGGTTTTAGACCATTTACAAAGGAAGTACTTTTTCTTTACAGTCAACCCTTGCTTTTGTAAATCTGAGTTAAATGGTCTTGCAGGAAAAGTTTGGCATTAGGGTTTGAATACTTCCACTCCTAACTATCAGCTGCAGTTTCAGCTCAGCACCAGTGCCACATAAACAATTCAGGGTGGACTCTAATTGGCGTCAAAGTACCTTTAAACTAGTCTGACAGTGCAAATGGGGCCTTAAAGGCAGCTTGAGTGTAATTTACATCTTCTTGAAAGCCTCTTTATCCTTCCAGAGTTGTATGAAGGGACTTCTGTGTAAGTGAGAATTTAGCCTTTCTTTCCCTCCAGCAATCCTGTGTGGTTATTTTTACTTCCTTTTTCCTCTCTAAACAGTGGTTTGATGCTGTGTGTTGTTTGAATCCAAAACTCTTAAAAGGAAAAGGTTTGTAATGCATATTTATAGCCACCTAAGTAACGGATGATATTTTTGCATGTTAAAATTCTTGTCTTATTCCCAAATTAGGCAAACAGATGCAGTCAAAACTGTGTCAGTTCTCTCCTTTGAATCCACACAGGATGCGATGCTTTTGTAACTAAAGGACAACCCATGAATGTTTAGAAGGGCTTTCTACCTCTTTGTGCAATGCTAGAAATAGATGTTATTGAGGTATGACTTATTCAGAGGGCCAGCATGCTTCAAAAGTACCTCTCTCAAACCACAGGAGAATGTGTGCTTATGCACACCTTGTCCTGTACAGATGGATTAGCTCGAGATGCTGTGTGAAGATCTTCATAATATTCCCCTTGCTGAATAGTCATCAGACCTCTGTGTCTGGCTGCTGTTCAACTGATCTGATTTTGAGCTTTTGGTTGCTGCAGGTTGCTGCACTGTCAGTTTTCCTGGTGTCTTGGGAGCATTTTGAACTCTCAGGCTCTTCATTTGGTTTTCATTCATGGAAGTAGTGCCTCACAGCACTGCTGTTGTGAGCTACGTAGACTGGTGTCATTGCTCTAGGATTCCCTAAGATGCCTAAGCCTTTCCCAAAGCTGAAATCCCGTGGCAAAATCTTGTTTACCACCTGTTTCTTTAGAATAGTGGCAGCAAACAAATACATTTTGGAAAAACTTTAAAAATCAATGACTCTTTGCTTTAGCCAGCACTAGAGGGACTATGTTCTAGGCAGGAAACCTCTAAACTGCATGTATATTTACTGTCACATTTCCATCATGGATCTCATACAGTCTTTGGGCCAAGGCAGAACTCTTCCAGCAAGTCCAGGAACCTTTCCCCATTCCCATGGCACACAGCTTTTTCTTCAGGTGTAGACTGCCAGCATCTACAGCCATCTTTCTCATGGCTGATGCTAGATTAGAAAGAGATGTTGCTGGCATATAGGTCTAGAGTTCCTAAAATGGCTTGTGAGAGACTTTTTAACTTTTTAAGCTATAATTTGCATTTATAAGCCGCTGTGTCTTCAAGCTTATAGGTAACCAAATTCCCCATCAAAATGCCCCTTGTTTAGTTATACTGCAGCTTCTTTCTTGAGAATTAAAATGTGAAACTCTTTCTCCTGGTTTGTTAGCCAACTTTTTGCTGAAGATGTTACATATTGTTTGCTCAGACCCAAAGTTTAAAAATTGTGCAAAAATGTTCTTCTGATTGATACAATATTTTTTTTTTGTTTTACTATATCTCAGCTTTAGTTCAATGTGTACATAAAAATAAGGTTAAAAAGAAAACAGGATGGAGGTTAACATCTGACACAGATATACACAAGAACCTTACCATCTTACCAAGCAGCACTACTAAGCTTTATGATCAGGCAGATTCCTCATCAGCACATGGGCTGTATTTACAGGATAAATGGACATTTTTTGCCTGAACACAGTTTTTTCTGTGTATAGCTGTAAGGAAAAATTCAGTCCTGATGGTTATGATAGGACGAAATATTAGTGTCATTGTGGCATAAGCCGTGGACCGTTAAAATAATAGGCTCCAAAGGGAATGAATGTGCCTTAGAGGAGCTCGGTGCAGCTTTTTGTGGCCCAACCAGTTAGCCTATATTGAGGGACCTTTGCCCCATTCTATCAGGAGGAAAATTTGGTTGTCAGAGTCAGACACTTCTTTGATGTAAAGTCATTTTTCAGTGAACACAGAAGAAGTGATTTTCTTGTGCAGAAGTTCAAGCAAGTCTGCTTAGTGGATATTTTGCTTCTGCTGTTTTGCTTTTGCTAGCTTTTTGCCGCTTTTATACCTACAAAAAGCTTTAACCATTTATTTCTGGGGTTTTTGCCAGCATCTAGGAGACCCTTCAATCCACAAGGTTTAACTTCCCTTTACTTTCTTTCATGGTCTTCAGTAGTTGCTTCCAGTACTTGCAGGTGCATAAAATACATGAAGAAATATTTAATTCCTACTTCCACTCAGCTTAGCTTCAAAGAGAAATGTTTAAGCATCATCAGCTTTAGTAAGGCTTGAGATTGTCTTCAGATCAAAGACCTGCAAGCTCACAGTCATTCCAACAAAGTGGTATTAATTTTGTAATTTAATTTCTCAGTTATGTAGACAGTTTGGCATATGTATTCTAAAGGTGGGGGTTTTTTTCTGCAATTTTAAAAGCAGATAAAATATTGGGAAGAGGTAAAAGGTCAAGTCCAGAGATCACGGATCCCTGAAACTTTTCTATGGGACTGGAAGACCCTTCAGACTTGTCAAGTGTATGCACTGCCCTATGTCTTAGATTCTTGTTTTTCATAGCCAACTTGGAAGGGAAGCAGTCCACAAACCAATTCCCCATGGTGCCCTCCACCTTTTTCACCTGCAGATGGCTAGAGTAGAAAAAAGTCAGTTCTGTATATTTCTGGGTAATTTATGTTACTGTCAGTTTTTCATATTAGATTTGGTCTTTACGAGATTGTACAAAGCTATTACAAGCAAATTGTTGTTTACAGAGAAAAGAATGTATTTCTGAATGATAATCTATATTGACTTCATGCTCCCTTGAGAGTGTAGTTTTTCAAGTGATTGAAATAGAAGTTATTATTGATACGTATAAAACTAGTGGGAAATTAAGAACGAGGGCTTGTTTTCTTATCATTTCTGTAATGCTGATCTTTAACAGCTCAGAAGACTCCAGCTGTGTAAAAGCACTCTTCTAGTCAGGGTCAGCTTTTAACTTCTCAACATGTAAAATGGTAATTACTTTAAATGTCTGACTCTATGAATTTCACAAAGTCTACAACAGCAATAAAGAGCTGGAAATGTTCTGGAAGGTAATGATAGGCCAAGTTAACTTTAATAACTCTCAAGAAATTTGATGATGTCACCTTCTGCTGCGGTTAGTTCTTCATTATCAGCTCAGTAAGGTTTGAGCAAGGCAGTATTTCATGCGGTGTTCCTTAAGAGTTCCTCTAAGTCTAGCAGGACATAGTGTTAGACACTGAGCCTCAAATTCTGGGGGTCCCACAACAAAGCTCTAGTGTCTATTATTTTTTATTAGCTGCCTCTAACCAGTAAGAAACATCCAGCACTGAAATGTGGATGCCGTATCAATTCCAAGGGCTGAATCAGTGTGTTAGTTGTGTCTTAGAAAGGGCTGGGCAAGTATAGGCACTGTCTGATAAATAAGATTTTTATAAGGTCCTGATCACTTGAGATCATCATTTATCTTATTGTATCTTTTGGAAGAGCTAAAGATTTTGAGCCCTAGTTCTGTTGGAGTTGTGGCAGTTGTATTCTGTCATAATTTCCCATTTGCTTAAACATTGTCATACACTGATCAGATGCATTGTTTTAACCCACGGTAAGTTGTATTATTTCAAATACTACTTTGCTCTCTGTATGTTATACAAAGAGCTCCCAAAATTTCTGAGACTGTGAGCATTGCCTGGTCGCAGAAATATCATACCTTGGAAACCCTTAAAAGGAGGACCCTCCATTTTGTCCTTTTTTGTCCTCGCAGGTGATTAGACATGCCTACTGGCATCATGCCATTCTGAATGATCCCCTCTCTGTCTTAGTTTGGCACCTAGTTTAGGTACTGGAAGTTGGACGTCATTTTCCCTAGAACTTCTGTAGTCCATGAAGGGAGATGAGCAACAGGACCTATTGCAGGAATGCTGGCTTGCTTTATATGGAGGATTATTTTCTTTTCTGACCATCCAAACCTCCTAGACATCTTGCAACCCCTGAAGTTACTGGGTACAAATACCTCACTCTTCCATTATCTGTTTTCCAGTGTTTAATGGCTGATTTTGCAGCGCTGTTTGAATGCTGCTGACTTCACATGCAGAACCAGACAGCAATTGTGATTTACTAGGTTGATTTTATGGCTGGGAAACAAAAATGTTTGTTGTAACTCAGTGACATTAACATATATTTTTAGAATATGAAATAAAAATAGCTGTTTCCAATAGAAACAGTGGGTACTAATGTAGCAATAACATGAGTGACACATGCCACAGGAGAGGAATTGTTGTTGGCATGGGTGGATGTACCCCTAGGTGTTTTTCCTGTGTCTCAAGCTGCACTAGCTTGCAGCATTACCAGAAAATTCAATTAGCGGCGTTTTTAACATGGCTCTTTTTTCTGCTAGTGCATTATCCACTTGTAGCTGTTCAATATTTAATTTATAGGTCAAATAGAGGGAGGGGGGGTTGTTTGTTTGTTTTGGGACAGGTTTGGGGGTTTTGGTTTTGTTTGTTTGAGCTTGAATTTTTGTTTGCTTTTTTGTTTGTTTGGTTTGGTTTGGTTTTGCTTGTTTGTTTTCTTTTTTAAATGAGGTTTCTTTTGTCAGTTGGCCCACAGGGGTGGTTAGAACCTCATCTCAAAATTTATCCAGTGGAAACTAAAAGTTGCTAGTCTCTAGCAACTGTTACATACATAGTCTACATTTCTGGCTGTCCATATCCTAGCAGGTAATTGTTTCTATCAAGATCCATCACCCTGGGCAGAGACTGACAACGTTTGCTGGCAGTTTCAGCAGATAGGTCAGTGATGGAGCAGGGGCTGTCTGCAAGGGTGTACCAGTAGAGAGGGTTGAGCTTCACTGAGAAGGCAGCCTGGGGACTCTGGCACTGCAGCAGACTGAGTGCTTCCTCGTTATATGGACAGAGCACTTCAGTCTCCAGCCTTGTCAAGCTGTCACCTTTCATCAGCAATAAATCTGCTTGCTAAATAATTGAAAAAAGTAATAAAACATTTTTATTATCCATGACAAATGCTTGTCTTAGGAGAAGTTGAGAAAATAATGACTTGATTTAAATATTTATTAAATCAAGTAATTTTTGAGGCATCTTTAAGGCCTGAAGGTATTTTACGTTAGGATAAAACAATTGCATAATTTATGTTATATATTATGCCACTGGTGCAGTGTTGCTCAGAAGAAATAAAACTATTCTCACTTTAATGTTTTTAATTTTAAGCTAGCCTGGCATTGCATGTTAACAGCATTTTTGTCCAATTTCTCAGTCTGCTCTCTCTTGCCAATGCCATCTGCTTTCTTGTTTTACCACCTCTTTAACAACCAGGTGATTTTTGCCATCTTTACCCTCCTCCTCAAAATGCCCAGCAGTCCCATTTGGGTTTATGGGGTTAGTGTGCTAAGCAATATTCATATGTTTATATAAATGTGTCCCCTATCCTAAAGAACCTTTTTCCATTTCTAGTTCAATAGCTTCTAAGTCTTCCAACATCCTGATTTATAACACTGAATTATTTTACTGGTCTGATCTGCTTGTTATGCCAGCTGGTTTTGTTGATCTGTAATGTATTCATTTATGCAGTAGGTTCTACTCTAGCAAAGCACTTCATTTTAAGTGTGCAGGTAGACTTGGTGAAAAGAATGTGATTAGCTCAAATCTAAGCACCTGCCTTAAATGCTTTGCTGGATTTGAGGCTTAGGAAAGAGAAAAAGATTGGTCTAATTATGTTGAATGTGTTTTAGAGCTGCTTTATCCTAATAGCCTTATCATCAGACCAACCTCTGGTTATGGATACTCAACATAAAATATTTCTCATGCTTGCCAGGCTTTTCTATTCACTTCATAGTTTTCTAGATCTCTTTCCTGGCTTTTCTGAACTTTAATCTCAAACACAGTATGCATAGGAAAATCTATCTATGCCTCTTAGGAAGCAACTTTAGAGAAACCATGTCTTAAAATGCTGGATGTAAAAGGGAATGAGAAGCTGGTGTCATGAGTTCATTTGTTTTTTGTGTGTGTGAGGAGACCAAAATATTTATAGAAGTTCCAGACTATAGTAGGCCACAGAATAAATGTGCCAGTGGGACCAGAATGATGAAAAAGGAGGAAAAAGATAAAATGAATGAAATAAGGGCTAAATTCTGGTCTGCTATTAATATTGAGCCAGTATTATAACTATTGGGGAAAAGAGAAGGGCATAAACTATTGAAAAGGAAATCTGAAGAAAAGATGCACATGTATTTTTCCAGTTCTAGGTCTTACCTGCTGGTGTTTGTCTTTTTCCATTCCTCAGATCTGTGTGTCCTCACTCCCACAGATGCCAGGGGGATTTACAGCACTTAGTTTAACTCATGGTCACTGTAAAAACTGCCCTAGACCCAATGTTAAAATAATTGCTGCTACTGCTTACACAAGTCTGGATTTAGGTAGACTGGGTTTTTGCTTTTCCTGCTGCTGCGTGGCCAGGGCATGAGGCATTGCCAAGACCAGAAAGCTACACACAACCCCAGGTGTTTTCAAAGAAAGGAACATTTGTTGAGTTGTCTTTGCAAGCCCTTCCTCTTCTGCAGTGTTTGGCTTGGATGTGTTGTCATTTCTGAAGCTGTAACAAGCTCCTCGTGGAATTCACACTGTGCAGTTTCCTGTGTGTTATTTTTCAGAGGCAAGGCTATACTATGGTTTTCTTTCCCCCTTGTTCCTCCCTACGTGAGCTTTTGGCATCTTTATCAAGGATGGTACTTGAGCAAATGCTTAAAGTGATTGCACTGCCTAGACTCGAAGATAGAAATAGACTTAGGCACTCTTGAAAAAATATGAACTGAGGCAGATGTTTAATGCTTTCTAGGATGCAAACCAAGTGTTTTCTCAGAAAGATTATTCATAATTGTTTTTTACCATATATATCATGATAGGGAGAGGGAGGAAAAAAGGAGGAAATAGCTGCATAGCAGTAGATTTGTAACAACTTCTCATGCTTATGATTAGTTGCCACCAGTGTTTTCCACTGAATGCAACCTATACATGGGGCAATAGTGTCCCAGGCTTTTGCCTTCCTTCTTTTTAATGGGCACGGGGCAGACAGTGGTGGGTAGTGGACAATCCTTGGCTCTGTGCACAGCTCTGCCCTGCCTCGCTGAGAGTCTTTGCTCACTTTGCCTCTCTGTCTCTCCTTCCTTCTGTGTCTGTTTAAATTACAGAGGCATAAAAGGCTAAAAACTGGCTCTTTCTCTGTTTTTGACCCTGCTGCCCATTGGCATGTCAAAATGTTTTTGTAATGTAAATAATTATTAAGAAATTTCTCATTTGCCACCTAATCATCTGCAACTTGAGACTCTGTATATGAGGCTGACTGACCACTCCGCCACCAGTATGAAAAAAATCTGAGAGGTCTGAGGATACCTTCAGGTTTTCTGTGTTTGTGGTGTTGATCTTCAGTGATGGTTCAGCTGCCAGAGACTTGGGCCCACCCTGTGGACTGTTGAAAGGTCCATGAAGTGTCACAAAAAAAAAAATTAATATAGAAGCATGCAGTTTCAGGGCAGTATTGGAAAAGCTGGCTTGATGTCCATACAGCTTTCATGCAACATGGGCAGTCTTCTGCCTTTCCAGTGTGTCAGTGCAGGGTTCGCAACATTTTTGGTAGTATATGAGAATGTAAGTGGACTGAGGCATCGGTCTTGCACATACTGTGAGCTATGTTCTCAGCTCTGAGGCTATATGCATAATGCTTTCTGCCTAACATTAGTTTTCTATTTGTCTTTTGCAGCACTTTTACAGGCAGTCATAGCTGGTGATCTGCTGAAGGTAAGTACAGAACATTGAGTGTCCGCTTTTTCACAGCTTTTTGCAGGTTTGATATACTGTAAATTTTATCACACCTCTGCTCAAAACATAAATAGACTGCTGTAGGGACTGCTGGCACGTGCCATTTTACAGCCTTTCCAGGAAACCCTGAATATTAGGGGAACACATCAGTCAGGTGAGGTGTGAAATTCGAGTGAATAGGATCTGGTGTTAGACAGCAGCTTTCAGCCCAGGATTCATAGTGCGTTGCACAGAGCAACGTGCCAGTTACTAACAGGGAAATTACTATACTGGCAAATGCAACATTGAACAGCAGGGTAGTTCTGATACAGCCTTACACAGTGAAGGATATTTTACAGCACTGAGGTTGGTGGCCAAGCCCCTAGAGTTGCTAGAGTCTTCTTAACTTCTGTCTAGGCAACCACCAGACCAGGTAGAACAAACCTCAGCTTGTTTTATCATCTGATGGATGTCTCAAAACGTGTAGTGTCTTGGTATTGTTAGTTGTTGGGAGGTAAAGGCAATGACAAAAACATGTTTTGTGCCCAAATTCTGAAGTTCCATAACTGACAGTTATTCAGGCTGGGCTTTTCGGTAGCCAAGTCAGGAATTGAAAGCATGTCCTTGAATTTGGATGAGGACTGTGATTAATGATTGCAATTTTATCTGTGAGAAGCCAGCTTGGAGCCATTTGTAAAAATGACAGTACTGTTAGGCCAACTCTTTGCAGGTGCCCCTTCTATACCTCTGCCCCTGTGTTTGTGGCTGCAGCATCTAGAAAGCAGTCCTTCAGCCAGCAGTCATAAAAATATTGTCCCCTTTCTGCTTCTTGAAAACTTTTTGCCTGACTTTGCTTTGACAGGGAAACTTCTTGCCCTTCTTCAGAAGTAGTGCATCATAAATGATGCCATACTTCCACAATCCTCTCCTTCTTTTCTGCAGTGATTTGCACTGCAAACCTCCCCAGAGTTTGCAACAATTCTGGGACCTGGCCGGTTGTTGTTTCCTCTCCATTCTTCACCACGTAGCGCTTCTTTCCCCTTCTGCCAGCCCTGGCTGGGGGGCAGAGGTGGAGAAGGGAGATATGGGGCAACTGAACCCCACTGCCCTGTGGATTTTTGAGTTGGAGTTCTGTGGTTTAGTCAGAAAGGGTCTGCCTCCTGGGCTAAAGAAAAATTGGGATTTTCAGTAGGGAAGCTAGAACTTTTTGTCAGATACATACACTTTTAAATACTTTTAAATACCCCAGAAGCTTCAGCAGAAGTGGTTTTGCAAGCATTGCTAGCAAGCAAGAATTCATTGCAATGTCAATTAGCAATGTCTCATTTTTTAGGAAATACAAACTGCTCTTCTTAAGCCATATAATTGTCAATACTTCTAGTTTCAGATAATTTTTCATTGGGGCCTGAAAGCTGGTTTTAAAGTAAAGTTTTATTTCATTGTATTCCATTTTTTTACTGACCCCCTATGAAAATAGTAAATAACTTGCCTGTATATTTTTTTCTCTGCTCTCCCTCCTCTCATCTTATCCTTCTGTGTGTTTGTTGTTTTTATTTTACAGTTCATAGAATGCTGTAAAAAAGGAGCCAATTTGCTAATCCAAGGACCTGATCACTGCTCGTTGTTGCACCATGCTGCCAAGTCTGGGCATGGTGAGATTGTGAAATACATCCTTGAGCATGGTGAGTCACAGTGGGCAAATCCACAGAGAGATGTACTTTAGCGAAGTGTGGGTCAGGTAAAACCACACCATGTGGCTGGAAGTGCCCTCACTCATTTGTGGTCACCCTAGGAATATGTCCACCTGCAGCATGGCTGAGCCTGAGGCTGAGGATGTGGTAGCAGTGACACTGATGGCTCTAGATAAAGTGTGGAAACAAAAGTAAAGATGGCTTTTGAGGAGGATGGGTATTTTTACCTAGTTAGGGGGCTGTGAAGCAGCAATGTGATGCTCTATCTAGTTAGAACCTCTGGCATAGGAATCCTCTGAACTAATTTGGTTTTCAATTAGACCATATGTTGCAGAAAGTGTCTAATCTCCACTACAACATTTACAACAATGCAGAGCTCACTCAACCATTGGTATTATTTCAGTATTTAATAACACACTTGTTAGGAGTCCGTGCAGTTATTTCTAGACTGGATTTACCTAGTTTCCCTTCCAACCTTCCAATATTATGTCTCTGTTATATTCAAGACCACACGACAACAAAAATTTATGATCTCCATTTTATATTTATATGTTGCGATCCTGCCATTTTCCTTTTTTCCTTTTGACTCTCTTTATCTTTGTCAATAGCAGGATTACAGGCGTGCTTACACAGGGTATGCAGCAATCTGTGCGTGTACACACATTTGAGGCAGTCACATTCAAGAGTTTCTGCCTGTTGGACTACCATAATCTTATTCACTGGTTGCTGGAGAGTGGTTCAGTAATATTGTCACTGCTCGGCACACAGAGCTAAATGACCAGCCTCCTGCACTGTAGAAAACATTTTCTAGTCCTTTAAATATTCTTGTAACTCTTCTCTGATCCCTCTTTAAAATATTAATGCCTATTCTGACTTCTGGATGTCAAATTAGGGATATTATTTCAGCAGCAATGTTAGCACTAAATACAGAGACCACTTCTGGTAATTGGAATAAGTGTTAGCTAATGCTCAAAAGTTACTGCAGAAATTGTACAGGGAGAAGAAAAAAGCACAACTCATAGGAAACTCAGAAACAGTAATTAATCCGTTAACATTTGGGTTAATTGGGATGCAATTAGCTTGAGCTTCACTCCTAAGTTTAGGTGTCTACATATAGGTGTCATGTAATCTATCGGTCTAAGTTCCTGTGCTGTCAAAAGAAACCTATGACTCAGTTCATTTGCTCATGTATGACAGAGGTACCAGAGACCATCTGCCCCCTTTCAAGGGTAGATGGAAGTGAGGTGGGCATCTTTAATAACATCAGGTTTCTAGCATGACATGCTCAACGGGGACCCTAGTGAAAATAATCATTGGAGCCCAGCAAATGATTTGGCTGACAGTTACCTGTGTGCTTCATTCATTTAGCTAAATATAACTGTATAATGTCATTTGCCCCTGGACATCCAGGAAATCTGCATGGGTCTGCAAGTTGACATACAAAGCCTGTAAGAAACCCACACTGGACTGGCAGCTGGACCCCAACCAAGCATCCCTGTCATTCCAAATACATCCCAAGACCTGCCCTTAGGCATATTGAATGGCACATATCTGTGTGTGGGCAGCTAACCGTTCCCCAGATACCCAATGGAGGGGGTCTGAACAGCTGCTTTACTCTTTTATGTATAGATACCTACACATGGGTAGCTACGTGTAGTTGGCCTTACATCCAAATATTAGCCGGTTTTCTCCACAGTTGTAACCAGTAACAGTGTTAACTCTACCTCCTGTTCAACTTCTCTGGATTATCTCATTAGTTACATTGCTTATATGTACCTCTGAATTCCGTAGACAGACATAATTTCACTTAATTTTTTTAATGCCTCTCCTCTCACAGTGCATGTGACAGGTGCCAATTCACTGTCATGGCTGCCTCTCCAGGATTTTTCTTAATCCCATATACCTTAACTTACAGTCTGACCCAGTTACTGGTCCTTTGGTGAAGGTTTAAAACAAGATAATTTAAGCTGGTAAGAATGTGAGCAGGGAATCCATGGGAATTTTTGAAGTGAATAGAGAAATGTGAGGGATTACGGACTGTTAGACAAAGACAAACCAGAAGGTTGAGCAAATGTCAGCTCAGTTCCTCTCTCCCTCCTTTATCCCCAAGAATGGCAGGAAGCTTTTGCAGCTTTCCAGACATATGTCCTCTGGGCTTCTCCAAACGCATTGTTTGTTTAACATTCTCCAGGGATCAGAGAGTACATGGGACAATGCTCTAATAGGGGCCTTCTCTCTTCTCCCACCGAGCAATTAATGAAACTCATTTCTACCCTGGGCATTTCTCAGTCACAAACGAGCTCTCTTGCTGAATCATCATCATAATGTCCTTGTTTTTCTGTTGCGTTCTCTGGCATCTGGCATCTTCTCAAGATTAATTAGTGTATAAGACCCAATCCAACGCTACTAATATCTGAGGCTTTCCCTGCATCTAGCTTCTCATTTCTGCTGGTATCCGCCCTTGATAAAAATGAGTCTTACTCCTGTTCTGGCAATTACTTCTGCCCAGCCACACTTCCTCTGTACTTTTTCTGCTTCTGATACATGGCTGAAGATAGTTAATATTAATAGAAGTTCCACTGTAAAATACCCTCCGGCACACAGCACAGAAAACCCATTATTAATCACACAGGGAAAAATCTTCTGAATATCTTTAAAAAACAACAAAACAAGACAAGACAAAAACCACCATACCAGGAATTTTAACTGCCTCGTGTGCAAATAGCAGAGTGAATCGAATGTGATACAAGAGTGGGGCCCATAGCACTGGTATTGTGAAGGACAGAAAATGCTGCAATGATGCTGAGACTGTCCTTTGTGGAGATGGCTTTGTGCTTTCTGCAAACATGCAGGGTACATTAATATGAGAAGTTATTCTGAGATCTTGATCAAAATGTTATAGGGAGGAAAATAACCCTTCTTAAATTAGAAAAAGCAGAGATGAGTCACAAAAGGAGGGTGCTGTGCAGCATTGCCAGATACTTAGCAGTGGACTAGCACAAGCCTGGAATAGCAGCTGAAGCATCAATGTAGTAGGTGTCAGGACAACAGCTGCTTGCTGCTGCAGGAGGAATTGTGTTGGCTGCTGTTCCTGCAAAAGAGTTTCTCTCTATCCCCCGTTCAGGAAGGGCAGATACACAGACCTATCTGTTGTTCAAGACCGCCTTCCTCAATCAGGGGTCTTTTGCTTGTAGTAAGAAGGTCACCTTTTAAGATCTGCCTGTAGCTGGGCTAAGGAAGCTTAGCTTGAAACTGAGGGCCACACTCAGTAGGTATCTGTTTAATGCTGCAGTCAGCAGCTGTCTCACACCCTAATGCATAGACATTAGAGAAGAGTTAACTGTTTACTTGCTTAACACAAACAGAATTAGGGAGGGCTTAAGAAGATGTCAGAAAAAGGACCTCCTAAATCATCATCTGTGTTTGGAATCAAATTTGGCTTGTAGTCTTTGTCTGGCAGTTCTGAACTATTTATAATTTATAACCATTATGCAAGACATTCCAAGGTTTGCCTTCTCTTTGTCTTCTCTTCTCCAGAGGCTCAAAAGACAAACAAGGATTCTGTAGTTCATCTAGTATATTTTAACTTTAAACAGAAGAGAGGAAAGAAGTTTACAGTTGCCTTAGGAGTTTGTGGTGAGAACTTCTGGTGGAACAGTCAGTCAGTGAAGCATCCCATCCTGAACATTTCTGTGACCACAAACCTCAGTGTCCTTGCTCCATTAAGTAGCATCCTCTGGGAAGATGTAGGATGCTTTAGTTACTCTTAGCACTGTAAAGTCAACAGTAAAGAGCTATTAGTGAGTTTGGGTTTGCACTCTGACCAGACTCAGGAGTTCCAAAGAAGACTTTTGGAAAGAAAATTTTGCCATGACAGAGATGTACATCAGGGAAAAAGTTTGAATAGTCATCACAAACCAACACTGAAGAGTGAATTTGCCTGACATTTGCTAGTATGTCTAGTTCTGTAGAATGTTTTAGGGTAGTGGACATCTGTGAGGAATCTAAGCAGAAAACAGCTTAGTTTTCCTAGAAGGCACAAGGAAGTCTGTTTTAAGGTGTAAGTTTACCAAATTTTAGGTCAACATGCTCCTATAGACCAACTACCCTCTATGTTACTGTGGAAATTCTAAGCTAAAAGACACTATCAGTAAACACCAGACACGGTTAATCTTCACATAGGGTGAAAATGAGGAGTGTGGAGTATAGGGAAGGCTTGAAATAGTTCTGACTATGCAGATTACCATTATTTTAAAATATTCCCTCTCTGAATGTAAGGAACGAAATGCAGTTTTGTCCCCAAGATAACAACCACCACCAAGTTATTAAACAAAGAGGGTGTTCGACAGATAAACACCAAAAAACACTGATAATATCTAACATTACTGCTTAAAGCAAATGTCCTCCTTCCCTAATTCCATGAAGGACTGACAGGACAAGGGACTGGCAGGGGTTAATAGCTGGGGGTCTCCTGTGGGTAGCTGTAACCACATCCATTGGAGAGGGCAGGGTGTGCTGTGGGCCGGAGGCCTTTCGGACTGCATGGTGCTGTATATTTTGGAAATGCCTCTGAAATATAGTCATTTTGTCTCTCTTTTATGTTGTAGTGAGCTCAGCTAAAGGGCAGCTGCTTTTGAGCGTCTATTTCCCTTCCCTCCTCCCATCCCCAGCTCAGGCTGCTTTGCCTCCTGAGAAACTGGAGAGGGGCTTTGCCGGAGTGAAAGGGGGCAGAAGGAGAGAAGGAAAAAAGTTAATAATTCTGCACAGACAGTCTATCGGAGATGTTAAGGAAAGAGAGTGATCTCAGCTGGGCTTCCCCTCAGTGCGTCATGCTTTTCAGCTCCTTTCATGCGAACTTCTCACCACCCCCCCATTCCTGCCATTCTTTAGCCCCCGAGTCTCTCTCTCTCTTTCTCTCTCCTTTTTTTTCCCTCTCTCCACCTCTCCACACATTTCTATCTTTTGTTTTTATTTCCCCCCCTGCTGTTTTCCTTGATAGAAATCTCACTCATGCATTTCCCTTCCGGATTTCTATTGGGTTATTTTGTCCTCTCTTTCTCTGCGCCTTGGTCCCCTTTTCTTTCTCTGCCTCTTGTCCCAGAGTAAAACAGCCGCCTCCCCGCTGGGTCAGGATGACAGTGCCGTTAGCTTTCCCAGTGCCAGCCCTTCCCACATCTGTGCAGCTTTTGTCCCGGGGCAGAGGGGGATTTGGAATGGTCGGTTGGCAGCGCCAGGGAGACTGATGTAAAAATGAGATCCAAAAAAGGGGGGAAAGGGAATTAGGAGGAGGGCGTGAGATGGTTTAAGAGAAGCACAAGCGAAAATAAAATAAAGAAGTAAAGGGCACAGCTTGGGCTGTGTGTGAGTTGGGACATTCCAGCTTCAGAGATAGGCAAGAAAGAAAGAAACGAATGAATCCTGGTACCACGTTGTGCTGCTAATCGATTAACCCCCGTATCTGTCCCTTATGTATGACAGGGATGGAGCTGGGGAACCCCCATGAAATGCTTTATTTGGGACAGCATCCAGGAAAGCACCCTTCACGGAATGTACCTGGCACCTCCATAGGTCTGTGCTCACAGGCTTCCCTCTCAGTCCTCAGAGCTCAGCTCCTTTGTCCTAGCCTTGCTGTTTCTTCCTGCTTCAGACCAGTTTTCCTTCACCAATGGCTTCACATCTCTTCAGACCCACCCTGCCCAGCTTCTTCTCCCTCTCAGCAAATATTCTGACTTCTCTCCATTCTTCCTCCTACTGCTCTAACACCTTTTTCCGTTCTCTTCCACTTACCAGGGCAACTACCTCTGTGCCCAATGCAGCCAGCCTGGTCACCCTGTTCCACCTTTGCATCACAACCTTGTCCCATCCATGAACAGAAATAATAGTTTACTTGGCAACATCTTTTCCAACATGCTGCAGGTCATTTCTTCTTACCTATCACTGGGACGTGGCATTGCAGCAAGCCATGGAGAATTGCCTCTATTTTTGAGATAACATGATTTTCTTTTCTCCTGGGAGATGTAAAGAAGTCTTTTTGTTCATCTGTTAAGTTTTTTCTTTTTCTTTTTAGTTTCTCAGCCATTTTTTTTTCCCCTCTCAAAGAGGGGCCCTGCTTAGCCCCCTGTATCCTTTTTCATGCTTTTGGAAGCTCAGAGGTCATGAGTGATTCTTCTTTTTGATGGGGAGGATTGAACACATAACTGCCAAGTGAGGAGATGAGGATGTGTGGTGGTAGAGTCAGAGTGCTGTGCTTTAGAAATTGATAGTGGCTAATGACTTTGGAGAACTGCCATGATAGGTATGCAATGTCCTGTTCACAGGGGACTAAGCATGATACTTTTTTGACCACCTCTTTTTCATGATGACAAAATCTTCAGGAGCTGAGGTAGCCAGCTGCCCCAGTGATACTGCATGTGCATGTTGTAAAAGGAAGGAGGGAGAGACAGGCTGCTCTGATCCATTTTTACATGCATTCAGAGTGAATGGAGTGTAGAAATGTTGTGTGTAAGCCTTTGTAAGCAAGTAGTGTGAAATTCCTCAGTTTCAGGTGCGAGTTGCTGTAAGCTCTTGAGAACTCTTGAATTTCAAAGTCAAAGTGTGCTGAAGAGAAATATTCATGCACAGGAAGGAAAATTCCTGTAAAGTTTCACTGTTCCCCTTGCTAACTGCCCCATACCATCTGGCACTATGCTCCAGAGCAGTGGAGAGGAGAATAATAAGCCAGATTGCAAAAGGGAAAGTTTTTCTCGTTTCAAATGCTATCTAGATCCTAGCCTTTCCATATCACTGTAATTCAGTGATGGAATTTGCTGCTATAAACATCTGCCTGTGGTGAATATCAAGCACAAAAGAACATTAGCATAAATGCATTATTTTGTCCTACTTAACAGAAATCTTTTCTGTTTTTCTTAATCTTACTTTCCTGATCATTGCTAACCAGTAGAGTACAGGATTTGCATATCAATATAAAGACTGCTGGGAATATTCCACCCTGATCTACATTCTGTATAACGCTATTAAATGGAGTAGCACAGGGATGTCATTCAGGGTGGAATTTGGCTAATTTCAACTTCCTGATGACATTTTCCCTCTAGTACTAACAATAGATTTTAACTTGCGATATATCAGGGTTTCCAGTATATCAGCATTTTCAATGCACTGTATTTATGTGAACCACTTAATTGAGCAAGGTGAAGAGAAAATAAACTCCATGAATATTCATTCCCAGTATAATTTAGAGGCAGCAACTCCCTGGTGCTGACGCTCCAGCAGTGACTCTGCATTCAGAATTTTGCTAGTGCAAGGGCTTGCACAAGCAAATATTACCTTGAAGTTTGGCATATTTGTGCAAATCGAGCTTTCAGTTGGCTGCTTTTATATATTTGGAACTGGAGTCTTCCCCTGGTAGTTGTACTCCTTAAGTCATGCAGACCACAGCTATATGACATACCTGACTGTCTTTTGCAGGTCCATCTGAACTGCTGGACATGACAGACAGTGAAACGTAAGTACAGCCTATCCTGCCCTTCACATTATGTGCCTTGCCCTAAAAGGTTTCTATTGTTTTTCAAGTGCAAGCTTTCAAATAAAAAAAAGCTTGTAAAATGGCACATCTTTTAAAAAACAAACAGACAAAGTCACCCTCAAATCCAGACAAGCACCTCATATGTGGTTTTCTGCCCTAAAACAAATGTTTCTTGAACTCCAAAAAGGACTTTCTCTTGGTTGCTTCCTATGTCTCCTTAATTTTTCTCGAGTCAAGTCCTGTATTGGCCTTCGATGTTTCCAGAATCCAGTTATGGAGGAAACAACCTGAAGGGTAAATTCCAGAAATCAGGAAATTACTTTTCTTACTCCATGCCTTTTCTTCAGTCCTTTCTTGATTCATCCAAAGTGCTCTGCCTTAGCTGTCCCAAGTGGCCACAACCTGTGCAGTTGAAGATGTATCTCAAGTAGTTAGAACTTTGGTCCCCTCTGTTATTATCAAGAAGAAGACTTTACTTTCAGGTTACCAACTGCTCTATGTCTTGTTATATAATCAAGGTGTCACAAAGAGTATATAAGGAAAGCATGAATAATCCTGGGTAGCATATGGAGTATATGGGAAGGAAAAGCAGCCTTTCTCATAGGGGTTAAACCTATCATTCCCCATCCCACAGTGCCCTCCTCTGCTAACGGAGAATGTCACAAAGCTTCTGCACAAGGTGCATGTGTGCAGTCCAGGGGTGATGGGGTATGGATAGAATATCTGTTGCTCTTCATCCAGTAGCACAGCACAAACCCTGGAACAAAGTGGAAGTGAATATGGTGTGAGTGGTGTGAGGGCTTCCCTTTACAAAGGTCCCTCTACTGCTAACTCTTGAAAAGGGAGTAACTGGCAACATGAATTTGTCTTTTGATCCTTGGGGTGAAATCAGATAGAATGGTGTTCCAAATGTGGTTCTCATGCAGCAGGGGCAGATTCATTACGAGGTTGCCTATTAATATCTCAACTTGCCCCGTTGTGGATTGAGGCAGAAATTGCTTTATGCACTCTTTCTTATTGGGTAGGTGGGTGCAAGATTTGTCCTGCTACGCATATTTCTTGTCATTTGTTGTTTGGAAGTTATTTAATGGCCCTATTTGTTGGACACTAGTATTAAGGACATCTTTTCAACCCACTCAAAGCATACTTTCCTCTTCTCCCAAGGAGTATATCTAGATGGAATATAAAAAGATTTCTTTAACCTCAGTACTACAGTCAGGCTCAGAATTCTAGCCCCAGTCTGAGTGAGGAGCTTTGCAATAAATCTGCTCCCACTATGCAGCCCTCTTTTTTGAGAAGCATGCATTCAAGCTTCCCCAGTAGCTTGCCAGTTCAGCAGTGGAAAACAAAAAAATGGCTCTTGCTCTCATATATCCAAGAGAGCAGGGTATCAGAACCAGGACAAGTGCACCAGTCATGGCTTTGATGGGCAGGATTTTTCTAGGATGTGTCCAAGAATGAGGCTGAGGAAAAAAATTGCAGAAAGAAACGAACAGTGTTGCTGGTTTTCCTGCTGTGAAATGAGAAGGTGGCTAGTTTGCTTTTGCAGCAGTTAGCAGATCTCTGGTGGATGGATGGGAATGTGACATTCGGTCCTTTGAATACATAAAACCTGTGCACATTTCTTTCCTGCCCCTCAGAACTTCTTCGTCTGCTATTTGTGCATTGCAGGCTTTCTTACTGAGTCAAAGGATGTAGATGCTCAGGGAGTGAGTGCACAAGTCTACCTCTGCCAGGAAGAGGGAACTTTGCAGAAACACAGCATCCTTCTCTCTCTGTCCTCTGCACCTCATACTTCATAAATGTACTTTGGTGCGATGTGTCTCACTGCTGGTTTCTGTACTTTGGTCTAGGGGTGAGACAGCATTACATAAGGCAGCCTGCCAGCGCCATCGTGCCGTCTGCCAGCTCCTGGTGGACGCGGGAGCCTCTCTGAGAAAGACGGACTCCAAGGTAACCCAGCCCCATCAACCAGTTATAAAATCCTGCAGCCAAGCGAGACCGATCAGCATCCGTCCCTGCTGTGTGCATGATTGAGGCTTCCTCGTCTGTGCCAAAAGCAGCTCCTTTTTAAACAAGTTATTTTTATTTAGAAAACTGTATTGATTTAAACAAGTACAAGAGGCTTCAGTTCATTCCCCAACATGGGTCATCTTCACTATAGTGAGAGCTTGGCCTCAAACTGTTTGGTGCTTTGGGTGTGAATGAAGCATCTCCATGGCACAGCATCCTCCTCCTCCTGTGTGGTCAAAAGAGAGACCTGTGGGCAAGGACCACCCGGGGGAGCCTTGGTTTGTGATTGCATAGCGTCTGTGAGGCTTGATTATTGTGGCTGACTTGCTTTGTGAAGATGGCTAACCATTTTCATTTGCCCTTGCTTGCCCCTATGCTTACTGATGTGACACTAACCACAACCCTCTCTTGGTGAATGCTTGGCTGAGAAAGAAGCCTGGGCAAAATTAAACCCTAGGAATACTCTGCCAATACAACAAACTGATCACTTGGGAACATGATCCTGAAGCTGCTCCTCTGGCATTTCTGAACATAGGCATGCTGTGGTCAGCAGCTGAAAGGTGGTTGGGTCTTTGGGTTCCAGTGTCAGAAGCACCTTTGCTGCAGCAAGACAATTAAAACAATTCCTGCCACATTATGCTCCATAGATAGCCTATAAAGGGGGCAGAGATCACCTCTTTTTTCAAATGAGAGTACTGTACATTGCAAAAGATAACTTCTACAACAGCTGAAATCCAGACAAGTGGCTTCTGACTTGTTAATCTTTATCTGTCCAGAAATCCAAGAAGCAGGAGAGTTTTTGGGGAGATACTTTAATGTGCTTCCAGTATTTCTTTTGTAGGTTAGGATAAAGACTTGTGGTCCGATGTAACAGTAGTCATAAGATAGCTCAGATAACAGAGTAGCCAAATTGATGCACTGAAATTTATTTGTACTTAAGATAGAATGAGACTTGTTAAACTCACCTCAATTGTTGGACGTCTCTGCACATCCTTTTGCAAAGCATGTAGTCTGTGAAGTGCACTTTTCAAGTGTGAGCTACAGTACTGTGCATCATATTCATTCACATAGGGATTGTGGCCCTACAATGAAAAATCAGTTCCTTCCAGCATGTGAGCCTTTCTGTGTGATGTATCACATAGCATGTCCTTGAAGAACTGCATGACTTGTCCTAAATCACAGAAGGACTTTGAAAATATTCAGAATCTCGTGACAGTGATAGAAAAACTTGACTTAATGCCAACTTGTACAACAAATAATTAAATTCATCAAATTTGCTTCTGTCCTTCCTGTAGTAATTTCTCTGGGTCATGCTTTTGTCTGTTCTTTTAAATAAGTCAGCATAAGACTTTCTCTTCATGTTTCTTTATTATAGGGTAAGACTCCTCGTGACAGGGCTCAGCAAGCTGGTGACCCAGATCTGGCCTCCTACCTGGAGAGTCGACAAAACTATCAAATGGTTTCCCATGAGGATCTGGAGACAGCAGTCTGATGTCTGAAAGCGTAAAAGAGGATCCTTGGAAATCGCAAGGCTGCACCTGAGGCACTCGGGCATCGCTTGAGGAGGAAGCTGATGGAATCAAAGTGTCTCTCACTCTCATGGAAAATATCTGAGGACATGCCACCAGTTTCTAAGGGCTACTGAGTCTTGCCACGGAACGGTTAGGTTCCATAAGTTAGCCCATGATGGATAAGGCGGGACACTCAAAGGTCTGTGGAATCCATGGGCCACGGAAATTTACCTTTATTGCTTCCAGCAAGTAGCATGAACTTCTCCCATGTTCATCTGTACAATTTATTTAAAAAAAAAAAAAAAAGAAAGGAGGAAAGAGAAAAGAGGGTGCGGGGGAATCAAACTAACTGGGACATTAAAACACCCGACCAGGCCCTCTTCCATCTCTACAGTTTCCTGCATTCCTTTTATTCTCCTATTCCCTTCACTTGTCATCAGTTAAATAGTACCTGTTATCTCTGTGTTAAGTCTTCACAAATGGTCAGGCAGTAGCAAAAAATTTTAGGAGCTCTGGATGCCCTTAGGAAAACCCTAATGTTTTTACTGGTTGCGTTCCCTTGCCAACCTCCTGGAAGCTGCATCCTCGGTGCTTAGTCACTGAGGAGTTTTCTCACTTTTGGAGGGGACTCTGCCTATTGTCTTTTTTTCCCAGGGTGTGGGGCACAGTTAGACTTACAGCAGTAACAAAACCTAACCTCTGCGTTGTCGCTGGGTATACAATTATGGTATACTCATGAGACAGCCATTTGAATGGAAAGGGGTTATATGGGATACACCACATTGTATGGCAGAGCAGAAAGTTGCCAGTAAGGTTTCTCACACCACCATTGCGCGCATAATGACCAGTCCAGTTGGTTTCAGGCCAGTCTAAAAAGTGATAGCTATTTTTTACTTTTGAAAAGGTGGGTTTTACACTGGGGAGAGATCTGGGCAAGACAAAGGGGGGTTCTGATGGACTGACTTATGGACCCAGTCCCCTTTATGTTACAGCCAGAGGTAGGGAGGAGACTTCGAACATTAGCGGTCAGCCCAGGCTTGCTGCCATCAACAAACAAATGAGTACTGCCCCAGTCACATTGGGAACAGGAAAACCCTCTTTAGCTGAACCTGTGAGCTCTCCGATTCCCCAAGGGAACAATGTTTCAGAGAGGCTGTCCCACTGCAGAAGGACAAGCAGCAGCTGTGTGCCTCATTACCCACTCTAAGCTTGGAAATGTAAAGTTGCTTAGCTGCTGTAAAGGCCAGCTGTGTCTTCTGTACTCGTCTGTTCTCTGTGTTACCTCAAAGATTATAACCACAAAAGAAAAGAACGCAAACACACATACACACAGGCATGCACAAAATGTTCACTTTTAGGTTTTCAGTCACTACAGATAAATCAGATGCCAGAAATAGCAGAGCTTCCACTTCATCTGACCGGTTCCCATGAAGATGCTCACAGCCCACTTTTGGCACATTTCTTGCAATAGATTTTTGAATTTTGCTTTGTTGTTTATTTTGAAAGATCCACTGGTGTTTGATTTTACACACCTTGCTAGGTGTAGGTCTCTAGTAGATGGTGATTATTTGGATTACATGCAGTTTGGAAACCATAAAAATAACTCAGGTCACTATTCAGATAAGTTTTTCTTCCTTGGTAGAAGTTGTGGAAATGAAATGAATGCAATTGTTTTCTTTCTCTTATTCTTTTTTTTTTTTTCTTTTTTTTTTTTTTTTAAACAGGACTGATTGTTGTGGCAGAGAGGGAGGAGATGAAAAATATATATTTTATTTTTTTTCTGTTTTCAAAAGTTCATTTGATATGAGCAAAGTATTTCTTTAGTATTTCTTCCTCTGGAAGGAAACTAATATATATTTGTAATCTATAGACCAATGGTGACATGAAATGTATTTTGTCTTATTTTCTGTCCTTACCATTCTTATTTAAAAAATAAAATATGAAAGCCAAATTCCTTCCCTTGATAATCATCTAGGAGCTCGTGGCAAAGGTCAGTATGCGTATATATTAGAACAAAATTTGGCAACTGTTAAAATAAAAAAAAAAATCAGAGTATGATTTTGTTGCATGTGAAGTTTCCACAAGGAAGACCCTCATGCTATGGTTTCATGGTAAGCCTTGCATCGCTTCCCAACTGTGAGGAAAGACGTTGCTGTAATATTTCTATATATTTGATGAAAAATAAGAATTATATTAGTATAAGTTTTATCTTTTTGCTTTGTCTTACTGAAATGAGAAACGGAGGAAGCTTCAATGACACCAGGGGCTGGGTTCTGTCCTGTGCTGAGGCCAGACTGATGCAGAGGACGATCAGTGAGCCTGTTACAGGTCCCTGGACCTTTAGTCCCATGGAGCAGTTGGAGCAGCAAAGGCTTGCTCTAATCACTGGTAGCTTCCAGAGGCCACATGTGAATTATGGTGAGGGAGCTGGGTCTGGTCCCTCTCTGTTCCCAATGGTCCTCCCCTCGGTGAGACATCCCCTGTGCCCAGGGAGTGGCTGCAGCAGGGGCTGGCTCTGGAGCAGCTTGGCAGGACAGGCAGATTTCCTGAGCTCCTTTGTGCCATTCGAACTGCTCAAAGGAGCTTAGAACACATGAGAGAGTCTGGCTTGCCTTTTTCTCTGGCAGCTGGAGTACGATGCTATGATCAGAGCGAGCCTGTTGTGCCTCTGGAAACCTGCCCGCGCTGCGTACTCAATAGGAGGCAGTTAGAGTAGGATGAAAATAAACCCCAGCACTGGATATAGGACAGGAGCTGGCTGTATGTAGTGCCTTTGATATTCAAGGTGTCCCAAAGCACTGCACACATAATGTGTTAGTTACTGGAGCTGTATTGTATTTGTAGATAACAGAGTATATATGTTGTTTTCTGAAATGGCTCACACATGGCGAGGGATACCAGAAGTTGGTTCACTGAGGGAAGGCTTTATAGGCCAGGAAGCTGCAGGGTTATTCCTTACCCCTCTTCAAGTGCTATGGGACTCTTGATTTTGGACAGCCACCAGAAGCAGACAGACTCTGCAGCAGTTAAAGTTGACACGTACGTATTGAACCTCTGGAGAACTCGGGGTCTAGCTTTGTACAGCACATTGTGCCTGCAACTGTGCAGGGCCCACATTTCAGAGTGCAGCTGGGAACCCACGTAAATTACATATAAATATTTTGATTTACTAAAAGTGTTTATCTGTGGCTGTGTCTATTTATGTGTGTACATGACTATATATATGTATATTTATAAATATCAGTATGCATATATATAGACTCACACACACATATGCACACAGACTTTTGGAACTGTGCTATTTGAATGACAAAATACCTAGGGATGCTCAGCTACTGGGGTTGCCGGACTGAAGAAATGTCGTTTTCCATTTAATTTGTTGTTAAAGGGGACCCTTTTCAGCAGAACTGAGGAGCTCCTGAATTGTTCCATTGTACTGGTTTTACTATCTCATTTTGGAGTTAAATGGAGGGAAAGAAAATATTTCTAATGTTGATAAAATAAACTTACTTTTGTTATTTAATAGCATCAGTTACTTTTATTATGTAATGTTTCAATGCTAGAAATATCTTTATGTGTTATCCAAGACATGATGATGTCATACATTTCTCACTAATTATAGCATCCCTCAATACTGAGAGATGTGAGGCTGAGTGACTTATATAAGACAGGAGCTCAAGGCAAATTTTGCTCATTACAAAATGGGCGTCACACTCCAGTGGCTCTTTCACCATTTCATGTGATGGCTTGTCTATGTTTTAGCACGTTCAGACGTTTGTGGATGTTTTTACTGACACCTGTCACCTTTGCTTTTCCCCAGCAGCAACAGAATTGCTCAGTCTCAATTCATGGTGCTGTAGCCTGGAATTCGGACTACGTGAAATGTTCCCTGCTGCATGAGGACTGTCAGATAGAAGCACCATAGACATAAAGAAAATAGAACAAAATCCATGTTTTGTTGCCATTGATCTTCCCAGTAATATTTGCAAACGCGACCTGTTGTCGATGAATAGATGGGGCACGTGGTTTTTCTGTCGGTGTGGCAGTGGGAGGTTTGTTTGAGCAGTATTTAATGACCTCTTTTGCTCATTTTTGTCTTGGCTGTGATAGTGACACATGTGGTAGTGGAAGTCACTAACACACAGCTTCACATAGAAAGTGGCTATTTTCCTTTCACCCATCCCAGATGCCTCCTGTGGTGTGTGCCTGTGTGTTGACCCTTCCAGTATATCAAAAGCATGTTGAGATGATCTGATTTTGGGCAAAAGCTATGAAATGGGGAAGGTACACTGGCAGCCTTAAGTTGCTGGGGGTTTAATGGTACTCAAGAGATGTATGGACGTGCTGGGAATTTGGATGCCTTGAAAACACTCCAAGGACAGCTCTGTCCTTGCACTCAATGTACTGCAAGAAGGAAGCAGTTCCTCATGCTGGTTCGAGGTCTGTCATTTTCTTTCCCCCACTTTTTGCTCCTTTTGCACCAGATTAAGATCCATAGAGATATATTTTATAAGAATGGCGTTTAAGCTTTTGTATGAGCCCTCCTACGATGTTGAAAGTAATATTTCTATCGCTATTATACCTATTATTTTCCGTTCCTCAGACATTACTTCCTGCCTTTATTTTCCTCACTGAATCTGAGCCAAAGAGACATTGGGCTATTCTCTTCCTAGTTATTCTAAAGCATCAAATGAGAACATCTTCAGTTGTTTCAGCAGCCCTGGACAGAGCTTATCACAAACCTGTGTTTCTGGGTACCTGTGAAGCTCTAGGGTGCAGTGTTACAGGGTTCACTGTGGTACTCATCTTTTCATTTTGCTTTCTTAACAACAATGTAGGCAACTATTTTTCTTAGTAATGGGATAGCTACAGCTTTAAAATCCTATGAGCTGCCTGCCAAAATCCGTTGACTGCAATGGCGACTCGGTAATGTGCTAAAAGTGACTTGCTACCCTACTGATGATGACCAGAATTTAATGTGGAGGATGTGTCTCAAGCTTCAGTGCTTTAACAACCTTTGGAAGGGCAGGATGCAGCTCGTGGCTGCACTGTGGAAATGCCTCACCCAGCCCTGCATCCAGCACTTGTGGCAAACGGAATATATAGAGGGGTCGGGTTGTCTCAGCCTTTGCTGAGGAGTTACTGGTACAGAATGAGCAGCTCGGCACTTGGCTTGGGCTGCCTAAGAGTAGGCCAAGTACGTGGGCAGTTTCTCGCTTCTAATTCTATTTGGAATATTGCTTGGGAGGGATGGATTACCCAGTGGTCAAAGCAGTGACCATGGCTAAGTGTACTCCAAGTTATGCCGTGGCACCATGCTTCTCCAGACTGCTTACCTGAGATCCTCTGTAGGTACCAGAGCCTGTGGGCCCCCCTTTCCCTCCCCAGCAGGTTTGCAGCACCACTGCCCGTGGCGATGCCCACAGAGACTTATGCTCTCTCATCCCCTGTACATGTGCACTGGAGCAATGCCCCCTGCCTTGGCCAAAGGATTTCCTGGCCACGTATGGTGCCGTTCCTGCAAAAGGGGAAAATTCCCTCCCTCGGGCCTTGATCCCACCAGTAAATTCATTACATTTGACTTCAGTGATTAGGCAGGCTTAGAGCTGAATAACCTTACTGTATTCAGCCATCAGAGTGCATCTTGTCTCCTGCCTTATTTATAAGGTGCCACATTCCAGTCTCAGCTGCAGTTTCTTGTTTCTCAGACTGCTTTTTTTCTTCTTTTTTTTTTTTAAGAAAAAAAAAAGACAATCTATCCTATGCAGTACACATGTATCTAGTTACTCAGGGAGTGGGGAAGACTTGCAGCTTGTTTTAAAAACTTCTCACTCACTCACAGCACATGACAACTTCTAGAGTCTAAGCAGAGGAATGCCTTGCAACAAAAAGAGTTGTTTCAACATGAACACATCTATAATTCAGGAAATAATTTTATGCTTAGCCCTTTAAAAGCAGTCAGTTTATGCTCCTGCATCCCCTACATGGAGGAGATTTTGGGAATCTAAGGCAGCAGTGATTACCTTGACACACACACTGTATGTGTATGATTATCCAAGAAAGAAGGTGAATATCTAAAAAAGCAAAAGACATACTTTCTTCAGAAATTTGTTTCTATTATTTTGCCTCTATCCACTAGCAACAGAGCCCTGTTGGGAATGGTATTTCAGAGTTCACTTGTATGTTAATAGCTCCAGCATTTGTATACAAAGTACATAGAAGCTGTAGCATTTTGGCATGCAAGAAATAAGCACTACTTAGTTTAGCAATATAGTACTACACATGTAATTGCTTCATCTAGAGCCAGCCTCCTTTTGCTGGCAAAGTGTAACACCTGGCTCTTCAATTAGTCCCTGTCTAGGAGGCTGCCTGATGTGTAACCTACCACTCAGCAAAGTGCGCACGGTGGCAATCCAGTGCTCCGTTATGACAAGTGCTTCAGCAATTATCTGACTACTAATGCATGAACCACAGTAGCAACTAATTTCTTAATGTTACACTTTATTTTAATGAGAAAAATGGCCTCCTGGTTCCAACTGCCTTAATGACCTTCAATTATCGCTTTTTCCTCAGCCTGTGGCCAAGTAGAGGGAGAAGGAATCCAGGTCCTGTCTTTGGAGCTGCAGGAACCAGTTAGGTTTGTAGGTATGGAGAAGCTCAAGAAGCTCTTGAGCTTGACGCAGCAGACATGAGTGATTTCTACTTGGCTAATTAGGCTCTAATAGATAGTCCCACTTTTCTAGTGATTTTTGTTTCCCCCATATGACAGTCACATAAAAAATGAAAGAAGGCAAAATTAGAAAAGCAAAACTAAGCTGGCTCCGGGAATGGGGACCCTAGAGAATGGTTTCCATAAGTATAGCTATTTTCTGCTCAGGGTGTTGCAATGCCAGCTACTGAATGTCACTGTGGTGAGTATTTACATACCACAATTAGAGATACCCCCTTTTAATAAAACAAAACAGGTGCATTTCTTCTTCAAGTTCACTGCTCCCAATACTTATGTCATCCATCCAGAGGGATCACCACACTGGCTGGTGGGGCACACCCTTCTATTTGCAAATCTTGGGGCTTTACAAAATGAGACGAGCAATGACACCTCTGCCTGCTCCTTAGCCATACCACAAGTTTTACTTCCAAACGGATGGAAACAACGCCACATCAAAAGCAATGATTACTATAGGTGACAAAGCAAATAGCTGTCTTCCCTCTCCTGTCCCTCACTTCAGCCCTTTTCCCACGACCAGGGTGTCTTTTCTTGATCAGAATGGAAAAACTGTTGTTGATGTTGCTTGTTTTAAGAGGAGATGAGTGCAGTTGTGAGTTGTTTTCTCCTGTGGTTTTTGCTGCTATTGTAATAGTGTCCTTGTCTCCATGGCATGTGGGAGCAGTAAATTCATGTCAAAGCTTTGAAAAAAGTGAGCTTGCTGGCAGCTAATGGCAGGAAGGACATGGAACATAATTTTACTTAAATTTGATTTTAAATAATCTTGAATGCTCTTTGCTTTTCCTTCCCATTTTTTTTTTGCGTTGTCCTTTTCAGATCTTCCTCACTGAAGTCTTGATTCTTCAATGACCTCTTTTTTTCTCTAGCTCATGCTACCTTCGTTTTTGATTGGAATGGTCAAAATCCTTCTCATGTGTTTGCCTCTGGGACAATTCTGCTTGACTACAACAAGCAGGCCAACACAGGCGGTTGGATCTTCTCTGACCGTGCCCAGCCATAGGTAGGGAATGTTGAAATTCGGCTGTAGTAGGGGTGAGTTGGACATGCAGCTCTAAAGGCACCTCTGAGGGTAGCTGTAGTGTCTCAGGAATAAGCAGACAAGAAGCATGATGGACTTGGATATTTCACCTGAGGGATGAGAGGTTGAATTCGACATTTTTAGACTTAGTTTTAATATCACTAGGAAAAAAAAAAAAATTTTTCCTTTTTTTGGTCTATCCTCATGTTCTATCCCTTTGAGATCTTCATGTAAAATATTCTTTGCCTGGGCAAATGTGATTGTGTTTGCTCCGCGACATGCTTGCGAGAAGTGGCAGCTTCTTCCAAGTGGTGAGCAAATGTTCTGGTCTCTCATGCAAAATGGTTGGCCCTGCTACCGTACAGTTTTCTGCTCAGCACATCTCTCAGAAAAATCACAGGAAAATGGCCGAGTCTTATCAGGTTTTTTGTTCCGTTCACATGTCACTGCAGAGCGATTCCTCTCCATCTGCCTCCTTTGATCACGCAACAGCTTTGAGAGAAAAGAAAATAAGTGGCTGAGCCTTCAAAGCACTAAGCAGCTCTTGGGAGCTTTGTCTCTCTCGAGCTTACTGCTGCACCTCACAGATCTGGGCAAAGGGAAAAGGGGGGATGCTTTATGCGCAGAAAGATCCAACTACTGCCTTACTGGCAAAAGTAACATCTCTTTGGAGGCTACCTATTCCAGATGCTCCGGTATGTGCCCGGCAGAGTGTAATAGGAGCTGCCTTCCTTTCTTAAGGGCTCTTGCATGTTCTTTTTATTAAATGTGTTTCTCTTCCTGGTGCCGGGGAAGGGGGCAGCCCCAAGATCCCCAGGCGATTCCTGTCTGCTGCCTCTCACGGCAGCTAGTGTGGCACTGCCCTTTGCAATGGGTGCCATCTAGCTGCCCTCATGCTATGGGTTGCATATGCTCTATCTCCTGTGACTCTGTTGGAAAATGAAATAATTAAGGGTTAAAATCTCTTTCCAAATGGTCTTGGGATGTGCCAGCCTTGGCCGCTGGCCCATCAGGGTGCATTGGGGAGAGGAATGTGGAATATGACTGCCAGCCTTTCTCTGTAGAAATCGTCGCAAGGTGAAACGCGCTTTCACAGTGGGAAGTGAAGGTTATTTTCCTTCTGCCCATATTATTTTGTGCTCTAAACCCTGTGCCAGTCATTTTGGATGCAGCCAGCTCTTTGGAAGCGGGAGGCTTTTGAAAGATTTTGGGAAGTCTAGCCAATGATATAGCTGAGGATTCATGTTCTGCGTCTCCCACACAAACCTTCTGGCAGCCCATGGAGGTTTCAGTGTCCTCTCTGAGTCAGTAAGCAGAACATTTTGCTACAAACTACAGTCCTTCCTTTGTGCCGCTGTTACTGCCACTCTGCTTCTGCACAGCTTTTAGGACAGCTATGGCTTTACAGCCTTTCACTGGGAAAAACCAGGATGCATTGTGGGGAAACATGATTCTCCTTCGAATGCAAATACTCATCAAGCTGCAAGTGTGTGCTAATGAAAATGCAGTGCACATAAGGACTTGAACCTGGTTTATGAGACTGTCACTGCTAGCTCAGTGGGATTTATTCTGAGCAAGAACTGACCTGTTCTTTTATTGCAAAACATAAAGGTTATGCAAAAAACAATCACTACATTTAATGATATGCTTCTTTCTTATGAAAGTCTGACTTTGCAAGTCTAACTGTGTGTCACATGGTTGTGTCACAGAATAAGGAAAGCAGTTGCTGTGTCTTATAATTTATTATCACATCTCACTGGAGGTACTGTGGGCAAAGGGGTAGAGCAGAAGGCAGCAAATCAAGGGGCTGAGGTTTTATTCCTGCCAGTGTCATTGAGTCAGTTTGGGTAAGTCATTTTTTTAACCTTCCTGTGCATCAGTTTCCTTATCTGTAAAATGGGGACAATATAATGTCCCCGTACACAGACAAGTAAGGTGCTTTGTGTTGTAAGGCCAAAAGCTGCTGTACATTAGCTATTTATGAGTTTTTAGTTGTGCCTTGTAATGTTACTGTTATATAGTATCCTGCTTGTTTTGGAACCGTTTTTTGGAGGACAATGGGAGTAGCCCTGTCCCATGCTTTTTAGTTGAGGTGGCTTAAACTGAGATAGCAAAGAGTGCTGCAGGATAGCAACTTTCTAATGAGCTAGTTTGCACTGCTTATGCCTGATTTCCATGTTTGAGCTACCTTGTTTTAAGATTTTTAACTCAGGTGATATTTTTAGTCAATGAAAGCATTCAGGTGATTGCCCTCCCTCCAGAGGATAATATTTTGCTGAATTTTAGAGCAGTTGTATTCCATCATATTGAGTTAATTGAGCACAGAGTGTTTCATTTGGGAAAGCCTGTCTCAGAAATACCTTTTTCTGTCACCTCTCTTCTGATATTGAGGAATCACAGTATTTTGTCCAAGAGCTCAGAAATCACCACTTGAGTTTGTTGATGTTAAAGGTTTCTGGGGAACAAACCCAAACATCTGAGGGAGCAGACTCTGGTCTTCACGTTAGTGTCTTCTCTGGCACCTTGGCAAGCGAGAGATGAAAATTGATAAAGAATGAGGATAACAGTTAGCAAAGACTCAGGGAAATAGAAGTGTCTCCTGTAAAAAGGAACAAGGCTAAGAAGGGGTTGTCATGTAGGATGGTGATGAACAGGCATATGATGGGAAGGCTGAGTTTCCATCAGGCTGCATAGTGGATATTCCCTGGCTGCTTCCTGGAGGTGGTGGAGGAAGGATAAAGGACAGATCCTGATATCCTCTGCACTGAATTCAGTCCAGGTGAACCAAGGTGTGCTAGAGGTCAGAATCTGGACCACTCCATAATATGTTTAGTGCCCTTGGTAAAGCAGTAAAGCCAAATAACAAATGCGCATAATCAGCCAGCATTTCATGGGCATCCAGAGTTCCAGTATTTGTACATATCCTATTATCTGAACCCACATCTGTTCCAGGAGTTGTAATAACATCACAAAGGGCTCTTTTATGCTGCCTGACCCCATGCATAATGCCCTGGAGCTGTGCATCATGAGGCTGCCAGCTGGCAAAAGGAATCCCAGGCATGCAGCAGCACCCACAAAACGAAGCTGTGTGTTTAACAGAGAATCAGGGTCCAGGTAATCAGCAGTGAAGAAGGAAGCAGGAAGGGGGAGGGGGTTTTTGTAACAAAGTAAGAAAGTATTTTCTTCCTTGATTTTCTTGCATTTCCTCTTTATACAAAGTATCTCCATCACTGTGTTGCTAAACAGGGGAGATTTTAAACTGGGGGAAGGAGGAAATCTGTATACAGTGAAAGAGCTGGTTGCGGTTCCTTTTGGACAATTTTTCTGTATTGTGACTTGTGTGGAAATGTACAGAATAAAAGTGAAGAAGCGCACGCCTTGGCTGGGCTGAGTTTCCTTGTGTTATTTGCCAGTGGGGCTGGGTTGTTGCTTCTGGCAGAGGGCTAAGACTGGTGTGACTCGAAAGCTGTGAAGAGCCAGGGGGAGTGGAGGAAAGAGATGCAAGGGTCAAAATTCTGCGTGTGTGTGTGTGGCAGGGCAGGGCAGGGATGGGAAAGGAGTGTTAGGCCTCTGGATAAGCCAGCTTCAAACTCATGGTAATTAAAAAGGTTAATGATACCTGTAATATTTCCAGGGAAACTTTCTTGGTCCCTCAGTACACTCAGATTGTCAGCACAGCATTCAGGGTGTGCAGCAGAGATCCAGCAGAGATTAGCAGAACTGTAATGTAGGCATGTAGGTCACCTCCGGGTCTCAGCTACACATCCCAGGAGTGTTTCTCCAACGCATTCTCTGATTCACCCCCCAATTATCTTAGGTTCTTAGTTTAGCACTGTTTTAGACTAACCCATGGGCATATAATGGCTCTGTTTGTTTCTGACCAGCTGTGTGTGACTGAAGAAATTTCTGTCATGGTCATTGCTTACTTTCTTGTCTTCAGCAGCTGCCCTCCCTGCCCCACTCAGGAGCTTCTGCACCACTTCTGACACAAATTTTCGTGGCCTCTCTCCCATGCAAGTTGATATTTCCTAATGGTTCCCTTGCCTTTGCTCTCTCATCCTGAAATCATATTTCTGAATCGTTTTGTGATGTTTCCTTTGCCCTGTCTCTCTGGGACAGTGCTGGCCACAAAAATACCTCCCTCGCACATGGTTTTGGCTCTCTCCTCTACTCCGAGCCCTTTGATGCTCACCGCTGCTGCCAGCAGCCAGCTGTGTGCTTGTCTCTTTTAAAGGATATCTTAAGCCCCCTTTTCCTGCTGTCTCAGACAGCCTGAGTATATTATTATTAATAATAATCATGCTAAAAAGACTGAATGTTCCTCCTGCACAGGGCTGGCCAGAATGTAACCTAGTCTTGAGTTACTCTAGGCCTTTCTGCACAGTGAGAAAGCACTACCAAGCACAGCTTTGATGGTCAGAAGCACTGCGGTACAAAGCACAAACTCCTCTGGGGTCCTTCACAGTCAAAAGCTGCACCAAATGTCTGCCAGCTGCTCTCTGGGAATGTCTGTGGAGAAGAGATGCTTTTTGATGTGCTCAGAGCAACATCTGGAGGTGTTCCACCACCTGCCGGCAGAGCTGCTTGGTAGTGAGTTTAAAAAAAATGAGAGTACAACTTTACATCCTACCAATTTTGCACCCAAAATTCTTGAAGGTGTGTGGCCTTGCACATGTGTGTAGCTCTGAAAAGAGTCCAGCTATTGCTTTGCTCATCCATTGTAATTTGCCCTTGTTCCCCGTCATTTCAGCTATGTTAGCTGCTTCAGGGCTGATTTCCAGCCAACTGAGCCTAGAAAAATCTTTCATAAAGCTGTTGTGATTCATATATGTACTTATATATATACACATATATCTTTCTCATAGGCTAATACAATTTCTTAAGTGGAGAATTCCCTTTTTCATGCAACCTTTCTTTACATATGAAATGTAATAACTTTTAACTGTTTCTTTAAAAAGCTAATCCTTTCATAGTAGGAATGTAGCTGCAATGAAAAAAAAAAATCCATTTGTGGGAGAAAAAAAAAGAATACTGACAGGAATCATTTGCTTTTAAAAAAACAACTCAGAAAACCCCTGCAGTTTCACTGCAGCCAAGTGACTTCAGTATTTCCCTGCAGTTAAACTGTCGTTCTCTCTCTCAAGGGATCTTTCAAACTAGGTAGTGATGCTTGTAAGAGATATTTCCAAGGCTGTTAAGTTTAAAAATAGGTAAAGATTGGAAGCGGTCCCATAATTTCAAGGTGTTGGGTCTCATGTTTTTCATGGTCAAGGGTTCATATTGATACATGAGAATTGTATTTGCAACCATATTCGTTCACAGCAGGCATGCAACAGGAGCAGCAAAGCTTCAGAACTGCTCCTTCTCTTCTTCTGCCCCATCTGTCTATAATCATAAGTGGTGTTAGGGATGTTCAAGTGTATGTGTCTGCGTGTGTGTTTATCAGGAACTTTTTATGTGAACATGGAGCTAAAGTATGAGTGTGCCAACTGCATGGATCCTGCTGCTCTCATTCAGTACGGCAAGCAATCCCACAGGTAGGAAGGTGAACTGACCCTGAAAAATAAAGATTTTGTGTCCCATGGGTATGAAACAGGAACTGCCTGCTGGGATTTAAACTCAAATGGACAATCTGTAGCATAATATGAAGCCAGATGAAGCACTGCCTGGTTAATATCTGTAATCAAGTTGTTATCTAATCAGGGAGCTAATAAAAATCAGTAGCACTAACTGTCAGAAGAACTTTTGACTGCAGTCTTGTCTGTTCTGCATTTGTCACTAAAGAACCTTGTGGCTTGGCAAGAAACTGCCCAGGGCAATTCACTCTCATTTGAGAGGTTTGGACTTTGGGATGCAGTGTTCTGCAGAAGTTAGAATAAAGCAGAAAACTTCTCATCAAAGGGTGGGTGTAGGTCAACTCAGGTGGGTTTTCTGTTATGCTGGACAAAAGGTGGAGGGTACGTAGTAGTTGGAGGCTTTCTTGATGGTTGGTTTTTTTAATAGAAAAATGAAGAGGACGTTTAAAAATTAAATAGTAAGATTAAAAAAATATCTCTGAATGGTATTCTGGATCCTGAAGCCTCATCCAGCCTGAACGACCATGAGTCAAACAATGCTGTCAGGTGATACAGACTAGTGTTTAGCGTCTAGAATTTGGAGGTTTGCTGCTGATATAACTAGCCAGCAGGCTGAGGATGGTCTTTGCTAGAAATAGGGTGTGATTACCTGCCTGCTTCTGTTAATGTGTGTATGTGTCAAATTTATTTGCTGACAGAACAGATGATATTCTAACAAGCTCTGGTCTTTCTCATTCCATTTACGAATATATATTTAGCTTCAGGAGTACATGTGTTTTGCTAATGGATCTCGGTATCATCCCTGAAGTAGGTAATATTGGGATGCAAGGCGCCATATAAATATAGGGGTCATTATTCTGGCTCTTCACTCTTTTTCCTTGTTTCTCACTTCTGCCTTTTACCAAATGTAAGGTGAAAGGGCAGATATAATCATTTGTGATTAGTTGAATAAGACAATTGCAGAATAAGGGGTCACTGGATAACTAACTGTTTCTCGGTACAACAGCGCTATTAAAAGTTCTCCATAGTCTTTTCAGTCATTTAAGCTTTTCCAACTTAATTTTTAGTTTGTGTGACCTAATGTTGCAGTGAGGGCCTGAATTTTAGGGATATTTGCACAGATATGACTGGAATTAATGTTATGTTATGGTAAACCAATGAACAGCTTGTAGGTTGCAGATTGAAGCTTGTAGATTGAAATGTCCCATAATACAAAACCATGCGAGCGGTATTGTCTGTAGCTGCATGCTTGCATGATTCCAGAAGTTACCCTGAAATTCTTACACTGGATTTCCTGTCAAGCTGAACTGTACTTGTAGTGCCCATCTTTAAAAATGTGAGCTCCACCTGGGAGACCTAGTTGTGTATTGCAGTGCTTTGCAGATCATTTGGGGTTTTTTTCCCCTTTAATGATGAAGGAAGTTAGATCTGTATCCAGAAGTTAAGCATGTGTGTGCATATGTGGGGGAAAGAGAATAAGGGCTAAGGTCTAATTAGGATTATGAGGCACTGTTTGATTTGGATTATTAATACCCTCCAATCTTCTCATGGTTAAGATTTTTTTTTTTTTTCCCAAAAGCTTCCATAATTTTCTGTATTCTGATTTTGAAATGCCAGCAATACAGTATCTGGATTATCCTTTTATTTTCTTTCTTTTTTTTTTTTTTTTTAAATTAACAAACACTGATATTAATCTTTCCAGAATACAGATTCTAAATTGCAGCCTTTTTCAGTGTCTTGACTCAGTCATCCAAAAGAAGAAGACATCTGTAAAAATTATGATATATAAACAGAGGCCTTGAAGTCAAAGACTTGGGAACGGTGGATGATTCAGGAACACCATTGCTATTGGCCAAAGGTAATTTTTATGCTTTAGATTCTTCCTTGTTACTTGTTTCTTGGGGAGATGAAGCTTTTTGATGTCAGAAATGAACTTTCTGCTGCCAGACTGTAATGCTTATTTGTAATTGTTTCAGATCTGCACTTTTGTCTTACCCAGACATATTGAACCTTCCTGTTGTTGCTTCACTTCTTTCCTAACCAATATGAGAGTTTTTGGTGGCTCTTTGACATGTATCTGCACTAGATCACAGAAACAATGCAAGGAAATAAAACCAGGTGGCTATGGGATTCCTTCGGACACAAAACAAGAGATGTTTTTTCTACTTATGTGGAGTAGAACCCTTTGGTTCTGCAGTCACAGCATTTAGTCAACACTTGATGGATTGTTTTACGGGGAGGGGAGATGGATGCTGCAAATTCAGTATATTCTCTGGTGGCTGTTTACTCACAGGAATTGTGTGCAACATCCTCTTCTGCTAGGCACAGCAGAGCTCCTTAATTGCAGGGGGTAAGTTTTTTGCTCAAGTGCTGTGGTTTGGGCTGGGCTGGGCACTAAATGAGCAAAAGATGCTCTCTTTAACCCCTCTCCTTCAAAGAGGGAGACAGAATAACAGGGAGAGAGACACTTATGGGTTGAAAAGAAATGAAACTAATGAAATATTGATAAGATAATAATATTAATAAGAAAATAATGGAACATATGCAATATATACAAAATCATTACCAAGCTCCCATCATGTCACTGGCAGGCACTGGGAAAGTCTCACAATGGACTCAGCAATGGATGGAAAATGGTTTCCAGAATGTGTGGATGAGGATCAAAGGCAGATGAACAGAGCCCTCCTCAGATGTTGAACATTGAGAAAAGAAACTGACCCCTTTGACCCATTAGCTTTTATACTGAGCATGATGCAGATGGGATGGAATACCCCATTTGTCAGTTTTGGGTCACCTGTCCTGTCCACTTCTCCTCACAGGTGTGACCCCTCTACACTTGTCCACTTCTGACTCTCAGACAGGGCATATAACAAATTGAGCTGGCCTTGGCTGTTACAGCAATAAGTATAAGAAGGAACCTCTCTGCATACCATTTCTTGGTATTAACTATAAACATCAGACCTTATCTGCTAGAAGCAGATACTGAAAAATATGCTGTTAATTTCAGAGAGCGCAGTTAGTTAGAAGAGACTCAACTGAAAAGTGAAATTACTGAAAAGATAATTGGTTCTGTTTTACCTCAAACCAGGTTTCCAGGTCTGCCACTTCTGGGAGACTTACTCAAAGCATTTCTAAGTCAGAAAATCTCTTGTTACTCTACCCACAGTTATCTTGGGGGGAAGGAAGGGACTTGCTCTTACTGAGTGACTGATTGCCTTCACAAATTGTCTTTGCTGTTCCTAGATATCTCACATCAGACAAATGCTTAACTGCACCTCCTGTTTAGTGTGAGAGATATGTTATGGCTCACCAACTGTACACAGATCTATGAGTCTGATGAACCCAAGATGGATGTGGGAGTCACCATGGGTAACCTCCCCTGAGAAGGCTCTAGGAACTGTAGAAAGCGGTCTGGATCCCAAAGCTGCAGTTTGGCAATGTGCAGATTTTGATGACAAACCTATCTGCTTACAAACCTATCTGAAGTTCTACTGCTGTGAAATACAAACACGGGCCAATTTGGTTTGGTGAGAACTTCTGGTCCAACCCCACACTCCAACCAGGGTCAACTTTGAAGTTAGGTTAAAGTGCTCAGTGTCAGATCCTTGCGTTTAGAACCATTATTTGGGTCTTATCAAGGCCTTTCTTCGGTTTATATAAAAACAAAAAGAATGAAAAAAGTACTTGCTGTCAGGAACTAGGAGGATAAATAGACAAATGGACTGTTATTGCCCACACTTTGGTAATATGAGGCAACACAAAAAGTATGTGACTTGTGAAGTCAGGGACCGAACACAGCACAGGCCCCCAAAGATAAGTTTCTTTCACTTACCCAAAGGCACCCAGGAAATAACTGTTAGAACAGAGCTGCAAGTCCCCTGGCTCCCACTACGTTAGCATCACATCTGGCAAATTTTATTGTGCTATGTGTCTCCTATTGAATTTTGTAGTTTCTCCAGTCTCTCTTGTGCTGAGGGTTGTTTCATGAACTTATGCACTTTGCTTTGAGTTGTTGGGTTTTTTTGTCCCCTGAAGCTAAAAGCTGCATCCCTATTGTGCAGAAAATAGGAAACAGATTTGTTCTTCTCAAATGTGTTGGGCCTTTAAATGGAAACTGGGAGGAGAAGGAGGGGACAGCCTGCAGCCCTGCCACATTCTTTCCATTGATACACATGACACCAGGCAAAAGTCTGATTTTGAGCCCCTAAAACAATAGATATGGAAATGTTTTCTCTTTTGTTTTGTTTTTCTTCTGTCCCTTTTAAAGTGAGCATAGTGTTGAAAAGCACTGCATAGCCTAGTCTAGGGCTCATGTCCTCTGTTAGTCCATAGAATAAGACAGAGTTGCTTACCCTACAAGTTCAAATACCAGTGTACTGGCCAACAACAACAACAAAATGGTTTTATCTCAGTGTGAACTAAGTGTAACAGTTAAAAAATGATCTGCTCCAGGGTACAGCTGTGTTCATGCTTACTTAATTGTGGCCATGGAGAAGCAGTGTGCTTGACTGGAAGAAAGAAATGCAATTTCCAGGCAAGCAGGTAAGTAATTCCTCATCTTCCTGCCACAAGGGTATGAGGTGTAGGTTCATATGCAGGTGTCGTGCCATAGATACAGTTCAGCAATCTGACTCAGGCCTCAACCACCACTGTCTTTCAGTCATTTTCTTGTCATCATATTCTTGTGTAACCATGAAATAACGGAGTTTAATGAGGTCTGGTGCAGCCACAAGACAAAAGAACAAGCTGGGCTACTGCTGTTTCTCGTGCGATTGGAGCAGGCATAATGCATGGACTGAAACTCTGGTGGCAGAGAGTGTCCAGTTTGTGTCCTACACGTACACACACACAGGCAAGCTAGGATCTAGAGCTTGAACTTGGATTCAACATTTATTTCACTTACTAATAAAAAGGAAAAAAAAAAGGGTCAATCCTGGATTTAGCTTGTCTTAACCATCAGTTTTACCACCAGTATACAGCAGGCAATAATATTGATGAAGCTTTCAGTTCTCAGATGAAATGTGCTACAGCTATTAATAACAATTGAATAAAACTAATTATACTTAAGGTAGAGCCACTGCTCTAAGCCTTTTTTCATTTGCCTCAACCTTTCAAACTCATATTCCTGAAATAAATATGCCCATTCTTAGTTGTCACTCTGAAGTATTAATTACCACCACAAAAAACTGCTCTCCGCCACAAAGAAACAAACCTTGAGCAGAAGGGACTAATTTAATCTGCTTTATATGTTAATTAAGCAAATGCTTTTCAGAGGTTATAAAGCCATATTTGGAATAAGAATGGTGGTCAAAAAGAGCAGTTCAGTCTTGTCCCAAGTCTTAAGTATTGATGAGATGTAAGAAACAAGACTTCTTCAAACTGAAGGACATTTGGTTAATGACTTTTACAGTTGTGAATGTTAAAGTTTTCACAATGTTGGTGAAATAATTCTGTACACAGGGAACAGGAAATCACTTTCCATTTTCTTTAATTTGTCTTCATTTTTTTAGACAGCCTAAGCTGAACAGTGGTCTGGATTCTGAAGTGGTTCCAGATTCGATGCTCTTCCTTTTCTCAACTGTCCCAAATAACGAAGCACCTGAAAGTTGAAACGGTATTGTTGGCCTTTCTCAAATTCTGTTCAATAATCTTAGTGGGTAAGATTTGAATTTTGAAAAGCTGTAATCACAGGAGAGTTTGAATCAATAACTGTTTTGTGACATCTTGAGTGATAGCTTGATGTTCAGTGAATCTGCGTACCTGTAATCTTGAAGTTTTCTGAACACACTGTTATCGCAGCCTGTGAAGGTGTAAATTTCAATGGATTTACCTGTCGTACTTTTTTTTTTTTTCTTTAATAACAGTTAACCCAGCACAACTTGCCTTAAGCCCTCTTTCTAGATCAATTCTTCTAGCAAAGTGCTCGGTAATTTTTCTGTCTCACTCAGGCAGCTGGCTTATTATGTTACTGGGGAAAATCACAGGTGAGAATAGGAGCCACAGTGAGGAGGGTTTGAATGCATGTCTGCCTGCAGCCTGATCTGGACATTCCTTACAGAATGAATCTGAGTATTAGACAGGCTCTGGGGGAAAACCCAGCTGTGAGGGTTCATATAGGATTGAATAAAAATTTTATCCCTGTTAATAAACCGGGACTTCATGAAGGATGACCTTTTCCTGGCCAGCTTAGGTAGTGTATCAGTTTCAGGGACTTCTCCCATCTTCACCTTTCAATTTTGTGTATGAAAAAAAAGCCAAAAAACACAAAACCCACACTTGCTAAACAGGTTCATAAATTCCCAGTACAACATCAGAACAACCAGGGGAAAAAGATTATATAAAGAGCATTGAATTACACTTGTGACCTGGTCCTATGACTATGCTTCAAATTTAGGTGTTTCTCAGTTTTTTGACCAGTACTGTAGGAATAATTTGAGACATAAAGGGAGTATCATTTTACAACGTTCCAAAACAATATTTCAGCTGGAAAATGAATGGTACCTGTAGATGCTAGAGTAAAAGACAGGCAATCCGACTATGAAAGTGTTCCTCTTTTCCGATCCCAGACAGCTGAAACAAAACAGATGTCACAAGAAAAAAAAATAAAAGGAAAAAAAGGAAAAAAAAAGTTAATCAAAATCTAAAACATATCACTAAAGAAAGAGTTCAGACAACAACAGTGATGCAGGGTCATAGACTCATACAAACTCCTTATCAAAGACTCATGTTTTCTACCTCCTGAAAAAACACAATGGAAGAAACATAAATAGCCAAATTATACCAGGAGCATAAGCATTTTTTTTAAATATTGTGAACATTTCATTAAATATCATACTGCCTTTAGGCAGTTAATAGTGGATCCTAATACAAATCTTGTGTTGCTGCTTTCAACTCCTTGATGATAGTACAATTTCTAGATATGCATTATTTACGCTGTCCTAATAGGATCTTATATTAGCATCATTAAGATGAAGAGAAGGATGCAGGTTATTTAAAGAGAGTGGGAAGAATGCTGAAGAGGAGGGAGATGCAGAGAGGGAGACAGAACTCAGTCCAACTGTTTGGAAAGGTCTACTTTGCAATATCTTACTGTTTAGACAGAATAATTGGAAAAGAAATAGCCTGGGGAGGCAAAAACAATTCTGAAGACCTTTAAGTAGAAATATATGCAATCTCTTGTACGATTGAAATGAAAATTGAAAAAACAAAAATATCATTACTGAAGTACAACTTCATCTCTTCTCTTAGGTTCTGCAAACCCATTAATATTATATCAATAATGGTGTACACTAATTATGATTAATACTAAAATTAGGAAAAAAGAGAACAGACCCTTGCTAAGACTGTGTTACTTTATTTAAATATTGCATATATAATACTAAAAGATCATGGAATCTTCAAAAGGCATAAAGTTCCTGATGGATCTCAGAAGACTGAGGCTGACTCTGCTTCCTACCCATTTCCCAGTAGAAATAATAAGCCTAAAGACCCACAGAGCTGCAGATTGTACATAGTTACCCCGATTGTTCCTGCCCCTCAAAGTAGACTGAGTACGTTTGATCAGACTCCCCTCCTTTTCAAATCTCCATAATTGCACTCTAAAACCGAACAGTATTGATGAAATGATTACCAGCAATAGCTATAGTGGTTTTGTCAAAATTAGCCTAAAATTAGGATTGAGTGATGTCAGAATGTATTTTGCACAGGAAGACATCTTCCCCTGTGTTCTTACCCCCTTTTAATTCTCAATGTGCAGAAGGAACCGTTGAAATGAAGAATGTTCTGGAAAAAAAAAACCAAAAGAAAGCAACATGTAAAGTAATTATGGCTATCTTCTTAAGTTTTTCTCACTATATTGACAATTTCTAGAATTAAAAATGTGAAAAAAGACTTTGTGAGACAGGCTCCAATGTTTAAATATTTATGTGTATTATATATCATAATATGGAAGTTTATGTAATAGATTTTAACATGTATTCTCAACGTTTTTGTTAACTTTGGATTTTTTTAACAGCCTTTTAACATTTATATTCTGAACTTTTCCTGTAAAAAAACTGAGAGTGGAAGAATTGTGATTTTCTCCCCATTGTTTTCTTCACTTTTTGCTATTGATAACTGTGTGTCTAATGCAGTCTCATAATGCTGGAAACTAGATCTTTGGGGAGAAACTCCTATCATTTAACAAGAAGTGCTAACATTGCCCATAGTAGTCCCCACACTTTGACAATAGTATAAAATGTTTGATGTGGATGTTAAAAGAGTTTCAATGTGCTCATTTTTATTCTAATAACAACCAGTCCAGGTCCAGGTCTGTGAATGATGATGCCATATTTTGTTAAACTCCTGAGCGTGAAAACCTAGATCAAGCTGACGTTGAAGCCAACAGCATCCCACAGGAGTTTCCATCAAAGATGTATTGTGCTTTATGAGGGCCATGCAACTGGCTCAAATCTCAAGCAAGAAATTGCCAGTAAGTTAAGAACAGATGTATCTAATTTTATTCTTACAGGGGGAAAATCATGGCCATTACGTTAACTAATGAGGTATTGCACATGCGCAGGTTATAGCTGTTCATCTCGCAGTTCCTATGTTTCTAACAATAGACCTTTATGTTGATTTCTCATTATGTGTGTGTCTCTATATCTATACATTATATATATATCATAAATTTCCTATTTGCTATAGTTATTTCTAAAAATAGTAGCAGGGAAAGGATACTACGTAACCTTAATACAATTTCACCTTTTATTTTACTCTCTTGTGAAAATATCTAGCCAGCAAGCTATCACCTGAAGAGCTTTGCAACCCTATCATCTTCAGGAGTGACCTTTTTTAGGGCCTGAATTTTATTATGTCCTACTTTATGGATGAGCTGCTGTTACTTCAACAACTGACAGTCTCCATGCAGGCTCGACTTTACTACAGTGAGTGCTGCCAGCTAAAGAGAAGAAAATCCCCTCCGTTAGTTCAGTATATGCAAGCTTATATTTTAACCCTTGAAAGAGTGAGCTCAACTGTGGACTGAGGTTGAGCCACTAAAGTGTTGGAAGAGCCAGCTATAAAGAATTCTCAATAATGGTATTTCTGAACATGTTTGATAATTACTTGTCAATATTATATTCTCAGTGGTTTTTTTGTTGCTGTGATTTCACTAAAATTCATAATCAAGGATTTAGCTGTCTGTTCTGCACTTGTGCTGAAGGAGAACATCTCATCATTTGATTGCACATAAGGAAAACTTGTCAAACCCACTTATATTTGTCTTTGAATGTGAAGTTTAGCATCATTATAATTACACAGGTGAACCCTTTACCAATTGACAAACAAATAATTTTAAAAGGTAAGAGAACATTTTGATTAGTGGAATTTCTTCTCTGTTCATACACTTAGCTCAGAGGTATGCTGCTTGCATCACACCATAGATGCAGAGAGTGTCCTAAAGGTCACTCCCCACAATAGCAGTAATTAATTCTTAAGGAAATATATGAGGGAATATTTTTTTAATTATATAAACAGAATGAAAGGTACTGATTTTTTTATTTCAAAATGTGGTTACCGTTGTTTTACCTTTCACTGAAAAATGGTGGTGTGTCATGGTTCAGGATTGGAATGCTTTTCATTTTCCAATCACTTGACCTCTATGTAGTTAGTGCCTCAAATTTGTTATTGCTGGCTTGTCACTGAGAATCAAATTGACCATTTCACTTCAGTGTCTAGGGGAAAGCTATTTAGTACTATGACTGATACTAGCTGACTGTCTTAATGAAGTATCAAGGACTGATTTGATGGCATTATAAGTACTACCTTCTCTACTTCTAAAGCCAGTCCTTTTATAGAGTAGTTATGCATGTGGGTATAGTGGCTCGAGAAAAAATAGGTATTAGCAAATCAACTTCTTCCTGAGAGAAGCTGAAAAAGAAATTTACATTCTATTTGTTCAGTAATTTTCTGCCAGAAGTTTGACACCAAATGAAAGCGTTATCTTTATTGGTTTTGTTTCAATGGGAGAACATTTCGTTTCTGCCTTTTGCTTTGATTTTTACCCAGAAATACACAGTGACAAAACCCCAGAAAGCAGAACAAAGCTGGTAGCTTTTGCTCAGCCCTCCAAAATGAAATGCTGTTTTGTTTTGGTTTATACTTCACCTCAAATTGTGAAACTGGAGTGAAATGAATATGTTTATTCAAATGGCTAAAAACGTGATAATGTACACAAAGCAGCAATTTTTTTTACCATAGCTAAGGTTTTTTTTTTATATATGTATAAAATAGTCTTCAAATCCTGGTTATGTAGAACTTCCATTCCCAGGATTGCCAGCACAAAAGAAGAAAATAGTGAGAGAAGGCAACATACGAACAGCAGTCTTTTAAAGGCTGGGGATCTGGAAAGGCCTGCTGTGTTGCATTATATTTGTGGATTTGAAACTGCAACATGCAGATGTATGCACATGAATAATTTTGAGCACAAGAGCTTTAATCCCCTTGTAGAAAATAGAGTCAGTCAAATGTGTAAAGTTACAACATGTATTCACGGTTTGGTGATTGAAGCTTAAGACCAAGTTCTGGGACAGTGACTTTGTTTTCAAATATCTGAAGTTTTTAGCATATGTGCATGAAAGAATAACTCTCCCGGGTCTAGGCTCTCTGTTTGCCTTCTTCCGCATACATCTGGGAAAAATGTTTTTTTTATATACTGAATTGCTTTAATACTAGAGTGAGGTATGAATTATTATTTTTGAACTCCATGGATTTTTCTACTCTAATTATAGGATTGATAGTCTCTGTGACAATACGCCTGCCATTGTGCGGGCTTGAAATGAAAGATAGAGTGAGACGGTACACAGCTCAGTAGTTGATTTCAATCTTCGATGCATTCACTAAATAATTCAGTATCACTAATGGAAATCTGATCTTAGCGCAGGAGTGGGGATGTGGGGCACTCAGTTGCCAGGGTCTGGCAGCTCAATAGCTCCAGAACGACAATGGAGCGAAAGGTGAAAAAATCTTTAAACTATTGTCGAGTTCTCCTCTTTGCTTTCCTGGAATCACGTTACATCTTCCTGGAGCTGCTGTTGCTGATGGCTAGGGAGGGCGAGAGAAAGAAATTGATATTTACAGCGTATCTGAAACAAACACAGCAAGCTCAGTCCAAGCTGACCTTTTAACTGGTGCACAAGGGGTGATGTTGGCTTTTTGAAAAATATAGTTTCGTTCTACTCAGCAGTGGGAACCAAAACAGTGAAGCGCTTCTTGGGAGAAAATTTCAAAAAGCCTTGCCCTCTGATTTTGTAGTCTGAGCTTTAGAGGCAAAATTTTTTCAAGGGCATCTCTGGAAAAAAGTGCAAACTCCTGTTGGAAGCTGATGAGATCCAAGTAACTACCTTCAGGTGGCTTGTGAAATGGCTACCTAAAAGTACTGAAAAACCCAGCTTCAGGGGGAAAATCTGGTTCTTTTCAAAATGAAAAAAAACCCCAAAACCCTCAGTGAGATGAAATTCATTATAGGTGGCTTTCTACATTTTGCCACAAACCATGTCTAATGCTGGGAGCTTCTTTTCCCAAAATTGCCTTGAACGTTCATTGATTGAATTGGGATTCTAATTGGGATCTAATACTTTTGGATTGTTTATGAGAGTTTTTGCATGTGGCATCAATCAAAAGTCCTTTTATAACTGCTTATAGCCCTAACCTTCATTTTTGCTTTTTGAAAGAAAATTCATGTATGTCTCTCTCTTTCATTAGGTTGCCAATTTTTGGTTTGGGTAGCCAAGAGGATAGATGAAAGTCGAAATCGGACTTCTACAGCCCCTGTCCATTCCTCACCTGTTTTTTGCTCAGAGTGGAACCAGCAGCTGCAAACAAATGTTGAGGATTTTAAAGATAAGTATTACTGGAAATCTGAGAAGAAATTCCCCTTCCTATGTTAGCTGTACTAGAAAAGTAATAGTCAAAAACTGTTTATTCAGTATGGAATAAGTAAGAACTGCAGTAAGAACTGCAGTAAGAACTGCAGATTAGGCTGTAGTTCCAGAGATCATATAGGAAATAAAGCATTGGCTGGAAAACAAAGTCAGGAGAGACAAAACAGCAGAGAAGTTCTGGAGGTAAGTCTCTCCAGCTTCACAGTTCTTTTAATAAGGAAAATATCCCTGTGTCAAGTAAATGGTCACAGCTTATTAATCTATCCTTTTTCTCCATGCTGCCCCGTTCTTTCCCACTAGGAACCAGCATAATAAGCGTGTTTCAGGCTGTGATTAACATGTAGTTGGTGACTTTTTCTTGACAAAAGAAGTTACATTGGTCCTTCCAAGACAGCTGTATTAACCAACTGTCTCACCTTCCTCTATGTCTTTAGGAGATTTATCTCAATAGCAAAGGTTTGGTCAAGAAATTCAAATGTTATACTCCATTAATATAAAAGGCATCAAACATAGCGGGCAATTTGGGGCAAAGAATATCTTTCTGTATTTGTACAGTGCTTGTTGCAATGGAAACCTCTGTTAAGCCTCAAGGTGCCATTGGAACAGAAATAATATTAACATTAAAACACATTTACTTTTTGTCAATTGAAAAGTGAGATAATTTCATTTTCAGTCATAGGTGCTTTAGACCATAACCTGTCCTCTGAGCAGCTGTGTTAACCTTGACTGCAGTTTTATTTTGGACTTTCTGACTCAAAGCCCAAGCTGTATCACAGAAAACTAGTTTCTGTGCGTGTAAACTCAGCTTCAGGAAATTAATTTCTGAGCTATGGAAAACTAGGTATGGAGAAAAGCTATGAGTAAATTTGGTCAAAGATTGTCCATTGACATTGGTTCTAAAATTTGGTGGAGAAACGAGGCTTCTAACTTTATGCATATCCTTGCAGAGAAGGTGAAACTTTCTGCAGAAAGTTTCCATTGTTTTCTGAAAAGCTGAAAATGTTAAGTTTTCAGTGTTTAGCTAAGACTCAGGTTTCTCTAAGGAAGGAAGAAATCTCTTAACCCTCTTCAACACAATCTGTTTTTGTTTCAATCAAGGTGAACTTACAGATCAGTTTTTGTCATCTTTCCTACTTTCTCTTTGTTACTCAGACATGATTTGAGCAACCTGGTCTAGAGGGAGGTGTCCCTGCCCATGGCAAGGGGATTGGAACTAAATGATCTTTAAGGTCCCTTCCAACTCTGTCCATTCTGTGACGGACCATCTGAAACGCGCTATTGTGGTTGTATGGACAAACTCTGAGGGGTCGAAATATCGACCACTACCAGGTGTTTTTTGATGAAAAGTGTCTTGCTCTAGATGTTCATGGTGCTTAGCACCGTGATGCCAGGATTTCCTTGAGAAGCCCTCAGGGAGGGACAAGTTACCTATCAAGGATCCATTCAGGTTGCATGCTATGAAGCATGAAGGCACACTTTACTATTGAGTGCTCATTTCCACTCGTCCAGCTGCTAGAAAGGATATTCTCTCCATCTCCAGCCGCCGCTTTAGACTGCAAATCAAAGTTGTTGTTTTAAATTACATCACTGTCATTAAATCTGCTGGTGGTGCAAATCCTGAACAGCCATGCCAGGACTAAACACATAACTGTGTGATGAAAAGAAGATGCCAAGGTGTGGATGGAAAGGAGTAGTTTACTTTACTAAGAAAGACTCCAGGTGGGTGCAATAGCCCACGCTGGGACTCGCCGCACAGTGCTTTTCATTGTCACAGATGGTAGGTGTTAGATGATGCAATGTGTACGGTGCCAGACAAATTACTTTTTTAGCTCATTCCTTGGGAAACAGGAGAAGAATCTGAACTGGATTTCCGTACAAACCTGGAGCAGGAGCTGCAAGCTGCAACCCCAGCTGAGACCCCAGCAGTCAATGGGCTCAGTCTTTCACATCAAGGTAGAGACTTGCTCTGGGGATGGGGAATTACACAGAAATTGCCTGGAGTTTGGAACGAGTCCACTCAGTTTTAAATTAAGCTGTGGATTGGGGAACACTCTAATTCAATGGATGTAATGAACCTAAAAGTTGGAAAAGCCTGCTCTTAAATGAAAGCCTTGATATATGTCCAGCAAGCACTACAACCAGAAGTGTTGAAACACCGTGACAAAAGTTGTTCTCATGGCACTTTCAGCCCAGATTGAAATGAAAAGC
>NW_015090800.1:8529435-8660327 GCF_001431845.1 Calidris pugnax | reverse complement strand
TTTTTTTTTTTTTTTTTTTTTAAATTAACAAACACTGATATTAATCTTTCCAGAATACAGATTCTAAATTGCAGCCTTTTTCAGTGTCTTGACTCAGTCATCCAAAAGAAGAAGACATCTGTAAAAATTATGATATATAAACAGAGGCCTTGAAGTCAACGACTTGGGAACGGTGGATGATTCAGGAACACCATTGCTATTGGCCAAAGGTAATTTTTATGCTTTAGATTCTTCCTTGTTACTTGTTTCTTGGGGAGATGAAGCTTTTTGATGTCAGAAATGAACTTTCTGCTGCCAGACTGTAATGCTTATTTGTAATTGTTTCAGATCTGCACTTTTGTCTTACCCAGACATATTGAACCTTCCTGTTGTTGCTTCACTTCTTTCCTAACCAATATGAGAGTTTTTGGTGGCTCTTTGACATGTATCTGCACTAGATCACAGAAACAATGCAAGGAAATAAAACCAGGTGGCTATGGGATTCCTTCGGACACAAAACAAGAGATGTTTTTTCTACTTATGTGGAGTAGAACCCTTTGGTTCTGCAGTCACAGCATTTAGTCAACACTTGATGGATTGTTTTACGGGGAGGGGAGATGGATGCTGCAAATTCAGTATATTCTCTGGTGGCTGTTTACTCACAGGAATTGTGTGCAACATCCTCTTCTGCTAGGCACAGCAGAGCTCCTTAATTGCAGGGGGTAAGTTTTTTGCTCAAGTGCTGTGGTTTGGGCTGGGCTGGGCACTAAATGAGCAAAAGATGCTCTCTTTAACCCCTCTCCTTCAAAGAGGGAGACAGAATAACAGGGAGAGAGACACTTATGGGTTGAAAAGAAATGAAACTAATGAAATATTGATAAGATAATAATATTAATAAGAAAATAATGGAACATATGCAATATATACAAAATCATTACCAAGCTCCCATCATGTCACTGGCAGGCACTGGGAAAGTCTCACAATGGACTCAGCAATGGATGGAAAATGGTTTCCAGAATGTGTGGATGAGGATCAAAGGCAGATGAACAGAGCCCTCCTCAGATGTTGAACATTGAGAAAAGAAACTGACCCCTTTGACCCATTAGCTTTTATACTGAGCATGATGCAGATGGGATGGAATACCCCATTTGTCAGTTTTGGGTCACCTGTCCTGTCCACTTCTCCTCACAGGTGTGACCCCTCTACACTTGTCCACTTCTGACTCTCAGACAGGGCATATAACAAATTGAGCTGGCCTTGGCTGTTACAGCAATAAGTATAAGAAGGAACCTCTCTGCATACCATTTCTTGGTATTAACTATAAACATCAGACCTTATCTGCTAGAAGCAGATACTGAAAAATATGCTGTTAATTTCAGAGAGCGCAGTTAGTTAGAAGAGACTCAACTGAAAAGTGAAATTACTGAAAAGATAATTGGTTCTGTTTTACCTCAAACCAGGTTTCCAGGTCTGCCACTTCTGGGAGACTTACTCAAAGCATTTCTAAGTCAGAAAATCTCTTGTTACTCTACCCACAGTTATCTTGGGGGGAAGGAAGGGACTTGCTCTTACTGAGTGACTGATTGCCTTCACAAATTGTCTTTGCTGTTCCTAGATATCTCACATCAGACAAATGCTTAACTGCACCTCCTGTTTAGTGTGAGAGATATGTTATGGCTCACCAACTGTACACAGATCTATGAGTCTGATGAACCCAAGATGGATGTGGGAGTCACCATGGGTAACCTCCCCTGAGAAGGCTCTAGGAACTGTAGAAAGCGGTCTGGATCCCAAAGCTGCAGTTTGGCAATGTGCAGATTTTGATGACAAACCTATCTGCTTACAAACCTATCTGAAGTTCTACTGCTGTGAAATACAAACACGGGCCAATTTGGTTTGGTGAGAACTTCTGGTCCAACCCCACACTCCAACCAGGGTCAACTTTGAAGTTAGGTTAAAGTGCTCAGTGTCAGATCCTTGCGTTTAGAACCATTATTTGGGTCTTATCAAGGCCTTTCTTCGGTTTATATAAAAACAAAAAGAATGAAAAAAGTACTTGCTGTCAGGAACTAGGAGGATAAATAGACAAATGGACTGTTATTGCCCACACTTTGGTAATATGAGGCAACACAAAAAGTATGTGACTTGTGAAGTCAGGGACCGAACACAGCACAGGCCCCCAAAGATAAGTTTCTTTCACTTACCCAAAGGCACCCAGGAAATAACTGTTAGAACAGAGCTGCAAGTCCCCTGGCTCCCACTACGTTAGCATCACATCTGGCAAATTTTATTGTGCTATGTGTCTCCTATTGAATTTTGTAGTTTCTCCAGTCTCTCTTGTGCTGAGGGTTGTTTCATGAACTTATGCACTTTGCTTTGAGTTGTTGGGTTTTTTTGTCCCCTGAAGCTAAAAGCTGCATCCCTATTGTGCAGAAAATAGGAAACAGATTTGTTCTTCTCAAATGTGTTGGGCCTTTAAATGGAAACTGGGAGGAGAAGGAGGGGACAGCCTGCAGCCCTGCCACATTCTTTCCATTGATACACATGACACCAGGCAAAAGTCTGATTTTGAGCCCCTAAAACAATAGATATGGAAATGTTTTCTCTTTTGTTTTGTTTTTCTTCTGTCCCTTTTAAAGTGAGCATAGTGTTGAAAAGCACTGCATAGCCTAGTCTAGGGCTCATGTCCTCTGTTAGTCCATAGAATAAGACAGAGTTGCTTACCCTACAAGTTCAAATACCAGTGTACTGGCCAACAACAACAACAAAATGGTTTTATCTCAGTGTGAACTAAGTGTAACAGTTAAAAAATGATCTGCTCCAGGGTACAGCTGTGTTCATGCTTACTTAATTGTGGCCATGGAGAAGCAGTGTGCTTGACTGGAAGAAAGAAATGCAATTTCCAGGCAAGCAGGTAAGTAATTCCTCATCTTCCTGCCACAAGGGTATGAGGTGTAGGTTCATATGCAGGTGTCGTGCCATAGATACAGTTCAGCAATCTGACTCAGGCCTCAACCACCACTGTCTTTCAGTCATTTTCTTGTCATCATATTCTTGTGTAACCATGAAATAACGGAGTTTAATGAGGTCTGGTGCAGCCACAAGACAAAAGAACAAGCTGGGCTACTGCTGTTTCTCGTGCGATTGGAGCAGGCATAATGCATGGACTGAAACTCTGGTGGCAGAGAGTGTCCAGTTTGTGTCCTACACGTACACACACACAGGCAAGCTAGGATCTAGAGCTTGAACTTGGATTCAACATTTATTTCACTTACTAATAAAAAGGAAAAAAAAAAGGGTCAATCCTGGATTTAGCTTGTCTTAACCATCAGTTTTACCACCAGTATACAGCAGGCAATAATATTGATGAAGCTTTCAGTTCTCAGATGAAATGTGCTACAGCTATTAATAACAATTGAATAAAACTAATTATACTTAAGGTAGAGCCACTGCTCTAAGCCTTTTTTCATTTGCCTCAACCTTTCAAACTCATATTCCTGAAATAAATATGCCCATTCTTAGTTGTCACTCTGAAGTATTAATTACCACCACAAAAAACTGCTCTCCGCCACAAAGAAACAAACCTTGAGCAGAAGGGACTAATTTAATCTGCTTTATATGTTAATTAAGCAAATGCTTTTCAGAGGTTATAAAGCCATATTTGGAATAAGAATGGTGGTCAAAAAGAGCAGTTCAGTCTTGTCCCAAGTCTTAAGTATTGATGAGATGTAAGAAACAAGACTTCTTCAAACTGAAGGACATTTGGTTAATGACTTTTACAGTTGTGAATGTTAAAGTTTTCACAATGTTGGTGAAATAATTCTGTACACAGGGAACAGGAAATCACTTTCCATTTTCTTTAATTTGTCTTCATTTTTTTAGACAGCCTAAGCTGAACAGTGGTCTGGATTCTGAAGTGGTTCCAGATTCGATGCTCTTCCTTTTCTCAACTGTCCCAAATAACGAAGCACCTGAAAGTTGAAACGGTATTGTTGGCCTTTCTCAAATTCTGTTCAATAATCTTAGTGGGTAAGATTTGAATTTTGAAAAGCTGTAATCACAGGAGAGTTTGAATCAATAACTGTTTTGTGACATCTTGAGTGATAGCTTGATGTTCAGTGAATCTGCGTACCTGTAATCTTGAAGTTTTCTGAACACACTGTTATCGCAGCCTGTGAAGGTGTAAATTTCAATGGATTTACCTGTCGTACTTTTTTTTTTTTTCTTTAATAACAGTTAACCCAGCACAACTTGCCTTAAGCCCTCTTTCTAGATCAATTCTTCTAGCAAAGTGCTCGGTAATTTTTCTGTCTCACTCAGGCAGCTGGCTTATTATGTTACTGGGGAAAATCACAGGTGAGAATAGGAGCCACAGTGAGGAGGGTTTGAATGCATGTCTGCCTGCAGCCTGATCTGGACATTCCTTACAGAATGAATCTGAGTATTAGACAGGCTCTGGGGGAAAACCCAGCTGTGAGGGTTCATATAGGATTGAATAAAAATTTTATCCCTGTTAATAAACCGGGACTTCATGAAGGATGACCTTTTCCTGGCCAGCTTAGGTAGTGTATCAGTTTCAGGGACTTCTCCCATCTTCACCTTTCAATTTTGTGTATGAAAAAAAAGCCAAAAAACACAAAACCCACACTTGCTAAACAGGTTCATAAATTCCCAGTACAACATCAGAACAACCAGGGGAAAAAGATTATATAAAGAGCATTGAATTACACTTGTGACCTGGTCCTATGACTATGCTTCAAATTTAGGTGTTTCTCAGTTTTTTGACCAGTACTGTAGGAATAATTTGAGACATAAAGGGAGTATCATTTTACAACGTTCCAAAACAATATTTCAGCTGGAAAATGAATGGTACCTGTAGATGCTAGAGTAAAAGACAGGCAATCCGACTATGAAAGTGTTCCTCTTTTCCGATCCCAGACAGCTGAAACAAAACAGATGTCACAAGAAAAAAAAATAAAAGGAAAAAAAGGAAAAAAAAAGTTAATCAAAATCTAAAACATATCACTAAAGAAAGAGTTCAGACAACAACAGTGATGCAGGGTCATAGACTCATACAAACTCCTTATCAAAGACTCATGTTTTCTACCTCCTGAAAAAACACAATGGAAGAAACATAAATAGCCAAATTATACCAGGAGCATAAGCATTTTTTTTAAATATTGTGAACATTTCATTAAATATCATACTGCCTTTAGGCAGTTAATAGTGGATCCTAATACAAATCTTGTGTTGCTGCTTTCAACTCCTTGATGATAGTACAATTTCTAGATATGCATTATTTACGCTGTCCTAATAGGATCTTATATTAGCATCATTAAGATGAAGAGAAGGATGCAGGTTATTTAAAGAGAGTGGGAAGAATGCTGAAGAGGAGGGAGATGCAGAGAGGGAGACAGAACTCAGTCCAACTGTTTGGAAAGGTCTACTTTGCAATATCTTACTGTTTAGACAGAATAATTGGAAAAGAAATAGCCTGGGGAGGCAAAAACAATTCTGAAGACCTTTAAGTAGAAATATATGCAATCTCTTGTACGATTGAAATGAAAATTGAAAAAACAAAAATATCATTACTGAAGTACAACTTCATCTCTTCTCTTAGGTTCTGCAAACCCATTAATATTATATCAATAATGGTGTACACTAATTATGATTAATACTAAAATTAGGAAAAAAGAGAACAGACCCTTGCTAAGACTGTGTTACTTTATTTAAATATTGCATATATAATACTAAAAGATCATGGAATCTTCAAAAGGCATAAAGTTCCTGATGGATCTCAGAAGACTGAGGCTGACTCTGCTTCCTACCCATTTCCCAGTAGAAATAATAAGCCTAAAGACCCACAGAGCTGCAGATTGTACATAGTTACCCCGATTGTTCCTGCCCCTCAAAGTAGACTGAGTACGTTTGATCAGACTCCCCTCCTTTTCAAATCTCCATAATTGCACTCTAAAACCGAACAGTATTGATGAAATGATTACCAGCAATAGCTATAGTGGTTTTGTCAAAATTAGCCTAAAATTAGGATTGAGTGATGTCAGAATGTATTTTGCACAGGAAGACATCTTCCCCTGTGTTCTTACCCCCTTTTAATTCTCAATGTGCAGAAGGAACCGTTGAAATGAAGAATGTTCTGGAAAAAAAAAACCAAAAGAAAGCAACATGTAAAGTAATTATGGCTATCTTCTTAAGTTTTTCTCACTATATTGACAATTTCTAGAATTAAAAATGTGAAAAAAGACTTTGTGAGACAGGCTCCAATGTTTAAATATTTATGTGTATTATATATCATAATATGGAAGTTTATGTAATAGATTTTAACATGTATTCTCAACGTTTTTGTTAACTTTGGATTTTTTTAACAGCCTTTTAACATTTATATTCTGAACTTTTCCTGTAAAAAAACTGAGAGTGGAAGAATTGTGATTTTCTCCCCATTGTTTTCTTCACTTTTTGCTATTGATAACTGTGTGTCTAATGCAGTCTCATAATGCTGGAAACTAGATCTTTGGGGAGAAACTCCTATCATTTAACAAGAAGTGCTAACATTGCCCATAGTAGTCCCCACACTTTGACAATAGTATAAAATGTTTGATGTGGATGTTAAAAGAGTTTCAATGTGCTCATTTTTATTCTAATAACAACCAGTCCAGGTCCAGGTCTGTGAATGATGATGCCATATTTTGTTAAACTCCTGAGCGTGAAAACCTAGATCAAGCTGACGTTGAAGCCAACAGCATCCCACAGGAGTTTCCATCAAAGATGTATTGTGCTTTATGAGGGCCATGCAACTGGCTCAAATCTCAAGCAAGAAATTGCCAGTAAGTTAAGAACAGATGTATCTAATTTTATTCTTACAGGGGGAAAATCATGGCCATTACGTTAACTAATGAGGTATTGCACATGCGCAGGTTATAGCTGTTCATCTCGCAGTTCCTATGTTTCTAACAATAGACCTTTATGTTGATTTCTCATTATGTGTGTGTCTCTATATCTATACATTATATATATATCATAAATTTCCTATTTGCTATAGTTATTTCTAAAAATAGTAGCAGGGAAAGGATACTACGTAACCTTAATACAATTTCACCTTTTATTTTACTCTCTTGTGAAAATATCTAGCCAGCAAGCTATCACCTGAAGAGCTTTGCAACCCTATCATCTTCAGGAGTGACCTTTTTTAGGGCCTGAATTTTATTATGTCCTACTTTATGGATGAGCTGCTGTTACTTCAACAACTGACAGTCTCCATGCAGGCTCGACTTTACTACAGTGAGTGCTGCCAGCTAAAGAGAAGAAAATCCCCTCCGTTAGTTCAGTATATGCAAGCTTATATTTTAACCCTTGAAAGAGTGAGCTCAACTGTGGACTGAGGTTGAGCCACTAAAGTGTTGGAAGAGCCAGCTATAAAGAATTCTCAATAATGGTATTTCTGAACATGTTTGATAATTACTTGTCAATATTATATTCTCAGTGGTTTTTTTGTTGCTGTGATTTCACTAAAATTCATAATCAAGGATTTAGCTGTCTGTTCTGCACTTGTGCTGAAGGAGAACATCTCATCATTTGATTGCACATAAGGAAAACTTGTCAAACCCACTTATATTTGTCTTTGAATGTGAAGTTTAGCATCATTATAATTACACAGGTGAACCCTTTACCAATTGACAAACAAATAATTTTAAAAGGTAAGAGAACATTTTGATTAGTGGAATTTCTTCTCTGTTCATACACTTAGCTCAGAGGTATGCTGCTTGCATCACACCATAGATGCAGAGAGTGTCCTAAAGGTCACTCCCCACAATAGCAGTAATTAATTCTTAAGGAAATATATGAGGGAATATTTTTTTAATTATATAAACAGAATGAAAGGTACTGATTTTTTTATTTCAAAATGTGGTTACCGTTGTTTTACCTTTCACTGAAAAATGGTGGTGTGTCATGGTTCAGGATTGGAATGCTTTTCATTTTCCAATCACTTGACCTCTATGTAGTTAGTGCCTCAAATTTGTTATTGCTGGCTTGTCACTGAGAATCAAATTGACCATTTCACTTCAGTGTCTAGGGGAAAGCTATTTAGTACTATGACTGATACTAGCTGACTGTCTTAATGAAGTATCAAGGACTGATTTGATGGCATTATAAGTACTACCTTCTCTACTTCTAAAGCCAGTCCTTTTATAGAGTAGTTATGCATGTGGGTATAGTGGCTCGAGAAAAAATAGGTATTAGCAAATCAACTTCTTCCTGAGAGAAGCTGAAAAAGAAATTTACATTCTATTTGTTCAGTAATTTTCTGCCAGAAGTTTGACACCAAATGAAAGCGTTATCTTTATTGGTTTTGTTTCAATGGGAGAACATTTCGTTTCTGCCTTTTGCTTTGATTTTTACCCAGAAATACACAGTGACAAAACCCCAGAAAGCAGAACAAAGCTGGTAGCTTTTGCTCAGCCCTCCAAAATGAAATGCTGTTTTGTTTTGGTTTATACTTCACCTCAAATTGTGAAACTGGAGTGAAATGAATATGTTTATTCAAATGGCTAAAAACGTGATAATGTACACAAAGCAGCAATTTTTTTTACCATAGCTAAGGTTTTTTTTTTATATATGTATAAAATAGTCTTCAAATCCTGGTTATGTAGAACTTCCATTCCCAGGATTGCCAGCACAAAAGAAGAAAATAGTGAGAGAAGGCAACATACGAACAGCAGTCTTTTAAAGGCTGGGGATCTGGAAAGGCCTGCTGTGTTGCATTATATTTGTGGATTTGAAACTGCAACATGCAGATGTATGCACATGAATAATTTTGAGCACAAGAGCTTTAATCCCCTTGTAGAAAATAGAGTCAGTCAAATGTGTAAAGTTACAACATGTATTCACGGTTTGGTGATTGAAGCTTAAGACCAAGTTCTGGGACAGTGACTTTGTTTTCAAATATCTGAAGTTTTTAGCATATGTGCATGAAAGAATAACTCTCCCGGGTCTAGGCTCTCTGTTTGCCTTCTTCCGCATACATCTGGGAAAAATGTTTTTTTTATATACTGAATTGCTTTAATACTAGAGTGAGGTATGAATTATTATTTTTGAACTCCATGGATTTTTCTACTCTAATTATAGGATTGATAGTCTCTGTGACAATACGCCTGCCATTGTGCGGGCTTGAAATGAAAGATAGAGTGAGACGGTACACAGCTCAGTAGTTGATTTCAATCTTCGATGCATTCACTAAATAATTCAGTATCACTAATGGAAATCTGATCTTAGCGCAGGAGTGGGGATGTGGGGCACTCAGTTGCCAGGGTCTGGCAGCTCAATAGCTCCAGAACGACAATGGAGCGAAAGGTGAAAAAATCTTTAAACTATTGTCGAGTTCTCCTCTTTGCTTTCCTGGAATCACGTTACATCTTCCTGGAGCTGCTGTTGCTGATGGCTAGGGAGGGCGAGAGAAAGAAATTGATATTTACAGCGTATCTGAAACAAACACAGCAAGCTCAGTCCAAGCTGACCTTTTAACTGGTGCACAAGGGGTGATGTTGGCTTTTTGAAAAATATAGTTTCGTTCTACTCAGCAGTGGGAACCAAAACAGTGAAGCGCTTCTTGGGAGAAAATTTCAAAAAGCCTTGCCCTCTGATTTTGTAGTCTGAGCTTTAGAGGCAAAATTTTTTCAAGGGCATCTCTGGAAAAAAGTGCAAACTCCTGTTGGAAGCTGATGAGATCCAAGTAACTACCTTCAGGTGGCTTGTGAAATGGCTACCTAAAAGTACTGAAAAACCCAGCTTCAGGGGGAAAATCTGGTTCTTTTCAAAATGAAAAAAAACCCCAAAACCCTCAGTGAGATGAAATTCATTATAGGTGGCTTTCTACATTTTGCCACAAACCATGTCTAATGCTGGGAGCTTCTTTTCCCAAAATTGCCTTGAACGTTCATTGATTGAATTGGGATTCTAATTGGGATCTAATACTTTTGGATTGTTTATGAGAGTTTTTGCATGTGGCATCAATCAAAAGTCCTTTTATAACTGCTTATAGCCCTAACCTTCATTTTTGCTTTTTGAAAGAAAATTCATGTATGTCTCTCTCTTTCATTAGGTTGCCAATTTTTGGTTTGGGTAGCCAAGAGGATAGATGAAAGTCGAAATCGGACTTCTACAGCCCCTGTCCATTCCTCACCTGTTTTTTGCTCAGAGTGGAACCAGCAGCTGCAAACAAATGTTGAGGATTTTAAAGATAAGTATTACTGGAAATCTGAGAAGAAATTCCCCTTCCTATGTTAGCTGTACTAGAAAAGTAATAGTCAAAAACTGTTTATTCAGTATGGAATAAGTAAGAACTGCAGTAAGAACTGCAGTAAGAACTGCAGATTAGGCTGTAGTTCCAGAGATCATATAGGAAATAAAGCATTGGCTGGAAAACAAAGTCAGGAGAGACAAAACAGCAGAGAAGTTCTGGAGGTAAGTCTCTCCAGCTTCACAGTTCTTTTAATAAGGAAAATATCCCTGTGTCAAGTAAATGGTCACAGCTTATTAATCTATCCTTTTTCTCCATGCTGCCCCGTTCTTTCCCACTAGGAACCAGCATAATAAGCGTGTTTCAGGCTGTGATTAACATGTAGTTGGTGACTTTTTCTTGACAAAAGAAGTTACATTGGTCCTTCCAAGACAGCTGTATTAACCAACTGTCTCACCTTCCTCTATGTCTTTAGGAGATTTATCTCAATAGCAAAGGTTTGGTCAAGAAATTCAAATGTTATACTCCATTAATATAAAAGGCATCAAACATAGCGGGCAATTTGGGGCAAAGAATATCTTTCTGTATTTGTACAGTGCTTGTTGCAATGGAAACCTCTGTTAAGCCTCAAGGTGCCATTGGAACAGAAATAATATTAACATTAAAACACATTTACTTTTTGTCAATTGAAAAGTGAGATAATTTCATTTTCAGTCATAGGTGCTTTAGACCATAACCTGTCCTCTGAGCAGCTGTGTTAACCTTGACTGCAGTTTTATTTTGGACTTTCTGACTCAAAGCCCAAGCTGTATCACAGAAAACTAGTTTCTGTGTGTGTAAACTCAGCTTCAGGAAATTAATTTCTGAGCTATGGAAAACTAGGTATGGAGAAAAGCTATGAGTAAATTTGGTCAAAGATTGTCCATTGACATTGGTTCTAAAATTTGGTGGAGAAACGAGGCTTCTAACTTTATGCATATCCTTGCAGAGAAGGTGAAACTTTCTGCAGAAAGTTTCCATTGTTTTCTGAAAAGCTGAAAATGTTAAGTTTTCAGTGTTTAGCTAAGACTCAGGTTTCTCTAAGGAAGGAAGAAATCTCTTAACCCTCTTCAACACAATCTGTTTTTGTTTCAATCAAGGTGAACTTACAGATCAGTTTTTGTCATCTTTCCTACTTTCTCTTTGTTACTCAGACATGATTTGAGCAACCTGGTCTAGAGGGAGGTGTCCCTGCCCATGGCAAGGGGATTGGAACTAAATGATCTTTAAGGTCCCTTCCAACTCTGTCCATTCTGTGACGGACCATCTGAAACGCGCTATTGTGGTTGTATGGACAAACTCTGAGGGGTCGAAATATCGACCACTACCAGGTGTTTTTTGATGAAAAGTGTCTTGCTCTAGATGTTCATGGTGCTTAGCACCGTGATGCCAGGATTTCCTTGAGAAGCCCTCAGGGAGGGACAAGTTACCTATCAAGGATCCATTCAGGTTGCATGCTATGAAGCATGAAGGCACACTTTACTATTGAGTGCTCATTTCCACTCGTCCAGCTGCTAGAAAGGATATTCTCTCCATCTCCAGCCGCCGCTTTAGACTGCAAATCAAAGTTGTTGTTTTAAATTACATCACTGTCATTAAATCTGCTGGTGGTGCAAATCCTGAACAGCCATGCCAGGACTAAACACATAACTGTGTGATGAAAAGAAGATGCCAAGGTGTGGATGGAAAGGAGTAGTTTACTTTACTAAGAAAGACTCCAGGTGGGTGCAATAGCCCACGCTGGGACTCGCCGCACAGTGCTTTTCATTGTCACAGATGGTAGGTGTTAGATGATGCAATGTGTACGGTGCCAGACAAATTACTTTTTTAGCTCATTCCTTGGGAAACAGGAGAAGAATCTGAACTGGATTTCCGTACAAACCTGGAGCAGGAGCTGCAAGCTGCAACCCCAGCTGAGACCCCAGCAGTCAATGGGCTCAGTCTTTCACATCAAGGTAGAGACTTGCTCTGGGGATGGGGAATTACACAGAAATTGCCTGGAGTTTGGAACGAGTCCACTCAGTTTTAAATTAAGCTGTGGATTGGGGAACACTCTAATTCAATGGATGTAATGAACCTAAAAGTTGGAAAAGCCTGCTCTTAAATGAAAGCCTTGATATATGTCCAGCAAGCACTACAACCAGAAGTGTTGAAACACCGTGACAAAAGTTGTTCTCATGGCACTTTCAGCCCAGATTGAAATGAAAAGCTGGGGTTTTTCTTTTTTTCCTTTTTTTTTTTTTTTTTTTTTTTTTTTTTTTTTTTTTTTTGTTTATTCCACCCCCCCTCCAGCAGCATGTCCAGTCCAACACTGCCGCAGGCTTCGGGGCAAGCTGGAAGTCAGAGAGGCTAAAAAGTTAGAGCTCCCCAAACTCTGACAGCCAAAGGCAACTTGGGCAAACACTGTGTTTGTGCTTGGAAAGGCAGCTGAAGCTGCGGGGAGTCCCCGCACCAGCCGGGGAGGGTGGGTGCTGTGAGGTGTCCCCCCACCCCTCGCTCTCGGGCTTCGTGCCGTGATAAAGAGGGGGGGAAGCCGCCTTACGAGCCCGTTACCGGTCGGGGGCCCGTGCCTCCCGGTGGGAGCACTGAGCTGCCGCCGAGCCCCCCCTCCGGTCCCGTCCCATCCCATCCCGCCCCCTCGCCACCCTCCTCCCCGCACCGTCCCGCGTCCCCCCGCAGTGGGGGCGAGGCTGCCCCGCGAGTGACCCGCCCCGTCGGGCGCGCCCCCGCGGTACATCACATGAAGCGGGGCGGGGGGGGGACAGCGCGGCCGCTCGCTCTGCCCCGCCGCCCTCCTCTCGCCGCCAACACCGGGCTCTGCCGAGTCAAAGCGCGGATCGGGTTCCTCTGCCTCCGGTATAAAAATCTCGGCCAGAAATCTCCGGCGGGAGAGAGAGAGAGAGAGGAGGAGCGGGGCGGGCGGCGGCGGGCGAGCCCGTCCGTGGGGAAGCGAAGGGACGCGCTGCGGCGGCGGCGGCAGCAGCAACGACAGTAGCAGCCGCTGCTCACCGGGGACACCCGCGGCTCGCCCCTCTCAGCTGCGGGAGAAGAGCTGGTTTTGACGCCCGAAGTAAGTCCGAGGGGGCGGCGGGGGCTCCCGGGGTCCGTCGGAGGGATGGAGCCCCGCGCTCCTCAAGGGGAGGGTGGCAAACGCTGTACCCCCCCGCTCCTCCCAGCCCTGTCTCGGCTTCGGGGGGACTCGTCCCAGCCCCGGGTGGCTCCGTAGCCCCGGCCACATCTCGCCTCCGTGGGACCAGCGGGGTGGTGGGGGGCTCTTGCTGCCCCGCAGACGGGGGGTGAGGTCTGGGGGTGCCCGGGAACAGAAACGGGGTGGCGGTGGTGGGGGTCCCCGCCGGTCCCCGGGGCGGTGGGCATCCTGCTCGGGGTGGCGGCGGTGGGGTCGGTACCGGGGAGCGATAAAAAGTCAAGGCGGGGTGAGGAAGAGGAGAGGTGGCGGTGGGGGACAGGAGCCAGCGGGGAAGGGAGGCAGGAGTCCTCGGGCTGGTCCGTTTCGAGAGGACAAAAGGGCAGCGGAGTGACCTCAGAGCGACAAACCCCCTGCAGGTCCCGGTTGCCCTGTGCCAGGAACGTCCCAGCAGAGACTCGGGATAATGAGGTTAGATTGTACCCTCAAACCTAGCACTTTCACTGATGTTTTTCTTGGGACTTAGACGTCTCTCTCCCTAGTTTTTGGTGGAACAACTGAATCAAGCAAGTGCTGATAGATGCGTTTAAAACTGCCATCCTTAGTTTGTTTCTTCGACTTCCTCTGAAGGGATGGGTTGGGAGAAAATCTGAGTTAATGATGGTAAAAACAGTTTCCTCCTGGTGAGCGTACACACTATTCTGCAAATGTGTTATGGTCTCCAACGTTGATGCTTCTAACTCCTTGCCCTCCTTTATCCTCTCCTCTTTAAAAGTAGAGCTTGTTATAGGGGAAAGGTAGTCTTTGGGAGCTCATCTACTCCCTTTTCCATGTACCAGTTGGCTGTCATACACTTTTCTCTTCTACACCACAAGTGTTTTGCCTTGGTGGTGAATATCTAGCTTAGTGGTACGCGCTGAAGCTGGATTCTAGGTTGTAAGCCCTAGAGACTAGTTGGTTCTTAGGAGCATGGTGGACATGTTTGCAACATGCATTAAATCTTTCTGTGCAAGATAACCCTGCAGCTATGGGTAATGGTAGGGTTTTTTAACTAGATGGTGTTTGCTCTAAATGACTTGTATGACAGTGGAAGAACGCTTTACCGGTGGCTCATCAACTCTTGAACTCTCTGCCCTTTCCTTGTTTTCCCCTTGGGGCTTGATTGTTCTGAGGTTTTAGCAAAGTTCAAGTTTTTGGAAAAGAAATAGACTTGAGTGTGTAACTGCTTGTGTTAGGGAGGAGGAGGAGGGAAGGGATGGAGAGAGAGAGACGGGAAGGATATGGGAGAAGTTGTTATAAAGAAATGCCTTTTACATTTTCTGGCCAGTGTGCTTGAGCTGGTCTACAAGGCAAAATTTATAGGGTATTTTTCTGTGTATTTCTGTTTCCTCCCTGCAAAGACACATGAATTTAGAAAAAGAAAAAAAAAAAAAAAGTCTGAACTTTTGATCAAGAGAAATGGTCTGAAGGGAAAAAGGAACCTGCATATTTGTGACAAAATTTGCTAATTGCTATCGTAATGAAAATTTGGAAGTGAATGGAGAGGGTACTTCATTGGAGAAGACAAACCAAAAAAAACCCCCAGCAACAAAAAATCTGCTGCATAGTTTAGTGACTCTCCCTAAATGGAAAGAAAGCAGGGGTTTAATATACCCCTGTCTCCAGGCTAAGCTAAACTCTTTGGTGACTTATTACTTATGAAGCTTTGGATGAAATTGAAGGACAGAAACTTATTGAATTTAGCGTGCTCTGGAGCAGGCTCTTAGGTGGAAGAAAGAGAAGCCAGGAACACATCTTTTTTTTAACAAACGGCAAATCTTTGTTTATCGTGTAGAAGTAGCCTAAGAAAAACAGACTTTTTGCAATTATCCAGATGTCTATCACCAGTTATTTGAGACGCAGTCTGTGGCTGATATGTCCTTGCCAGCAGAAGGTTGGTCTTACTATAGTATTACAAACCGTAGTGCTGCTATCCCAGTGCCATATGCTTGTGTTCCTCTACGCCCATATTGACACCGAGGACACTTTAGAAGCTTATCTTATTCCTGACACAACTGTACTGATGGATGTTTTGTGTAGATTCATCTTTCTGTCACTAATGTGAATATTATTACTCAGCTGACTTTCCACAGTCGCGGCTCCAGCAAGGTATTTCCCTGACAAATCCTATGTTTCTTCTTAATTGTTCTGGGAACGGTTGTTCCTGAGTCCTCAGATAACAATTAAAAATAATCTTTTACAGGAGCCCTGAAAACGCACTCCTTTAAATCACGCTCTATTTTATTTTAGTGTGGTTTTGCACCAGGGAAGTGTTTATTTATTTATCAAGTGTTACAATGTAACAAGTGTTTCAGCCTAAGACTGAGGCATTAGGGATGGACCTGGCGTTGCTCACTCAACCTCCAGCTCTGTTCAGGCCCCCCTCATTACGCACACTCCCAACCATGGGGTTTTCTGTGGGAACTGGTTTTTAACAATGTGCGCTTTGCTTCGATATTTACAACCTCTCGCTGATCAGTGTATCAAAAGCATTTTCATTTAGAGGATTCATTTCAGGACTTTAATTGAGGAAACCTCTTTGTTTCAAGCCTCTATAATAAACCATTCAAAATGCTGTCTTTGAACGAACTAGGTCACTGTAACGCGCGCACACACAGAGTGATTCTCATCTGCTTAGGGTAGCCGGCATTCGGTCGACCCATATCCCTGGTGAGCTTGTCCCTGATTTATCCTTCTTGGACTGGCTCGTTCACAGGGAGCTTATGCTGAAAATTCACTGCTGGAGGTCGTTCTCCATTCTTGGCATCTCTGGCAGCCTTAAGCTTAAATTGCAGCCTCATTTTCTATCCAATCAATACCACTCTTATGTCGCTGAGTTTCCATGGTGCCCCCAATCTTCTGTCTACATATTGATGTCTGACAGCGGGAATAGCATTCTGTGTCGCTATATATACTTACTAAACCTGTCAAAACTATTTAAGGTCTGTCGCACTAATTTATATCCATATCCTGATATTATTTGTATCTGTTGAGCTTTGACTGATGGAACTCGCTGCACTAAGGAATCAGCCCCAACAATGCACTCCAGGGATGGCTCGAGGGATGGACGTTTTGAGAAAGGGGAAAAGACTCTCTTCTAGAGTAGCTGGGGTAGTCTAGAATCCTTTGAGCACAATAGAGTCATTTTGAAAAAACCCAAGTCTCAATGGCTCCAAGTTAATGCTTTGGAAATCATTCTCCATTGTGCTTCTCTGAATACACAGAGGGTCCTCTCCGATGGAGCCGTGGAGAGGAAAATAGAAAAGTGGGCATTGTCAAGTGTTCAGTGTGCATTTGAGGAGAGTTAGGGGAAATTTGAGTCAGTTGTCTCCCATCAACTTTCTTCAGCAGAAGCACTGCGGAAAAATGAAATTAAAGGAGCGAGCAACGTCTTCTGTAATGGGGATGTTTGTGTTTTACCACAATAACCCACAGAGCATTGTAGTTGTGTAAGAAACGGTATGGCAGTTGTCTCTGTAGATTGACACAGCAGCAGCTAAACAAGATGAGAAAAGGCGTATCTTCCGTATGTCATTAACTTCCAAGGGACTGATACCTGTCATTTGTGCCAACACTACATAAAGACTAGTAGAGGTTTTTTTAGTTTAAATATGCTTTGCAAACCGTTGATCTTGTATCAAACAGTTGGTCATCAGCTGGAGAAACTCTTTAATCTCACTACCTTTAACATGAGCTTGATCCAACCCATGAAATAAGAGTTGGCAGCTCCTGTTGGAATTTGCTGCTTATAATTTTGTTTGCTCAGAGTTGCCAGAAGAACTGATTTTGTGATGCCAAGTTCATTAATACTTTTCAGACCCTCTTTAGGCTCCTACAGTCTTTTCACTAGTGAGAAGTAAGTACTTTTAAGACTTAAAAGGCCCTTTTGCAGGTGGTGTTTGATGTAGTGGTATTAAAGTAGTTCAGTTTAAGTTTTAGGCAATGGCTTACCTCATCATGGTGGAAAGGGTCAGTGGGACTTTACAAACTAGACGCTCTCTTGGCCAATATGTCTCACCTTATTTTATTCCAGGGAATAGAGTTACTGAACCATTTAAAATATTTGGCTCTACCTCCTGCAGTGGCACCATGATGATTTTTTTTTTTTTTTTTTTAACTTTTCTCATTTCCTTGCTTGCTTACATGTGTGGGAGTGACTCTTTTTAAAAACTGCAGTCATCCTGCAGACTGCTTTTTAATGTCTTTCAGACCGAAGGTTGAGAGAACACAGCTGTTGGCAGTTTCATGGGAGATGAGAAGGGGGAATGTGAATATAATAAAGAGCTAGATATATTACTGATGCAGCCAGGTGATTTCCACCCCCACTGTCCCTCCACTCCAAAAAGTCTCTGCCCTTCTTTACCTTCCCAGAATAGCAGATTCTGATTTCAATGTGGATAACCTCTGGAGGTGAGGAGTAAAGCTGACTATGGCTGAGGCAAAACCCAGTTTCATTACATTAAGAAAAATGTATTAATATGTTAATTGGGGCCCTAGGAGCATGTTGCTTGGCAAGTGCCATTGATGGTATGGCAGCTACAACAGAGGGGTAAAGAATTTTAGAGTAGAAGAGCATTTCAGGAGTTGGGTATTTTCTGATAAAAATAGTCTCTGAAAATAAATAGTGCTTGGGGCTCCAGTCCACTGCCATTTAGTAAACTGGAAAGTTCAATTTGAAACAGGACCTTTCTCCTCTGAGGCCTGCCAGCACTATTTCAGAGCTCATTAAATGTTTCACGGGAGTGTTAGAAAAATCTTCCTTCCTCATTAATTGTGGCTTGGACCTTGTAAACATCCCCTACTTAGTTGTAGATGATATTATCATCAAGTACCTGTGGGGAGGGAAGAGAAAGGGGAAATTCTTTAATACCTCAGTCCAAATGCTTGGTTTGATACTGGCCCTCTGCTAGCTAACAGTGTAAACAAAATAGAATTTTTGCCATCTTCAAAATATTTCTGGAACAACTCACTGTCTGTACAAGTTCTCTTCCCTGGAGTAAAACCAGACAGAACAACTTGGAGGGAAGAGGATGCTGGATGGGCTCTTCTTTCCTTCAGCAAGCTTCTCTTTACACACCCAGGCTGTTGCTCTGTTGTCTTAGTGGGACTGGTCCAGGTGGCAGTGGAGACTGGCACGGCACTAGGGATGCTGACAACGAGGTGGACGTAGCCTGTTTCTGAGGCTTGACTGCAAAGTTGTTCTTGATCTTCTGAGCTCATTACAGCAAATAGACAACTCTGCTGTTGTCTTCACCATCTGACTTTGCTACCTGCACCTGCCTGTTGCTTTAGGCTGTTCCTAAGGGTTAGAAAGGTAAAAAGCAAATAATCACGCTCTATGGGTATATAAGAAAGGAGGAATTCCCTGTGCATTGACACAAGCAGTAAATATATAGCTATCTGTGGAAGTCAGAATGTCCCTGTCTGATTGCAAGCAATGAAAACGACTGAACTGGCTTCTCAGATTCAGTTACATTAAGTATCAGGCACAAAACCTGTTTTGTTCTTGGGTTTTGTTTCTCAGAGCCACGTGAACATTGGCATTAGTTTCATAACCGACTAAAGATGATGTGACTACTGCATTTAAGGCTTCCTTGTTTCGACTGGATCACTAGTACAACAGATTTATTTATATATGTATTTATTTTTTTTAGCTATACTTCTCACATATCATGTATCTCAAAGTGCAAAAGAGCCTTAGTAGTGCAGTGCAAATGTATGCGCCCATCTGCAGCCAGCAACAGAAGGCTCACAGTCTGGAGCATCTTTGCCTCCGTGACAGGAGCATCCAAAATGTACTTAATACTGTGTGTAGGTAGTTCTCATATCAAAAACTTAATATTTAAAAATAACTATTTTACAGGTGTTTTGTCTTTTTTTTGTTTGTTTGGGTTTTTTTTGTTTGGTTGGTTTTTTTTACAGGTTTGCAGCATGCAAGCAACAGTGGGAATGGCCATTTGCCCATTTTAACATTTCTGTGATGCTCTTCTATGCACTTTGTTAGACGATTATGGATGGATGTCTTAAAGGTCTACTGTCTTTGAAAGTGACATAGAAATACGTCACTTTCATATTCCTTTGAAAGGGACTTAGAAATAAGAAAGGGGGCAGCTCTAATATGGTGCTGTCTCTGCAGTGTTATGGCACTACAAGGTCACGCTTTCCTTTTGGACAATGGAACTTCTTCCATTTCCATATTGAGATCTTTTTCAGCTCTCTAAGAATCATATTCTTCCTGTCAAACAGAGATTAATACTAAACTAGGCACACATCCTCCAACCATTATTCAGGCAAAGTTAATGCTTCAGCAAGAGCTTCATCCTAGTAAGGACTATAGAATTCAGCCTAAGATTTAGAAAGGGTACCCACCCCTTTGTTTTGGTGACAAATTCTTCAAAAATAGACACAAATGAGTTATAATCTGGTAAACGGTTGTGACTCTTCTTACACTTCTTGCAGTAGAATGTCATTACTTTCATTGAAAGTGCCTTTGGAGTGAAGCGCCTTTTAATAAATTAAAGATAAATCAAGAGATTGTTCTGATACTCTGCTTAATTCTGGTAGGAAAACACGCTTCCTTTAGTTTGAACAATAAAAATTACATCTTCAGAAGTAGCCTCCCAACTCCCACTATATTTAACAGAAGTAGAACTTGTTCTACCTAGGGTGATTTCTGCTGAAAACCCAGTCTTCTATGGTAGTGGCTTAGCTTTCCTTCTGGTGCTGACGAAAGGCCCCTGAGATGCTCTGATTGCTTCCCAGTAGCTTGTGCCACCTGACTGCCTGATTGTTTGCTTGGATTGCTGCCTTCCCAGAGGTCACAAAGCTGTTTTTGTTTGTGCAAGAGTCACTTGCTTTTATTAGAAGCCTGCCTGGGTGCAGCTGATATGCAGTAGGGACTGAGGGGTAGGAAAAAAAATAAAATCTAAGGCCAACAGATAGGATTTTCAGAAATCTTCTGAAAATACTGCAAGCTTTGATTAAGGAACTTGATGTCATTTCTCTTATTAAATCCTCACTTTCCTAAGCTGTCCCTTCAGCCCATGTTTCTTGTCTGATTTGCGTGTTGTCAGATGCTTTTGCTAATCTCTGTAGTTGATGCTTGCTTAAGTGATTATTTGGCAGAAGCGTGTGAGCGGGCGTGTGTGTGATTGCCGTTGGCATGGCACTTAGGATGATATGGCATTAGCATACTTGCTCCGTGCTGCGGGCCTCCTCCTCTTCTAGGGATACTTATGCAGCAGGGAAGAAAAAAAAAACCCACAAAATACCAACAGAAAGCCATGGGGGAGCCAGTTACAATATGGTAATCTTCTGGCCACTTTGACCAAAGACCTACAGAGTTGACCAAAGACCTACAGAGTTGAGAGGAGCCTAAAGGCTGCTCTTGTTTTCCTTCTATTACTAATCATAAATAGATCATCCGTCAGCAGAGGGTTTCTCAAGAGCTGCAAAGATTATGGGCTGCCTAAACAGGGCTATCTATATTGAATCTAGTTCTCAGGAATTTCCCTGCACTTGCAAAATAGTGTGGGAACTGTGTTTATGGGGTGATAAAGAAGAAAAAGCAAGCTTTTCTCTTTTCATGTTTGTTGGCTCAAGAACAGGTCTTTAAACAGGACATGGAGTTTAGTTTGCGTTTTGGACTCATTAGTATTGAGTGGCCATTGGGATTATAGGTGTATGTGTTTTTAAAGGTGTCAGTCTCGTCTCTCAATAGCTTGAAATTTGAGCTAGAGCCTTTGCACGTCTTCTGCATTGGAACAGCTTTATGGGCTATGAGTTACCTCACTGAGAATAGTGGGATTTCCTTAGACAATGTAAAGGTAGAAGCCTTTCCAAAGCGCGGTGTGGGCTGGGCATAACCCCTTGCCAAAACCTGTCCCTGTGTGAATGTCTGGTGCTGTGAAGGTTCAGACTTTATTCTGATGAGAGGTGGAGCCTGCCATCTTCCCGCTGGGATCAGGCCTCAGTTTTACATCTAAAGGGAGAAAACATTATGGTTTAACATCTGAAATGTTTTTTAAAGCTGTCTGGAATCAGAAATGTAGGAAAGTGGGTAACATTTTCTCTCCCTGCCCCTTGGTACCTGCAAAATTGGTCATGTTTCATGATGGAAAAAATCTCAAGTTCAAAAAGGGGTGGGAATGGGAGGAAAAGTGGGTGAACTCCTTGCTCTTAAGCATAACATATCTAGAAAAGTTGCTTTCAAAAAAAATTTATGGATTCTTTCAGTATTTTTGCCACTGAGATAATATTTACAAACACCTCTTCTTATTCTGTAGCATAATGTGCTACATGGTCCTGGCCTTTCTTTGACTGCTTCTCTGTGCCCAAATTCGTGTCTCTGCTAATTTTCACAAAGGGTGAGAGCTCTTGAGAATGGCTGGAGGTTGAATACCACTGTTTAAAGAATGGACTAAAAAGCCAAGGTGGTATATTAGAGCACGTTCTTCGTTCATTTCATTTCATTGCTATGCACTATAATTTAGTTTGAATTATTTGTGACTACGTACAAGGAAGTAGTGCTTTGTTTAAGAACCCCTCTTTCTTGTGCTAACCACAACTGTAGGTTGAGTGGATATGGAGACTGAGCATTTGTATAGAGAAAACAAATGAGATGTGTAGACACTGTGCCCCAACATTGTGCTTTACACATCAAAAGCAAGTCTCTGTTTGGAGAAACTTTCCAAACTGCAGGGATGTGTAGCAAAAACGTGTTATCTAACTTTAGACTTTCCAATTGCATGACACGTACTATAAATGACAAGTTCACATCTTTCTGTATTGACACTTTCAGCATGTGCAATAAGGCTCTAATTCTAGTTGGGATTTTACCAGCTGATATTTCTCAAGTAATTGTAGGTGGGAATTTCTTGTCTTATTTAAATAGGAAACTCTGAAACCAAAAAAAAAGTCCAAAGCAGAAGAAGTCTGTGAAGTGCAAATTATGTGTCTAAGTCAAGAAAAATTGAGGTTGAAATATTTCACATAAGGCTTATTGAAATGGAAATTTTTGAGTTACTAAATCAAAGATTTCTTTTCCAGGTCAGTGAAATTCTGGTGTGTATCTGAACACTTGCAGCACTTAATTGAGTATTGAGGGAATGGAAACAAGAACTTGGGTCTACGTATGAGATAGATACATTGGGTACAGTAAGCTCTTCCTGATACTTTATGATGTCCAGCTGATGCTGTTCATTGAGGCATTTTGATGACCATGATGTTTCATGAGGAGTTTTACAGTATACAGCAATGGAGAATGAGGAGTGTTTTCCCAAACTTATCCTTTCCTGATCAGTTAACATTTTTTTTCAAAGCACGCCTTTAAAAATTAGAATAGAATTTATATATACAATTTCAATTGTACGTACAATTGTAACCACTTGTAAGCAATTTTAGTAATTGTAAAGAAATAATTTTGTAATACAACTAATTTTGTAGTTATTACAAAATTAGTTGTATTACAAAATTATTTCTTTACAAAATTGTTGTAAATAATTGTAATAATTTATAATTTTTATTTAGAATAACAGGTTGCCCAGAGGCGTTGTGGATGCCCCATCCCTGGAAGTGTTCAAGACCAGGTTGGATGGGGCTTTGAGTAACCTGGTCTAGCGGGAGGTGTCCCTGCCCAGGGCAGGGGGGTTGGAAGCAGATAATCTTTAAGGTCTCTTCCAGTCTAAACTATTCTATGATTCTATGAAAATTATTACTACTGTAGTTATAGAATTGAATAAGAATAGAATTTTGATTCCATTTTTTCCCAAAGACATGTGCATGTTCTTTTAAGTTTCTCCACAGGACATGATGGGGTTTTTTTGCTCCCTATATAATCATAGCTTCTGTTGCAAAAGACATTTTCACCTTTGTTCACTGTTAAGTAGACCCTTAGCCTAGAATAAATATAGTCTTCACTGCCTGATGCGATGTGAGATTTGTGTGAAATGAAAGGGGTATTAATTTTATTCTCATTTATATCTGTCTTCTATTCCTCCAGGTTCAAAAAAGTATTCTAGGCCTAAAGACTTTTTGGAGTAGCAGAACTTCCAGGCTGCATCAGGTGATTTCAGGTGAGCTGCCCACATTGGGCAGCCTTGCCTACTTCTCTGGTTTTATTATTCAGATTCCCGTATGGTCCCAGTTTTGCTGCCTTGCAAAGCAAAACCGTTGAAGACTGCTACTGCTTCTATAATAGAAGCTGTATCAGGCTGTGAAATAGGTTTGAATTTTTCTAAGACACGGATTTGAGCATCTAGTCTAGTGGGAGGTGTCCCTGCCCATGGCAGGAGGGTTAGAACTCAATGGTCTTTAAGGTCACTTCCAACTTGAACCATTCCATGATTCTATGATTATGCTTTGTGAGTAAGCACTCCAATTGTATAGGGTATGAAAGTGGCCGGAGGAGCATGGGTCAAGTTCTGTAAAACCAGGGTTACATGGTCTACTTAAAACTCTTTGCAAGCAGTGTTCATCTTCCTTAGCTTTAAATGTGCATAGATCTGAAATGGAGTTTTCCCCAGACAAATAAACCACACCTAAGTTGTTTTGGTTTTGAAGATGTATTTCCATAACTCTGAATAGCTGAGGTTTCCTTAATCTGAATTCTGAATTCCTGTGTCTCTAATGTCCTTATTTTCATAACCCAAACTTCTCTTTGCTTTAACCTCTCTTCTATTTAAACAGTGTAGTAGGTCACCCTTCATAAATATTACACATTCTCTCATGTTTCTTGCTTTCAGTGGCCTTTTACAGCCCCACACCTAGTTTTAAATCAACAAAACGTTTCATATTGTTTATTTCTAAGCGTGTTCACAATTCATGCTTTTATTTTAGTGAGCACATTTAGTTGAAATTTGACCTGGCATTCTATAATAGCATTATAATTGCCAGAGTCAATTTTCATTTTTTTTATATTACAGGCTAAAAGTTTAGAAGCACTGTTCTATAGTTTTGTCTAGTTTGGAATGTCTCTTCTACTAAGCACAGGGATATGACATTTTTAGTCTCCAGAACTGTTTTGATGTCTAGAAATTAATTCAGTAATCATTGGTATATAGTGGTATGTAAGCATATATATATATTTTTGTTCCATTAGACTTCACTGTGTCTGTGGTGAATTTTATCTGATATTTGTGTTGTCCAGTTGCATGGGTAGCTGCAAGGACAAGGACCTCCGTACTGTTGATTAACAACATTTTATATGGACAGCACATTTTGTTACCTTGTTTTCCGTTCTTTCTTTCAGATAATTCATAAATGCACTTAACAGCCCTGATCCTAGGCTGAACTTTGGGTGGTACAACCCCCCCTACCATACAAAGAACTGATTATTATTCTTACCCTGTGATTCTCAGTTCCTTGACTAATATTTAAAGAGTGACAGGACCTTACCTCTTATCCGGAGATTACCAAGCTCTCCTAAGAGCTTTCTTCAAAGTCTTTAAAAATCCAAACAGTTTACATCTAGTGAAAAATAGCCAGGATAAGTTTTTAAAGGATTCTTGTAGATTAGCAAGGCATGATTTATCATTGTGAAAAATATATTTTCTAGACTAGTTTGTGGGGCTTCTGTGTCAGGCTAGCTGGTTTACACCTGCATTTAACTGATTTTTCTCAGCTCTGGAAAGCATCAACAGTTTAATGCAATTGAATTTCTAGGGCTGTTTTTTGGTTGTGTTGGTGTGGGGTGGTTTGTTTGTTTGGTTGGTTGGTTGGTTTTTTTTCTTTTACTTTATTTCCCCTAACTCTGTCTGGGAGTTCTGCCTCAAGTTCTTTGCTTGTATCACCCTAGGGCATGCATCTCTCTTCTCTGCATTGTAGTGAAAACTGAACCAGCCATTTACCTTCTGTGCAATCTCTTTTTCTTTCCTCATTGACTTCTTTGCATCAGGGTAGGCTGTGGTACAGCCTGCAGGACCCCCTGGCTCTTCTAGAGTTCCAGTTTCCTGTGTGCCTAAGGAATGCCTTATTACTTGTCACTAAGTATTTGCCTCCTTGTTCTTCAACCTTGCACTTCAACCTCTTTATCTCCATTTTGCATCTCACCTGCCAAAGTTGTTCTCTCCCATTAGTTTCACTTGGGCTGGATTCCCATTTTCTTTTTCTTTAAGATACTTTGATGATTAATAAATTCTTAAACTACATAACTACGTTTAAGAAGTCTTTTTGCTTTTTTTTTTATTTTTTTTTTTTCCTTTGAGGCCAGGAGTATCATCAGTGAGTGCACTTTGGCATGGTTTCAGAATATCCTTGCTCTTTTCTTGCATGCTTTATTAAAGGAAGGCTCGTAGGGTACAGAAAGAAGCGATTCCCAAGTGCTGTGCTGCTTTAAGGCTGGTTCTCTTAGGAGTGGTGACAACCTCCCTGTTGTAGCATCCATCATAATCATGTAGTAACTTTGGGGTGGAGATTTCAAAGGATTGTGAGATATTTCTGTATTCACATCCCATGGAAATTTATCTGAACTGTGGCAATTTTCCCTTTGGAAATTAGTCTAGAAAAGTAGCCCTGTCTTAATCCTGGATCAATTCTTTTCCATTGTTTGGGACTAACTCACTGTAGCCCTTCCTTCTGCAAGCTTCAAACCAGCTGCCACCATATGAATTGGTAATGCTGACAAGACAACATTTATAAAAATTATCTCATTTTCACATTTCTACAAAATAGTAATGTTATAATAATTGGATCACCAAGTATTTTACATCGATCATCTCTGGTCTGAATTGGAGGCTTGTATTCTACCATCCTTGAGACAGTAGCTCAGCATTTGCAGTTGGAAACACTCCCCTGAAGTATCTATCTGCAAGGAAATGCTCATTGAAGAGAGCAAAATGCTCATTGAAAAGTCAGATTTGTACTTCTGACTTCTTCCTCTTTCTTACTTAGCGTGTGTGTGCAAGTAGAGCTCGAGAATGTATGTTTTCTACTTTTAGAAGAATCCTCTCTAATCATTTTAGCTGAAGGCCTGACCTAAAGTCCACTGAAGCAACTAAACACATATATAAAAATATAAGTTCATTGTGATTTAGATTGGCCCCATAATTTGTGAATAACACTTTTTGTGTTACTGCCTTCTTTTGATTAACACTTCAGCAAACTGTGCTCCAGTAAGCTGTTTGTGATACCGGAAATGCAAGCTGATTGCACTCGCATACATCTAATTTGATACCCTGATGCTTTCCAGCTGCGGTAAACGGACAACTATTTGAAAACAAGCATGTTGTCAGAGTTGGAATATCCTGTGAGAACTACCCATTTTCCCTTAAGTCTAGCTGTGTTCAATTAATGTGATGCTTAGTCTCCCTGCATCTCACAAAGAATGTTTTTAATATTAACTTCTTGTGGTAACACTTATATTTCTAAAATGTCTTTCATTTAACTCCTAGAATTGTTCATATTCTGGGTAAAAATGATGCCTCCCCCCCATCTTCTATTATGGAAAATCAGGACTTAACAAGTTGAGGTTATAAGTACTTTAAGGTTATTACCTTTTAAGTAATGAATCCCAAAGCAAATCTTTAGTGGTTGTTTTTGTTTTTTTTTTTTTGAGTAAGAGGAACCTTTTATTGCATCTTTCATTTTGGAGCTATTCCTCATGCTCTGTGGTGTGGGAGGACAGGGTTTAGGCACTTGTGTATGTGTTTGCTCCTCAGCAGAAGGTCAGGACCAACCCCCTCCCCAGGTTGCATCTCTGTGCACAGATGGAGTGATGGATACAGCAGGCAGTAGTACATTATCACCAGCTCATGTCACAACAAAAAATCTCAAAGCCTCTGTGTGTCTTTTTTTTCTATTTTGATGCATGCTGGCATCCCTTTAGCAAAAGCAAATCAATTTACACAAACATATGCCAAGAGCAAGAAGGGAAGACTAATTGATCAAAAGACTGAAATGGGCTTCTGTATTTAACAGCATTTTTTTGTGTGCTAGTGGAACAAAATTTATAGTAATGTTTATTAATCACAAAGGTCACTTGAGCGCTTTCTTAAATTCATGTCTTTAGAGAAAAGCATCTGTGAAAGAATATGTAGAGAGGAAAGAGGCATTTATGAACTTTAGCTCGGTGGTGCATACAATCGTTCTGCCTTAATTTTTAGTGAACTAGTGCGTGCAAGTTAGGTGCATTGCCACTTGTAAGCCCTGTCCCTCAGCATTTCCATATAAGCCTGTTAACTGGATTGGGCTGGACTTAAGAAAGAGCTCGTTCCTATTCTTGATGAGCTCAAGTGGCTTTTATGTAGGGTGCTGTGAATGGGCACAAGGGCTTAGTGCTCCTTGTCATCATGTGAGTGGCTAAATGCGTTCCAGCTTTTGCTGTGACACACGCAGCATCGGGAGTAGCAGAAGCCAACTGAGGTTGCAGTTAACCTCCTGTTTCCAACGATGGTGCTTTTAGATCACTTGCCTATAACACCTCTCGAGCATGGCAAATGGAGGGGTGACAAGGAGCTTTTGTTTAAAGTGAATGGTTGTTTAGGTGGAACGAGAATTAAAACGTGCCTAGTTTTAATGGTACTCCACTGCACATAGGCTTTGGGAATGAAATAACTTGATCTTTCTTAGTAGCACACCTCTGTTCGCATCCAGCTGCTGCTGCTGCTGGACTGAACTTCACAGTGAGGGCATTTGGTGGGGGAGAGAAAAGAATAACTTAGTGTGCTGATGGGAGCTCAGTGGAAACATTTTTGTCATACGATGGGTAGAAACAAAGACCACTGGCCTCCTGGGACCGGAGTGAGCCTTCAGCTTTGGATGGTGGCTCCATGGGATTTGATGGCTCTGTTAACACAGCAGGGTGATATCAGCAAACTGATAATGCTAGTGTACTCTGCTGCTCTGGTGTTCCCCCTTACCCCGGCTCACGCAGGATTCATGGCATTGTCTTATGGTGTGCTTTTCCATACGTGTGTTTTATCTTATGGTGTGCTTTTCCATACGTGTGGTTTGAAGGCTGCCTTCCCTGTTTGTGTGGTGGAGCAGAAAGCACTCATGTAGAACTTGCAAATCACAGCAACAGAGGCCACAAGCAAAGTAAAAGTGGAAAAGATCCTGGCAAAATGTATGGTATCTCTGTAATTGAGAGAGTTTTTCGCAGATAAATGAGACATGCTGTCCTTTCGAGTTGATAAAATGTGCATGCATAAAATTTGGAAATGTGGTTGTAGGATCACAGGAAGAGGTCTCTCAGTGGGTTTTGTTTGCCACCAAGGATGCTGAGTGTTCATCTGCTCACCCAGTCACTCCAGGACAGCTGAGTTGTCGTTGTGATTTGTATAGGTCACTAATAACTTTCTTGCACAGGCACTAATGTAACTGCTGGGTGCTTTCAGTCATGACACATTTTGCCCGAGAATTTATATCTCCAAGTGAGAATGAGTATAGTGGCTGGAATGGGTTTGACCCAATTTGGTGCTGCTTCAGCAGCTGTCCCTTTGGAGGCTGAGTTTTTTAGGCAGAGACCTTTTGCAGCATTTCGGTTCCTGCAACATCTGCCATAACTATCACGGCAGATGAAGATGGTGTCCAAGAAAGGACTGAAGAGGATTGCAAGGTGATCTAAACCTCAGGGCAGAGAACTTCTACAATGGGTCATGACAAACCAAGGCAGGACATGCCGAGAAGCTCCCGTGTCTAATGTTTGTTGTAAAACCAGGTGAGCTGGCATGCTCTTATGCCCTTTTTCCAGGGATGGCGGGTGGAGTAGCAGGGATAAAGGGCTGTCACACAGCTGGGGGGTAGCAGATGCTGCAGGTAGTGATTCAGGAATGCTGGCAGCGTGGTGGTGGGGAGTACAGTGACACAGATCACTGGGATGGCAATGCAGATTTTTTTTTTTTTTTTTTTTTAGAAAATGGGTGCAACTGCCAGTTTTGAGGAAAGGGACTCTGATCACAGAAGCTCAACAGGAGCTTCCTGAATAGCCAATGCACTCGGATCAGAAACTGAACCCTGCCTCTCCCAGCTACTGCAGTTCAACACCCTCTTGTTATTTCCCTGGTATTTTTCCACGAATTGGTCTAATCTCTTTTTGTCCCCCGCCGACCCCCACAGCAGGCTGTAGCAATAAATTTAACCCACCGCTTAAAACTTTTGTATTTGTTTTAAATCTTGCCCAACGCTGGGGAAAGCTCCCGTGCCATGAGCCTGGTGAACACCCACCCTTAGTTCTTGCGTTACGGGACAAGCACCTGCTTTCTCCATACACAACCCATTATTTTAAAGACTCCTCTTTCAACCTTAGTCATCTTTTTTTTTTTTTTTTTTTTTTTTCTCCTCCTTGTGGTTAGAACAGGGCTGTGAATAGAGAGGAGGTGCTGTAGGATAAGACACATGGTTTCATGGAAGTCCAGGCGGAGAAATGAAGTGGTGCAGACACAGCGTGAAACGCATTTGCAGAGTCGTGCGTGGGAAGGTCGCGTTTCACTTGCCTGCAGCCAGCTTGGTGTAGCTAATAGTATTTAATGCTCTGTTGTTTGTGTGTTTGGGGTTTTTTTCACCTTTTTAAGTAATGCATTTACCTCATAAAGGAAAAAAGAAATCTTCATGTATGTAGTACTTTCCTGGGAACTAGGAAGAGCACGGGGCAGTTTGCAGTTGACACAAACAGATTTATTCCTGGCTAAATAAGCTGTTCCTGAGATGCTGTGGGCCTGTTCTAAGCAGGCATGTGATCAGGCTTCCATGCAAATCTGTCTTTCTGTGCCATCCTATCAATTCAAAAGATGTCAGGAGCTTTTTAAAAGCTGGTCATGATCTGGGCCCATTTCTGGTTGTTCATCTCCATTCCCTTGCCCATTCTAACTACTGCTTTTACTTCACAGAGCCTGAGGCTTGAGGAGAAATCCCATCACAAATCTACCTGGAGTCTCTGGATTCTTTACTGCGTAGACAGTTCAGGCTTTCTCTTGCTCTCCGTGGGGGGAAAAAAGGAAAGGAAATCTATTACTGACAGCAAATTGGGTTAAAAAGGCAAGGGATGAAATAAGTATACCTTAAGCTCCCTTGGATGTAAGGACAAGTGGGTGGAGTATCAGACTGCAAGGGAGATCAGAGGCAGAGCTGCTTCAAAGACAATTCTCCAGGCAGGTGAGGAGCTTGCTGGTCTGATGGCAGAAAGTTTGCAGAGCATTTGAAGAGGTTGATGTTATGGTGCCCCTCAGGAGCCTGGGTATTAAATGTCTTTCCCATTTTTCCAGTCACATGGCTGCATAAGATAAAAGCTTCATCGAGCTCCTAGACTTTGGAACGGTCTTGCAAAATCCAGCCAGCAGTTGTGAGAGGGGTTAATTCACACCGTTGCCACAGAAGACAAAGTGGATCTTTGAAACAAATGTGGTGGTGGGGGTAAACCCATCAATCATGTGAATACTGCTTTACAGTAATTCACAACTGCAGCTTTTTTCTTAAGCAAGGGCTGGCTGAGTCCGATCAATCCCTTGGCTCTCAAATAGGTCTCAGCAGGCAGTAGCTTGCTCCTTGTGGGTTTGTATGTACATGAAAGCCCACTTTATATTAACTCTGTGGAATAGTATTTTTTTTCCCTCTCTCTAACCCCCTTAGCGCTAATTCAGTGTAATTATACTCGTTGAATACAGTACTGACAACCCCACTCCTCCCCCTTTCCTGTCAGGATATTGGCCTAAAACTCACTAGGTGAAAAAAAATCCAAAACAACGATGGGATTCTTTGTTCTGACCTTCCACATAGGTTTTTATTATTTTAATGTAACCCATTGGTCACACTTTCAAGTATTTTCTTTAAAGCTGAAAACTGAAAACACTTTTTTTTTTCTTTTAAAAAAAATGAAGAATCAGACATTAGACTTTAGTCTTTAAGGAAAATGTTAAATATTGCAAAACTCATTGCTAACTGAGTATTGGCATTGTTATTAACAGCCTGAGGCTGCTGAGGACCTCTTTCGACCTTTTTGGAAACGGGGAAGGGTGCCAGGAAAAGGCAGGGAGCCTCTTTCCACCTGTTCCTTCCCATGCCCATGCCTGTGTCTTAGGGATGGGTGACATTTTCCCTGTTGTGTTTTCAGGGCTGAAAATAAAGATGCAGGTGTCTTAGCACAGCATGTATTAGTCCTTTGTATGAATGAAACTTACATAGTGGGAAATATCTGGAAAGCAGTGACTGAAAAGGATTTTAGGGCTCATAGGAGATGGGCATCGGCACACGAGCTCTGAATGTAGTGCTGTAGGGAAATGTCTAAAACCAATTCTTAGGCATATACATGAGAGAGTCAGACTAGGGCCATGGTGGTGGTGACAGATACCAGGATAAGGCATCCTGTGTTGGTGTCAACGTTTTCAAAAGGTGCAAGAGAGAAAAAGAAAGGAAACAAAAAAACTCTCCAACAAACTAATGGCTGGAGAAAGTTTGCTCTGCAGCTTAAAGAGCTTAGTCTGCCTGACAGACTCAAGAAGAACAGATAACAACATTATAAATATGTTTTAGGGAAGAAAAATAACAAGTTTTGAAGGCCTCTATAACTTAGTGGGAAAAGTCATGATAAGAAAAATTCAATTACAAACTAATTTACTGTTTAACAGTGTTGATGGTGGGAGGCAAGATGGTAATTTCACAAAAGCTTTCCTACGAAGCATAGATGGCAAATGTGGAGTCATGGATTACAGAAGATTGGTACAAAGAGCTAACTTGGGTCTTTTGCGTAAGGTCATCCATTTTGTCTCGACAGAACAGTTTTTCTCAAGTGCTCAGAGGTAAAATGTGGTCCCATCAGCAAAGCAGAAGTCTCTTTTAAAAGATAGCAAATGTGTCCTGATTTTGACAAGCAATGGAGTTCTCTTTTTAACTGTAATACACAAATACTGTAATTTAGGTGCCAGTTTGCTTCCTACAGAGGCTGCAACATGTTGCAAGTCACACCTCTTGTGTTGCCCTTTATCATCCCAAATTGTAACTCAGCTGCTGTGAACCTAGTAGAGTAGAGCCAAACATCATGTGAAAAAAAGAGTGAACAGGGAAACATACATTATAGAAGCTAAAAGGGCCATGCTGTGAGGGCACTTACCATCAAAGTATAGAGTTGCTTACTCTTTCCTTTCTAAGTGTGTGGGTTGTGATGTTTTGGTTTTTTTCCATTTTGTTTTTTTTCTCCCCCCCCTACCTCTTAGCTACCATTCCTGTAAGGCAAGGCAAGTGTGTACTTTACTTTCCAATCAAGAATTATTTTCTTGATAGCAGACAAACAGACCACAGCTCTTATTCCTAAAACCCTGGTCCTTTAGCACAAAAGGTCTCCATACAACAACTGTCTTACTATCTTTAGGTTTTGGCTGCATAAAGCCTCTTAGAAAAGTGAATCTGAATGAAGAAAATCATGCATTTGTGAGACAGGTAGATCAAGTTAATTTTTTAAATGTAAACAAATCTCTTTAGAGTGAAATAAATTAAATCTAACTAAGATGTTGTCGTTCAGAGAACAGTATCCACACCATTGTATGCTATTTCTTTCCCACTTTTAGTTGGGAAATGTGCCAGGTATGCCGGGATAAGGAAGTCTTCTACATTTTGCAAGACTGAGGAAACAGGTATTAGAGAGGAGGAGGGTGTCAGCTTTATTGGCTTCCTTTGCTTGTGGGACTGAAGGACCTTTATTTTTGCTTTTCTAGTCATGTAGATAAGCCAGTTCTGTTCCCAGAATCAAGAGAAATGCTGATTTTCCTCTCATTGAGAAGAATGAAGGAGCTTAGCAGCTTTGAACTCTAGTTCAATTTGAGTACTGGCTGTAGCTATAATAAATTGCTGGCTTTATTTAAGAAGATTCTGAAAGATCAAATCCCAAATTAGGTTTTTCCCAAATGGGAAAAACTTGATTTTTCCTCTCTGAGAATATGGAACTAACTGTTCCTCAAAGTACATTTCCATAAATTGAGTTTTCATGTGTAATACGACTTGGGTGGGGAGGACAGGGGGCAAAAACCAGAAGTTGTTAGCCTGTGATGTGGAAAATGGTTATAGCCTACATCAGTTCCCCAGGCCTTAGAGCAGCCTGTGTTCTCTCTTTTTCTTTGTTTTATGCAAAGGTCATGCTTCCCCAGTGACCATTAGGACCCATTACCTTTTGTTTTATCTCCGTGATTAATGTTGCCTAATTTAATGATGATGTTGACATAGTGGAACCATCTGGTGTTTCAACTTCAAAAGGCTGAAGCTCTAGGCTGAAAACTTTGGATAGAAGTGCCAGCATTGGGCCAAGCTGGATCCTCTGGAGAAGAGGGAATGTCATTCTGGATTTCTAGAGCTGATGAGGTATTTCTTGTCTAACTTTGTGCAGGTAACTCCTCTGATTGCTACCAAAAAAAAAAAAAAAAAGTGTTTTCAACATGTTTTGTTGTTTAGGTGAGGGCACGTTAATTTTGAACTTTCTTCTGTGAGTAGTTGCCTAGATAGCAAACTTTCTAGCACAAGAGAGAACTTTGTTTAAACGACACGGACAGTAAGTATTACCAGAGCCAGATAACTGCAGATAAGCAGGCACCTTGAAGAGATTAGAAGGGCAGTCGTAGATACAACAAACAGAGGCGTATACGTTATGAGCTATTCTGATTAACTCCTAATCCTTAAACAGACTTTACCGAACTCTGCCTGGTTGAATTGTTCTCTCTTGGGACACTGGTTTTTAATTTGTATTGCTGACACAGAAGATCCATCCTCGCTACCTTTTGGGTAGTTGTGAGCTGCCAAGGCTGAGAGTTCAAACCCTGAGTGCACAGAATTGGGGAACAGCAGCCAGGAGCTGGTGCTCTTGCTGAACAGATGGTGACCCAGAAAGCTGTATGCTCAGCATTAAGTACTTAATGACATGCAGGTGTCCTTCATGGTTTGAAGCACTCAAGTTTTTAAATTTACTGTAGGAAGTTGGTTACTTTGAAGACCAAATGAGGCTTCCCACCTCTGTGGAGCCATTTGTGGCACAATTTACTGTTACCAAAATCTGTCTGTTTAACATAAACAGATGTGTAGCACAGAGCTGACATGAACTTCCCTACAGTGGGAATTAGGCATGGATCAACCAGAGACATCTTCCTTCAAGACAATTCAAAGCCTTAGCCTGAGGCCACCAGCTAGAAGAACCATTTAGAGGGTAATTCCTCACTAAGATATTGCTGTTATCTGTTCTTTACACTGCCACAAGTTGTTTTAGACCAGAGCTGTGTGGCTGCTCTGCCTGTGTGGAATAGCATCATCCTATTAACTTCTGCCATGCCCTGAATAAATAGCCATTTTTTATCACTAGCAAAACTGTTTCTAAGTGATGTCTGTCTTTCTGTTTGCAAGCCAGCTTTTGAAGAGGCAAAGCTACAGGTCCATCGGGTTGGGGTGGGGAGAGAGGAAGCAGTCTGCAGGCCAGAAGAGTGGGGAGGATGAGGTAAGGTGTGAGGAGCAGCACTGGATGTTTTCTTAGGCTCCTTCCTCTCCCCCTCTGCTGTGTTGCTGTGTCCCTTCTGTCCTCAATCTATGAGCTTGTAGCATTATTTCTGGCTCTTGCACATCTGCAGAGCTGCTTCTCATGAAGGACGAGGTATAGAGAGGTAGCAGTGATCCTGCATCGTGCCTTCAGCGCTGGAATCCTTCTGTAGTGAAATATGCTTTGCTAGCTTTACCAGGTGATACCTGTGGTCTCAGTGAGCCTTTGGGTACTTGGAGGGAGCCAGGTGATACCTGTGGTCTCAGTGAGCCTTGGAGGGAATAATTCCCCAACAAAGGGAAATGACCAGGAAGGTGAAAACCCCACCTTAGCAGCAGCCATTCAGCAGGTGAAAAGGAGTGTTATCTGTGCCTGCTTCTGTTTTTGATAGACATGTTCTGGTGGCTGTGGAAGTGAGACTTAGGAGCAGTGGAGAATGCCAGCTTTAGTTTCAGTTCATTTGTATACAAGTTGTCACTTGTATTTTTCTTTTTTTTCAAAAGGCTTTGTGAATATGCTGGGTCCCTCTTACTGTGTCTCATAGGCCATATATCCTATATATACTGTGTATGAAGTGAGTGCTTCTCCTTGTGTACCTGAACTCCCCTCCCTGGGGAATCCACAGGGTAGCTCAGGCTAGAGCTAGAGTATCAGCCACTGTGGTGGGTAATATAGATTACCAAAAAGCTGAAGCTTAACTATGAGTGCTGGGTCTGAGCTCACTGGTCAGCAGAGGTGCTAACGCTGCTCCCAGGAAGCTTGGCTTGGTATCTTATTCACTGCATTAACAGTGAATAAAGTTTAATGATTCCTGCCTGTTGGGTGATACCTTTTCATTAGAACTTTAAAAGGAATTAAATTGTGGCAAAGGGATTGGGGGAATGAAAGAGAATCATGCCTGATTAGCTTTCGGAAAGAGGAAAAAGAATCTCATGGTTCAGAATGGTAATCGCTCTGCAAGGGGCAACTATCTCCTGGAGTTATCACTTAATTGCTAGGTAGGCTCTCTTCTGAGTTGTACTAAACAGGTAAGCTTTAGATTGGCCTTCAGTGAAAAGGAGAACTGCATTATCACTTCTCTGTCAGGATATGGCAGGAAGGCAGTCTTAGGTAAGAATTTGCTTCTTACTGAGATCTGCCCTTTGCAGCTTTTCTCCCATAAGCGTCCCAAAGTGCCTTCCTGCCTTCTGCCTCATTTTTGGTATGCTTCAGATGAATTTTGACTGGTTATTCTGAGAAGTCATCAATGATATAAATATCCCAGTATAATCTGTGACACTCTTATCTAATACCTTTGCAAAAGATTCTGCATTTAGGGAATCACTTGCCACTGCTTCTTACCTTCCTTTGGTCCTGCTTATCTCTTTTTTCAAGTGGTGCAGGCAAATAAGCTCTTTGGAGCTGCTGCATTTCAGCCTTTCCTTTCTCTCCCTCTCCCTTTCTGTCACTGGCATCAGCCAGCTCCCTCAGCTCTGTAGGACAGCACGCAGTAGCACATTTTCTTTCATTTGACGTTGGGATACATAGTGTCATTTATTTTTTTTTTTCTTTTACTGTGCATCTGTTTCAGATGCCCTGAAAGGAGCTCTTTACAAATGCAGTTGTAGTGAGGTTAAGAGACATGGGTAAGTTAGAGGAACACACCAGAAAACTGGTGCTATGTCTAAGTGAATAAGCTATTGCTTTTTAAGTGCATTTGCTCCCAAATGCTAAAAATTGCCTTGATACTTGATTGATATCACATATCAAGACAAATCAAGCTACGTGATGCAGAGGTGATGGGGAGGAAAGGTAACTGTATGCATCGGGGTCAAAATCGTTCTAAAGTAGGAGATTTGATGACGGGAATATAAACACTACAAACACAGCTTTGTTTCTAATTATTTTTTTTTTTTCTTGCAATGAGTTGCCCATCCATTTGGCTTTCACTGCAATTTCTTTTCAGGCATTTCTTCCTTCTCCCCTCAAATTTCCATCCTTGCATGGTAATCTGACAAGAAGTTTTATCTAGGGAAGGGGCTGAGGAAATAACCCCTCCTCCCCAAATAACAGCATCTTTCTTGGCAGAATCTGCAGTTTTTGCAAGTGGACTATGTTCCCTCACACCTCCTGTGCTTTTCTTTTTCAAATCACATAACTTCCTGCATGAGGTAACCTTTTCTATCTCGGTCTGTCTCTCTCCCTTGCTTGCTCTCCCTCTGGCTTGCTTTTCAGTCAGCGTTGCTCTCTGGGTCCCTTGCTCAGTGATGAATGAGTTTCATTCATCTTTCTTTTGGGGGCTCTGTGAAAAGCTTTAGACTTTGCCTGCTCCCATTTTTTCGCTGGGCTATTCATTTCCATGGCGATGGAGAAAGGAGGGGGGCGGCAGAGTGGGTGGCAGTGGGGCCAGAGGTCAAGAGTGGCCACTTTCTGAATTAAAGCTTTGAATTCCATTAAAGGTGACACGTTGTAACCTGGAGTAACTCTCCAAGAACTTGGCTGTCAAAGTCATCAAAGCAAAAAGAGAGGGAGGCAGGAGAAGGAGAGAGATCAGAGGAGGAGGGACTCAAGAGCTTGGAGTCGCTGTCAGGATTACATGTGGTGACTTAATATAGGGGTAGTTCATTTGTGTTGCCTTCAGAGAAGCCATGCTCCGAAATCTGCATGCGGATGGGGCGTGCGAGGTAGAGAGGATTCCTCTCATTCTTTGATCAACAAATGTAATCTTCTGATTAAGTAAACAACCCTTCCTCTCCGAGAAAAGGGAAGGGGGAGTTGAGTCAAGATAAGTATCCTGGGCACTTTGGGATTTCATTTGGTTATTTTTTCATTTCTTTCACAGAGGTGCCAGGAGTGCTCAGCCAACAAAGATGACGAATGTTTTCTTGGCATCATACAAATAGTCACTGAGAGAGAGTCTGTGTCCCAGAAGACAGCATATGAAGTTGAGCAAAGTGTATCAAACTGTTTTCAAACATCCAAAATTTAGGTGTTCTAAAAACATTACATTTGGAAACTTGCCAATTCCCATATTAAAAAAAAAAACCCAAACCAAAACAAATCCTGCTGAATGTTGTCATTTGCAGGTGTTTCTTTTCTGAAGGTTGATTACAGGAGGAGGCACCAGGACCTCATGGTCTGTGTGCATGACATATTCTGCACATTCTAAATTCACATCATGATGGTAATTGAGGTCTGTGTTACAACTCCCCTTTCTCACTTGTGCCATCTGATGTGCCAGTGGTTCAAAGCAGAATTTTCTGTTGATTCCCAAGTGTGTGATCTTGCTTCTGGCACTACTGAGTTCCAGAACGTGTTATCCCTCCATCCCCAAGGTTATCCAGTTCTTTTTCTATGATGACCTGATCCTAATGTATACTAGTAGAAAAGCCTGCTAATTTTATAGTGTATAAAACTTTTTGTCCTTGGTCTCATATGCTTTCTGTGTGAGATGAAAAGATTGGCGCTAAACTCCTTGTGGAATTAATTTTGAAACCTCCCCCCCAGCATTATATTTCTCAGCTTGCTAAATCTGTCTAGATTCCAAACTGGACAATACTGTTCCCACCAGTCCTGAGTATGACACTATCAAAACTGTGCTGTGCACTCAGCAACCAAGATTTAGAAAAGTCTCTTTGTACTCTGAACCATACTTGATATGAAGCCTTCAGCATCCAGGTCAAGTTGGGATGTCTGGAAAGACTCATTTCCTCCTCTCTCAGGGTACTTGACACTTCTTAGCAAGTCTTTCTCATCATTATGGTTCCTCTGCCTATTTTTACTATTCACTAACATCCCTGAGCTTCCTCGTGGCCCTGTAACAAATGGCTTAACATGCTAGAGGTAGAGTTTTTTCTTTGGCTAGAAAAATTGCAGCTTTTTTTGCTGAAGGCTGTTAGGGTTCTTTGCTGAAAGTGAACTGTCACAGACTCTTGTTTTGCTGTTGTGTTTATCAATATTATTTATTCTTTCATATGAAAAATATTTCCAGAATTTTATAAAATAACAGTTTTAAAGTTTCTCATTCATTTTCCAAGTCCCTATTTTCATGGTGTTTTTCCTCCTATGTGTGGTGTATAAGACAGTAGTAGCCAGTAATTGGTCTAGTAAGATAATGCATTATTTTTTTTCTCTTTGGCATTTCTTCACTTTTTAAAAAAGTAACAAGAAGGGACTCAAAATAAAAGGAACACTGAATTTTTCAGACAATTTGCACAGATCCTGCATTTTTGTAATGCAGTGAAAGTAAGAACTGGGGGTATATATGGTGACCATAGGAGGTAAAAATGGGGAATTAGGAAAGTTACTAGAAAAGTTTGACATTCGTGTGCATGGGGTGGTATTTTTGTTTGCTTATTTTGTTTTCTGGGGGTAGGGAAGATAGGGAAGGAATAGTTTGAGATGCCAGAAATACCCTAAACTGAGAAGCAAAGGAGGAATACATGCTTATGTTAACTGCATGAATGACAGCTCTATCATTCACATGTAACTCTAGAGATTTTAAAAGCCCTCTAATTAGGGAGAGAATCAGCTGTAATATATATTATTCCATGTTAAAGGAGAGACTGCTGAGAGAAACAGCTCTAACTTTGGAGACATGCTGCAGCTAATAGAGGCAAGTGAACCAGCCAGGGAAAGGATCAAAACTGTAACAGCAGCCACCGGTTCAGAAGTATGCAAACTGGGGCCGAAGGGACCTCAGAAATAGGGCAGAGACAAAGAGAATGGAGAATAAAAGCATCATAGGTCTTTTTACATGAGAGGTAGAAGGAAGCAGTGCAGGGACTGAGGGTGGAGAGTTTCTTTGTTAATAAGGAAGATACTGGCCTACTTTAGTAGACTCAGACTCTCAGTCTGCTGGCACTCGAATAGGAGGGGAGCCACTGTCAGATTTGTGATTGTGGCATTTGATCGGCGATATCTCTGTATCTGCAAGATGATGATGTTCATTACAGCATGTTCTCAATGTAAATGCACTGTGAAATGCCTCAAGAGCAGCTCTAGTACCAAGCGCACTGGCCAGTGAACTAGGGCCTTCTCTTTTCCTCCTTAAGAGGTCTGGCTCTTTTTTTAATCTGCTTTTGCTGGTGAGATGCTTGTTTGAAATAAATCTTCTCCAGCAGGACTTTCAGTTCTGTTAGTCCTCTAATCCTTTCACCTGAAAAAGAATAAGCAAGAAATGGAGACAATGGGGAGGAAGCACGGAGATTTGATTTAGTGCGTGGACTTGATTTACCTGTTCTGCTGTGCTTGAGTCTACTTTTCCATATACACTTTCCTTCATGAGACAGTCCTGTAGTTGCACCCTCAGGGGTGTTGCCTTGCTTACTCTTCCTACGGTTCGTTGATTTTTCATGCCTGCTTGTGATACATTCTTCCCCTCTCTGTAGCAAACCCACCTGTTAATGTTGACTCTGCTTAAAAAAGCCAGTACCAGGAGTAATCACAAAGCTGACCTCAGTGTTAATCTGTGTGTTATCTGAGGAGTGGGAGTACTCTGCCTTGCAGAGGCGGTTAATAGGATTGATTGGGTAAAGCAAAAGCAGTTTCCCTTCCTCTGTCAAGCTATTTTGAGAATTAAATACATAAATAGAGCACTGCGTAAGCTGTAATAATCATGCCTTCCATCTAAAGATGTATCTTGCTGAAGAGCAGACATGATAAAACATGAAAACACATGACTTTTCCCTCCCTAGCCAGTTTGGTCTTGGCTGTGAAACTTGCACACATTAGAGTGGATGCCACACAGTGACGTGGATGTTCCAGAGTTGGGAGAAGCAAAACCCCACACCACATTTAGGGAATTTGACCAGGTCTGTGAGTGTCCAGCCTCTTACGAAACCAAACCTGCTTGTGGTGAGACTGTGGGGCTCTTACTGGCCAAGCACAGCACTGGCGACTGAGCACTGGCACAGGTTGCCCAGAGAGGTGTTGGAGGCTCTATCCTGGGAGATATTCAAAAGCCATCTGGACATGGTCCTAGGCAACCAGCTCTAGGTGGCCCTGCTTGAGCAGGGGGATTGGGCAAGATGACTCCCAGAGGTCCCTTCCAACCTCAGCTGTTCCATGATTCCTATACAGACTAATTCTGTGACTCTTGAGCAATTGCCTCGTTCAGGTTTGTACCCCATCTCTGTCCTTTTGCTGGTTAATTTGTACAGTACAGAATAGTATGTGCTAGTACAGGTTAGGAGAAGGGCATGCACTGGTTGTTATGTTAAAAGAGAAGAGGCCACGGAGCAGGGAAGCTAAAGTAGCCAGGGGCTAGCTTTGGTAGGAAGCTGTCTAAAATTAGAATTGTCTTTGCTTTGGAGGGAAGGCCAAACCTCCAATATATACAGAGGAATGGTTGGATTTTTTTTGTAGTGTGGGTGATATGCAGAGGTCCTGATTGCATGAAGTGTTTAAATACAGCTTTTCGTGAAAATGATGAGGATGAATTGCTGCTAGAAAAACTGGTAGGAGGGGAGTGTCCTGGGAATGGGCTGCTATCAGCTGGGCACCGGAATGGCTTGAGCTTCTCAGATGGTTTCACTCCTTCCTGCCGTCAGTCTCCAGCCTTTGTCAGTAAGAGCTCTGCTTTTTCTTTCTAAGGTTATTTCTGGGTTAGTAAAGAGGAAGATAAAATCCTTGAGCCTTGTGTGAGGTAGTTATCTTAATCATCCAAACTTCTTCTAGCAGAAAGCTGCTTACAACAAGCCTATCCTGTGGCGGGGGTGGAGGGAGAAATGGGGTGGCGTAACCTGGGTCTGGAAATAGGTGCTGGAAATCCCACTCTTCTGATGTAGAACTCCCATCCTTAAATCCCTCCGCAGCCTCTGACTTGTGTTAATGTTTATATGAGGGGGAATCAAATTTCTCTGATCTTCTAGTGGTTGGAAATCTGACATCTACCTGTTACTGTTTTCAGTTACATTCTGTAGGATTTAGTAGGAATATCTATTAAATTATATGTTTCCATCCTTTGAAATTTTACAGGGTCTTAATAAGTTCCAGCATAATTAATCTATCATCCTCTTGGATTGAGAAGAGAATCTTTGGAAGGATTTATTTTTCTCCATTTCCTTTGCTGAGTTTCTAAAAATGTCAGGACACAGAAACTAGCCACCTGCTTGCAAGGTGTTTGAGCAACAGCCTCAGTGCTGGTGTCTTCAGCACTGTTGGCTGGGCTGAGCTTCATATTCAGATTCTTTCGGTATCAGCCTTCCTCCTAAATACACAGCCCACTCGTCGCTGTGTCTCCTGGCCCGTTCCATTCCTGATTGTCATCCTTTTCCAAGTCCTTTTTCATCCCATCTGTTTTAGGCCTTTGCCATCTGTGACACAGTCTTCTCTCTACCCTGAAAGTTTTCAGAGTCTTCTCCTTGATTGACAGAGTTGGGACTGATTGTTTCTCTGTTCAGTGTATCTAACATACAGCTTCTGTCCCATCCCTGTCAGCTTTTGGAGACTTTCTCATAACACGTTTACATAATATGTATATGCAACATCTGTAAAAGTACAGCCTCACTTTTTATTCATGTTTTTTTCCCCTTGGGAACCTCCTAGCTGTAATAGAAAGTCGCCATTCTGTGTCCTCTACACTGTTTGGTTTGGCTTGCTCCCTTGGGGTGGCTGTAGCACAGATCCTGCATGTCGTTGGAGAAAGGGCCCTATTGCTCTTCCTCTGCTGCAAATGTCTGCAGTAATGGAAATATGGGGCACTAGATGAAGAAAGGGATATGGCACTAGGTTGCATGTTGGAAGAGAAGGGAGGGAAGGATGATTCAGTGTGGGTATCAAGGTGATGGGGCCAGATTCTTTTCAGTGGTGCCCAGGGACAGGACAAGGGGCAATGGGCACAAACTGGAACACAGGAAAATCGATCACAACATGAGGAAAAACTTCTTTCCCTTGAGGGTGACAGAGCGCTGGAACAGGCTGCCCAGAAAGGTTGTGGAGTCTCCTTCTCTGGAGATATTCAAAACCCACCTGGATGCGTTCCTCTCCAACCTACTTTAGGTCAACCTGCTTTGCTTTGGCAGACAAGTTGGACTAGGTGATCGCCAGAGGTCCCTTCCAACCCCTACCATTCTGTGATGCCTAGAGGAACTGCTGCCTTTCTTTGCATCAAAGTGCAGTCAATCAGCGAGGCATTCACTGGGAAATGGGTCCAGGTCCGGGATCTCAAGGAGTGGGAAGGAAGGTTACAAAGCATCACAGCTGCCCTGTGTGAGATGCAGCACTGAATCTCAGGGGGTTTTTGGAGGGAATCAACTCTTGAGTCTTGCGCGTCATGTATGAGGTGTGGAAGAGGTCTTTAAAAACAGGCTGCTCAGACTGCTTTCACACTCACTTCTTTCAGGTCCCAGGTAAAGACAGTGAAGATGTAAACAGTGCTGTGCTCTCTACATGCTTGTGTTTTTTCCAATTTATAACTTTTGAATACAAGTGCTTTTTTTGCAGGTGAGGTGTATGTTCTGAGACTTTACCTTGTATGTTCAGGAATGAATAAGACCTCAAGCGACAGGTCATATGGAAATGAAGTGCTAAAGTATATTTGCTTTTTTTTTAAATTTAAAAATATTAGTAGACAAGGGATACAGAGAAATTTGAATCCAGGTCCTTGTCCACTTCTCAGAGCGTTTGTTGTGACTGGATCATGACTTTTCTCTTTTTCTGGAAAACCGCAAACCAGGCAAATGTTGAGTCTGAGAAGATCAAGCAAATAATTTCTGCTCTTTGGTTTGTACTTTTGCAGCGTGAGGGCAGATCAATGGAGTGAATCAGAAGTCGAATATCTGCCCTGACCCGTAAGGAAACATGGTCCTTGGGGTGGAGTAAGATGCTGGTAGAAGACACGCTGCCTTTATTCCCATCAGTTCCAAGGGCAGACGGCTGTGAAGGCCAGTCCTGGTTATGGCAGTGAGAATGTATTGCAGGTCTCTGTGCATCAGAGCATCACACTAACCAGCAATGCTGCTCTAGGGAACTCAGAAGAGCATCAGACTAGCTGCTCTACTGAAGCTCTAATTTGCTCATCACTTTTGGCTGATGTGATTAGCAGTCAAGGCTAATTACCTGCAGGAATGTTTCCTCTTGCCTCCCTGAACCCACACATGAGAAAGCTGGTATTATGATCCTTGCAATATAAGCTGTTCTTCTTTCCATCATGGAAGAAGATACAAATATTAATGAAATGGAGACACCTCATTATGGGAATGCTTCAGGATCAAATATCCTCTTTCCTCAACTTTTCTTCTTTCTATGTTCTGCTTTGTGTGGTTTTGTTTCTCCTATTTCTAGAACAAAGAAATATTCTCAGAAGCAATCTCATTCACATACACCTATTATGTGAACAGGTATGCTCTGTGCCAGCATTTTTTACTGTTTATGAAGAAAAAAGTGAAAGTAACTGGCAAACAGATATTTCCTTGTAAGTAAATGTGATACAGTGACCTAAAGAGGGGCAGTAGAGAAGGAAGTTAATTGAAATGGTCTGGAAGTTCAAGCAAGTCTGAATTTAACCCTGCATGTGTGCATGCCAGCTGCTCTTTATCAGAGAGGGAAACAGTCTTACCCAAAAGCTGAACTTCTGTTGTCTTAGCTAAAAGTAAAAATAGAAAGAGTAAAAATGGAAAAGAGCCAACAGGTTTCAGTATATCCTGTGTATTACAAACTATCCAGAAGGAAAAAACTAACATGACTCTGCTGAATTTGGGGTTTGATCCCTTGTCTCCCATGCTGGCACACATCGCAGAAGGTGTATTCAGCCTTGTTGAACTAATTGTTTGGGAGTGAAATCAGGAATCGTTAAAATTGATGTACAGGGAGAATTACGAGCATATGGCTGAAATCCATAAAGGCCTGCTGACTGAGTGGTACCTTGGGTGCTGAAGATTGTGTGGCTACAGTAATACAAAAAAGTAATGAGGTAAGTTAGCTTATAATGAACCCTATGAAGCCAGTGATTTCCGATATTCAAGCTACTCAGGGTAAAGCTGAGCTGCATTTATATTTAGTTATATTTAAACTGCACTGCTATCTGAGACATTATCAACATTAGCTGGGCACTGAGCAGACATACAAAAGATCCACATTTTGGGACTCTAGGTATCTCACATGCCAGTAAGGTCCTGAGTCCCTTGGGACTGAATATCCAAGCACTTGGCTGGTTAACTGACAGCAACTTACCAGAAAAAAATGTGGAGTCTGGGATCTCCACCCTCTTTCATTAAAAACAGAAAGTTTCAGTGAATGCGGGTTTTACTTTCTCAAGCATGCAGCCTTGCAGAAATGAGCATGTGAACGTGTAATTGTCTATGGGAGAGAATATCCAGTGCTGGGTTCATTGAGTGTTTTGGGGTTTGTTTTGGGTTGTTTTGTTTTGTTTTTTTTTTTAATTATTATTTTTATTTTTGCAAAAATTGAGGTGGAGAGGGAATATGTGTGCATGAAATTGTCCAGTACTTTAGCTTTTGTTTGTACACAAAGCACCTTTTGCTTCTGCTTTCTCTTGGCATGTAATGAGAATAGAAAATAGCATCTTTTTCAAAAAGTTCTGACAGTGGAAGGTTGTTCCTTGCCCTTCTATCAGCATTGCTCTTCCATTTTTCAAATTCTCTTAAGTGGGATCCCTAACCGGATATAAGTCCATCAAAGGATTTTTCTGTTTGAGCTTGGACTGTACTACCTTACTCATGCTTTATTGCAGCTGAAACTTGAATTCAATCCTCATAGGTATTTTCTCTGATGGGGACTAAAAGGCAGTCTCAGGAATGCCTAAATCCCACTGTTTCTTTCAGGCAAGATTTTTTGAAATTCACATTAGACTTTTTCTACCTGCTTTTTGGCAGTAATTTCCAAATTCAGTTATATGTTATAGCTATAAAGAGAACAAGGTTTTTTCTCCCCCGACTTTATTGGCAACATTTAACTTGAAAAAGGGCTGCATGTTGTGAGTCCTCCCACTCCAGTCCTCATCTCTAGGGACTCTGCAAAGTGCTTTGAAACGTGCCAAGACCTTTGGGACCCCCACAGCCTGGGAGAGAAAAGAAGGATCACCACTTTGGTAGCTTTCTTGCACTGGCTTTCTGACATTGCTATTAAGTATCAGGGATATATTGTCACTGTTCTATTTGTGCCCACCTATAGCATTTCTTTTTTCCCTGTGGATGTTTATCTGCAGACAGGTTCAAGACAGGACAGTGATCACATGGAGATTTTTCACATTCTGATATATCATCATCACCACCAAGCATTTTCTGATTTAAAACACAAATAGCTAATGTTGGAGAAAATATGCACTATAATATAATCAGTCATGATGCACAGTGTGTACGAAGTTGAAGAACATAGTCTTAAGTAAAGTTTGTCATTGCAACTTAAATTTTAAACAGCAATGTTTTCCCTTTGTTTGAATGTAAAGTGGGGAATGCACCTGAGCGTGACATGTTGAGAATTTTATATGTTCCCTGGCATCTCTGACTGCTTTGCTGAACTGTTTTCATTATGACTAGTTCCCTCAGTCTTAAACTGGAGAGATTGTCCGCATCGCAGGGCATGGCGACGGCTGATAATTCCAGAACAATTGGTAATTGGTACTAGTTTTGAGTTACTGCATGTTTAAGTTTCTGCCATCAGTATAAGATCCATTTTATAGCTTTGCATGTTGTTCAGTCGCTGGTTTAAGGTGAGTGTAAAATGTTAATGGATCATTTTGCCTGGTCATTTGCACAAGTATACATAATTAAATGAAGCACAAGGCAGTGAAAAATTGAGCTCATGCTGTAAATTGTGTTCTTTAATACCTGCCTGTTCTATAAAACTCTAAATTTTGGCATCTAGGTAGACTTTGTGTTTAAGAATTGAGTTCTGGATAATATCAACCTTATCACCATTTTCTTTACTATGTGTATAATTCTTATCTTCTATCTGTCAGCCTTTAAATACATTCTTCACATTTTCATGTCTTAATGCTTTCATGTAGTGACACAGACCATTTATTACAGTTAAGTTTCCTACTTTCCACAGTTTGCAAACTGAAGTTGCTAGATTATCAAATCTTCTTGACTCCTGGTGGTAACTTATTTCAGGAGATCAAACAATATTTGTTTTTCATTTTCATTGCGCATGGCTGGGGTTGATAATTTTCATATTAAACCCCAGACATTGCTCTTGGCTTGACAGTACAGAGAGAAAAAAGAAGCAGGAAAAGGGCAAAGTGCTGTTTGATACTTTGGAAATGCAGTATAATGAAATGGTGAAATGTTATGGTGGCAAAATTTAATTAGCTGTAACGTAAGAGAAAACAAATCATGACATTTATTTTTAGGAAGAAGCCTCCCACTGAGAACTACAGAATACCTTGCAGGGAGAAGCAGACTAGAGAGAGCTTTTTAGCGTACAGATATTCTCATCAAGCAACAAAACACGAAGTGTCTTTAGAAACTGAATTGTTTATTATTGTTGTTGCTGATATTATTCTTAACAACACCACCCATGGAGAAGAGTGAGTTGCTCCCACAGCAACTAGTGCAGAACAGATACATAACAGAGTTGGAATCCTAAGAAAACTAGGGATATAAGCAGCTGCTTTTGCAGACTAGCTATTTTGAAGAGAATATACAGCATGTATTTTTGATGGAAGAAGGAAAATGAGTAAAATGATAAAATGAGACTAACATGGCAGAATAAGGTAGATACTGAAAGACAAAAAGAATGGTAGGAGAAGCAAAGTTAAGAGAAACCCAATAAAGAACCATTTAAGAAGACTAAGGGTAGACTATGGGTTAGAAATTAGTATAAATGGAAAAGAGCTTGCTTTCTGCACTTTTTTTTTTTTCTGAAACAGTATTTTGCTAACTCTCAGTTTCCCATATATTAGTCTGAATTAGCAGATGTCCTGGTTCTCTGGATGTGGTCCCATTTTGCACAGCATCAAGCTACAGGATGCAAAATGCCCTGCTGTGCCTTTTACATGAACTGCAAGAGCAATAGCTGAAGAAGTAAAGAAATGGGGTTTGTTGTCTTTATATAGATAATATGGTTGTAATTAACCCATCGCATGCAATTGTGTTCAAATATGTGTTTGCACATAGCTGTACACACACATAGCTGTATGTGTGTGCATTTGTTTACTAATATCAAATGTCAATAAGCCAGGGAAGAGTCAGCAAATGAGAGATACTGAACAGCAAGAACAGACAAAAAGATTTGCTTTACATTGTAGTGCTGCATCAGTTTGCCCTTTGTTCTTTTCATACTCATCATACATCCGTCCACACTAAGGTAGATTCCATATTCATACTTTTGAAGAGATTGGAAATAGCACTTCTCATTAGGAGGTACCCAGAAAGGAGTTGGTGGCAGCAGGCTTTTGTCTAGCAGGAATGCTGTGGGCTAGGAAGCACCCAGTTGGATGTGACAGTCACATAAGATGGACCACTCTTGTAGGTACCAGAAACATGGCATGAGTTTAGCCAGAGTTCACCTAAAATTCAGCCTCTGCCTATTTAGATGTTGTGGATCTGATTGAGCACTGAATTCTTCCAGTGTTTGGACTCTGGGGAATGCATAATAATCTGGGACTGTTGCTGGACCAGGCAAAGGCCGAATGAGTCAACACTGGCCCTGTCTGAGCAGTGCTAGTCCTGTGAAAGAAGAAGGGCTTAGGAATAAGCATTAATTCACTATTTCATTCCTTATTTGGTGGTGAGATATTCCCTTATGATAATTAGTAGAGTGCTTGTCTAAAAAATCATCCTTTAAAGCTCAGCCAGAGGCAACTTTTGCCTGAGTAGGCAGCTTAAAATCCAGCAGAGGGCAATGCTGTATTGCACCTGTACAGATAGCGCAAGTGAGTCTACCTCGAGGACCTTTGAATTATCTTCCCTAATGAGAAATCATGCACTTAATTCATGATAAATTATACTAACCTTGTCATAGTTGGTGTTTTGCAATAAAGTCCTGGAGTGTTTCTGGGGAAATCACTCCTGTTGGTGGTAAGTGTGTTGCTGATACAAGAATGGACTGATTGCATTACAAGTTTGAGTTGCACAGAAGTAAAACAATCATAACTTGTCATAACTTTTCACCAAAACTATCAAGTTAACATCCCCCACCTTTCCTTCTTTCCTTCCCCCACCCCTCCCTAGTACTTGCCTATTAACTTCTTCAACTATTGCAGTTTTGTTACGCTTTTTTTACCTTTACTGTTGTTCCTTACAAATTCACAAAACTAAGAAATGACAAAACTCAGTACTGGAAATTGACCATGTTCTTGGGAGACTCATTGAAACAGAATTCCTCTTCTACAGAAATTGTAATAACCATACATACCACAATACCTTTCTGTCCATTAAACAACTGGGAAGAAATTAGAAACAAAGGTCCAACAGGAATTACCACTTAGAGTTACAAATATATTCAGCTCCCTCATGGAGATCTTACAAGTTCTAGTGCTCTAGTTTGATTTTTAGACAGCTGCAATCTCACAGGTTTATGAGAGTCTGATTTCATTTGAGGTCAATTGTATTCTTGTTGTCTCAGGACTTATATGTATGTAATTCTAGTGTAACTGAAGAATCCAGAGCCTTCGAGACCTCATTGCTCTGAAAAGAGCCTGGAGGCCCAGAGAGAAGCCTGTAAATCTGATCTTTCAGCCACACACCAGCTCCCCTTTGTTACCACTATGGCAGGTCACAGTCCTTGGAAAGCTGCTTTTACTGTACTTTTCTCCAAATTCCTCAAACGGTAGCAATAATGGTAAGGTGTTTCAGTTGGATTTATGAGAACAGAGACAAAAAATATTCCTAAAAGGATTCTGTCTGGGGTAGAAGGACCTCATTGAGAAACCTTCTGTACTTTCCCAGTCCTCCTACATTGGACTATTCACTGTAGCAGCCCGTGACTAGCAGTAGCAAATGGAAAAGGACTAAACTTTAGAAGTCCAAAATACGTATGTATTTTTATCATGCTTTTTTTGGTTTTCTTCTGTTCTTACTTCTAAAACAAGTCAGCAGTGACTTCATATCTTGCAAGCAGTTTGTTCTAGGGGACCAGCCACCCTTATTAGGATGCCAGGCAGATATTCCATTTTCTGTGGTTTGCATATCTGATTATAATTGCAGAAATGAAAGGAGAGGAGAGGGTTGAGTGGATGAGAATGCGTTTCACTGGTGCTTGTCTCTAGGACAGTAAGGATGGCATGATATTGATGAATGATACATTGGAAGGGAAGGAACATAAATATAGTGTAACGCCTTACTGATTTGATCCATGGGTGATATGCTGTTTTGCATTTAAATGTTGGTTTCCAGAGGCTGTCACCGTAACTACAATAGAATCCAACCTGTACAAAGAGAAATTGCTGCAGAAGAGCAGGCAGATGCCATTCTTGCAGTGTCTGAGGTACACATGCCACTACTCCTGCCCTGCACATGCACGGCTCTCTATCTGAAGCATAAAGACATCCAGCCTGGGGCCAGTAAATCACTGATTAATGGCTTTTACACCTTTCTTGTAAAGAACAGAAAATCAAGAACAAGTTAAATATTGAGGGATTTATGACAGTGGGGTGGTTGTGAGCTTTTTCAGTGGCAAACCCAACCCACCCGGATTTAGAACTAATCTCTGGGCAAACTGTTTTTCTTAATTGATCTGTGCAGCAATGAAGTTGACTTCAGTTGCTTAAAATTCAAAGCCTGGAGCCGGTCACCTTGCTAATACAGTGTGTGTGTGCGATGCTCTTAGTCATACAGACTGCCTGCTGCTTTCTAGGAGAACTAAGGTGCCTGGATAAAAGCTGTAAAGCCAACGCTGTTAGAGGTAAGGGGCTTGAGCTGCCTCCTCAGTAGGCACCAAGTCAGTGGAGCTGTGGGAGGAGGAGCTGTCTCAGGTCCTGTCACCGCTTGGTACCTACCCCAGGGGGAACTTTAAGGTGCTTCTGGGGTTTACCCGCCCCTGCTTTCCCGCCCCCCCCAAAAAAAAATTAGCCCCAAAAGTAGGTGATTAAAATGGATGAGAAAATGAAATCTATTTGTGCTATTAACAACAGCTGTAGGGACGCAAAGAAGCATGAAGGCAAAAGACTCCTGTCACGTTTCTCTTCCAGCAAGAACCAAAGCTTCCAAGTGTTTATAAAACAAGCTTCAAAATCTAGCTTTTCTTAAGTCTTTAAGAGTGCAAATATAAATTGCAGCCAACGAAATTCCATTGTTTCTGCTCTGTGGCAAAGTAAGTGTTTTAATTATTTTTATTTTTTTTTAAGGACATTCGGACCGAGTCCCTGAATACCAAGTCCCAGCTGAGCATGAATTCAAATGACTGAGGCCTAAGCCCCTGATAATAAGGGTTTATTAAGGAAGCACTAACAGAGCTGAACGGGAGTGGACTGAATGGCCAAACTGAAATAATGGAATGCTTGTGGCAACCAGAAAATGATTGTTTATTGGCATAATCCCAGGATAAGTTTCTGCCAAAAGCACACAGTCTTGCCTTGCCAATTTCTTCATATGGGGAAATACAGTACTGAATTTCTGCACGTAATAGCAGTGCAGGAGAATGGGAGGAGGAGAAGTGTCAGTTTGCATGAGGAAGGGGAAAAATGTACATCCCAAATGGTGTAAACAATGTCATCCCTAGAGCTCTACTCATCAGCAGGCTCTAAAGAGACCACCTGGGTTTCAACTTTAGGAATATGGTTTGAAAAACATGGTTTTGGCTATGGAGTTTCCTCACTTGAATCTCTAAGTATCCCTGAATGCAGCAGGCAGGGAACAGAAAAAATTTGGAACTTTGTTCTAAAAATCCTGCCTTTATGATGGTTGAAGTGCTTATGAACAGTTTCTTTCACACATGAAAAAAGAGGACTGTCTTGCAACTCTGCTGGGAGACATATTCTCAGGAAAATTCTGTGGAGTCACACTTGGCTAATATTTTATTCACTGAGAAATGCAGTTATGAGATATAGCTATACTAAACTGCAGGTTAAGTTAAGAAGTTTATGGATTGATTGCTGCTCCTGCAATTAAGAGAGCAGTGAGACTACTCTATATCATACTGCCTTGCCCTTATCTAGTAGTCTTTTGGACAGGATATTTAGTGAGGGAGTCCTGATTCATATCCCCTCCCTGTTGGATTGGAAAAGTTTTTCTTCTCAGCCAAAACCTCGCATATCTGAATGCTTTAACTGTTGTCCTACAAGGCACTTTATAGCGGTAGTTTCTCCATATCACCTGTGGAAGCTAATGTTGTTGTATAGAATACTTAAATACTCACTAAGGCATAATAATCCTACTTTCCAGGAAAATGCCTTTGAGGCCATTAGAAATATCTAATATGAGACAAATTCTCTATATGGGCAATTGAGATGCCCGCCTGAGAAATCTTTGAGATGTAGCTAGGGCTCTCTTGAGGAGTAGGAAATGGTGATCAAAACCTCAGCTATCAATCACAGACAGGGTCTGAAGACAGACTGTCCAAGCTGCTACATTTTTGTTTTGAAATCAATATAAAATTCAACAAAAAACCCACCACCATAAATTATTTTTCTCTTTCTTTTAATTTCTGCCAGTGAATTAGCACTAAGTCTGTGTGACTAACTGATTGTTCAATGTCCCAAAGGTGTGGTTCTCAAAGAGCTTCAGCAAGACCCTAGTTGCTGTGATATAAGGTTCAAAGGTAAAAAAGTTTGGAGAGAGGTGGAAAAATTACTGTCTGGAAAAAACCAACTAGTAGATCAACAACAAATCCGAGCTGTTCTCAGCCCTCATTTCTTTTTTCCTTCTAGTTATAATTGCATTTGGATATGTGGCTTTTAAAAATTACCATATTTATATGTTAATAGGAACTCAATTTGAATAAAACCTGACTGCCAGCAGTAGTTCAACCTCTTCCAGGGCTGTAGCCTCCCCTCAGAGGTTAAAAATGCCAACTTCTTCCTAAATGCAGTCTTATCTTTCTGGCATGTACTGGCTTATTCTGTGATACTGTGATGATACACTAAGTCGTAAGTGTGACTCTTGTCATACAAGTCTGTGCAGACTCTGGACTTTATTTAAAAAAAAAAAAATAATTTAAAAACAGCTCTTAGCCATTGTGGCTGGGAAAGACAACTCTGAGGAAAGCTCTTCATGTGTGACCTGTTGTATTTTTGTTTATCTAAATCTTGGGAAACTGAAAAATAGTCCTTGGATCATTTTCTTATTCTCAGCTGGCTATTTACTCTCTACACCAAAGATGATGGGCTTAAATTCCAACTTGTTTAATAGTTTTGTTTTGTTTTGTTTCTTCTCTTTGAGCATCCTGTTCTCCTGTTTGGATCCCTAGGATAATAACAGGTCCAGTTCTCCCTCAGCTGCCAAAATCTCCAGTTGTCTCCCTGAGAATTTCTGTCTCCTACTTACACAGTGAATACAAAGATCTCTGGCAGATGCAAAATGAAGACTATGGGAACAGTGTGAAATACATATTTGCGTGCTCATATTTTAAGAAGAGTTTCAGTTTTGCATTGCAATTTTTGCAGTAGTCAATGAATTTTCTGTTCTCTCATTATTGGTGTGAATTATCTTCCTATGCAATGAGCCTGCTAAATATTTAATAGCATAAATAAGTCCTTTTTGGTTTTTTTCCTTGTGTTCTTGTCTACTGTTCTCCCAATGCTAGAAGTTGTTCTTTGTTACAGAAACATAGGTGGAATAAGGTATGTGTCTGGTTTTGGAAGGATGTGTCTTCCCTTAGGAGCTCTCACCTTCCAGTGGTTTGATGAATGCTATCTTCTAGTTTGGAGAAAGGACTTTGTTTATTTTTTGTTTTAAAAGAGTTGTTTTAGTGGTCTTAAGAGACCTTTGTAACCTGAAGCATCCATAAGGTGCAGAATGACTCATAAGGAGATTCTCTTTAAAAATGTGTGTACAAGGACAAAGGAATGAAGCAGAGGGGAGGCATCATCTGGGATTAGAGAAGATGAGACTTGGAAGGGTAATTGAAAGAACAGCATGAAATGGTGACCATCAAATTACAGCTGGGATTTCAGGTAACAGGAATTTTTAATTTGAATGGGGTTTCTTCATTTTTTCCAATACCTCCCAGCAGATGAGGATGATAACAGAGAAGGCTATTCAGTCCTGAAAACATTCCTGCCCTCCCTGGGTAGATGAAAACAGACATTTAAAAGATTGAATGTATTTTGACCTGTTGCATGGCTGGAAGGTAGTTGTAGCACAGTGTCCTTTGAATAGTACTTCTACAGAGGAATGCAGGCTTATTCTGTAGCTACCAAAATTCTGCTGCAAGTATGCAGCTCTGTATTGATTTTCAAAATAGAAAGATTTTACGGAGTATAGCAAAAGAGTTTAACAGTCTATATGACGAAAAGGCTGCTCTGAAGTCTCACCTCTTATGTATTGCACATTGTACAACTTCATCTGCCATCTGCATTGAATGATATAGGTACTGGAGTGGGGACAACTCTGTCTTCCTGGCCATATTTGAAAGTAGGATTTTCTGTCTAGGATCTTTTTCCGGTTAAGGTGCAAGACTAAAATTCTGTGAAAAAAAGTTCTTTCTCTGTCACACACTTTTTTTTTTTTTTTAATAATTACAAGCAAACTGACTAGTGTATTTAAACCTCAGTTTCTGTTTTGCACACTCCTCTCTTCCCACAGCTTGTTTCTAGAACATTCTCCTATAGATGGAGGCACTGCTCTGATGTACTGTCACAGAATGCAGCTGTTCACCGTTAGTGCCCAACAGTGCTTCACAGCGTCTGTTGAAAGCTGTTGCTCATTACTAACACTAATATCGTTGTGGTGAAAATTGGCCAGGCTCCCATACCTGAAAAGAGAGTGGCACTGCATGCCAACTCATTTTTTTACTACCACTAACTGCCATGGTCAATGTCCTTTTGTGAATTCAAGATAGGGTCTATGCTGAGTGGTTGTTAAAATGCACTGGAGCAAGAGAGGCAGTTCTTAAAGTCTTACCTAAGTAGGAAGGACTATGAAGTACCTGAAAGGAGTTTGTACCGAGGTAGATGTCGGTCTCTTCTTCCAAGTAACAGGCAATAGGAGAAGAGGAAATGGTTTCAAATTGCGCCAAGGGAGGCTGAAATTGAATATTAGGAAACATTTTTACACTGAAAGGGTTATTATGCATTGGAACAGGCTGCCCAGAGAAGTGGTTGAGTCACCATCCCTGGAGGTATTTAAAAGACATGTAGATGTGGCACTTAAGGATGTGGTTTAGTGGTGGACTTGGCCTTGTTAGATTTACAACTGGACATGATGATCTTAAAGGTCTTTTCCAACCTAAACGATTCTATGGATATCAATTGCAGAAGATGAGATCTGGACTCTTCTCTTTCATTGCTGACTGGTATCATACTGGAGGGCCTGTGTGCCATTTTCTTTCTGACTAGCAAAGAGGAGATAACATGCTACACAACTGCTGCCCTGTGCTCGCTAACTGCTTTTGGAGGAGAATGATTTTAAAAACACATTCTAGTCCTGTGTTACAACATGGCCGAAACACAAATTTCATTTGCACTTTGCATTTGTTTTGCTTGAATTAATTTTTTCTTTTTTCATTTTTGCATAGATGTCCCAATGCCCTGAGATATGTCACTTGAATCAAAGAGATAATTTCTCTGGAAAAAAATAATAAATGTAGTCCCTCAAAAAGACTAATAGAGGGCATAGGTGAGAGGCCCTTTGCTTTCAGCTTTAATTTTTTCTTCACTGCATTGCATATTTTGGACTGTCATCTGAATAGACAGACAGCAAAGGAGACAGGGAGTCATAATGAGCAAAGGAAATAAAACGGGCCATTTTCTTTAGCAGTATAGAGTATTTCCCAGGGTCTGATTGGAGGGGAGGAAAAAGTCTCCAGCCTGATAGTCAGCTCAGGCAAATCAAAACTTAAGTATTTGACAAAATCTGATTACTTTCAAGGAAAGGTAATTAATAAGGATAAAGGGGTTCTGCTGTGTCTTGCAGCTTTCCCTCCGCAGTATATTGGAGCCACTGGGAGCAGCACAGTGTTGCTGCTGCTCACTTCTGCTTGGGGTACTCTGGCCACCCTGCCCAAAGCCTGGAACCATGGTGGCACAAAGTCCAGGAAAGTAGAGCAAGCTGCAGCTGACGCTGAATAATAAAATCATCCCCCTTCACATAATAGTTTTATTATGGATTTCTCAGTGGTTTTTGAAGGAGGCAAGTGCTATTATGCCTATTTCATAGATGGAGAAGTGAGGACAGTGACAGATGCTGTGATTTGCCTATTGCCATTGAGCTGAAAATGTCCTCATTGGGGCAGAGGGAGGAAAAGAAAATGAGAATACAGTGGAGGCATCTGCCTGGCTTGTACAGTACAGCTGTTAATTATGAAAATCATGTCACAGCTTAAACGGCTCTCAAATCATGATACATTCACAATAATGGTATGACCACTGGGGCTTTGGTGACGTCAGTGTATATCTGCACACAGTTTTTTTCCTCACAGTAGTAGTAATAATAATCTTTGGCTGTGGACCTAATTACAAAAACAGTTATATTAGTTGATCACTGCTGGTTTTTCTGACTGTGACAGCGTTGCAACTGCTGCAGTTAAGAAAAGGAGGCTTCATAAATTTATTCTGCTTCAATAAATGAATTTGTAATAGTGAAGAAAACTTTCTCTAGGCCAGATAGGAACAATGAGAGACTATTTTTCTGCCCTCTGTTTAGCAAGTAGATGGGAATATGCCAGTCCTTACTCTAACACTTTCAGAAGGTAACTCAAATTCATCTCTGATAAATGAAAACATATTAGCTAGCCAAATATATGTCAGCTGTATTCCTAGTATCAGAAGACTCTATATTACAGTGTTTATTTGCCCTTTTCTAGTTTTCTAGTCATGGTATCTGAGTAGTAGGGATCTGGACATTTGTTGGAGGCATTGCAAAACCATGAAAAAATACTTTGTGTCTTGATAATCTGAGGCAACCAGAAGAACATTAGGTAGAGCAAAGACATTAGCCAGTTTGGGGTGGGAAAGGAGGTAGAAAGAATAACTGTAATAAGAGCTTCTTTTTCCTCGGATAGGCATGCTTTGTCCCTCTGCCGTTATCAAGTAATTATCTCTTTTGCACATTGGGGGAGTGGTGAAGATGGAGTCAAGAGAGAATATAGAGAGAGGATTTACCTGTGTGGCTGGGAAAACTCATGACCACACCACCTGGATTCTCCAGGAGAGACACGCTGATGTAGATGATGCACAGGAGAGTTGAGTCAGCAGCTTGGCCTCCCTCTCACTGAAAGGGAAACAATTGGAGGGAATGGAGGTGAGTCTCCTGTGCTCTTCCTGGTGGGCTGTTGGGTGGTCAAATCCAGGACTGTATAATCTTATCTTTAGCCTTGGAGAAATGAAAGTGTAAAGAACAACAGTGTGATTTCGTAGACAGTGACACAGCAGTTGTGATCATTGTGGGAAGAGCAGGGAGGGGAAAAAATTCACAGTAACAGAACTGGCTTAAAATGTCTTTTTCAGTCTTTTCCAGATCTGGAAATACAGCAGAGTGAACTGAAATATCAGCCTTGGGTTTGGTTGTTTGGTTTGGGGTTTTTTTTGGTTTTGTTTTCTTCAGCATCTCAGCTAGTGCAGTGGGAAGGGAAGGGTAATAGAAGAGGCAGTTGCAGAAGTCAGTATTAGTTATTGCTTGAGACCCCTGGCTCGCTCAGACCCACCATAAGCAAAAGAGAGGAAGAAAATGTGTGCATTGTGATGAGAGTAGAATAAGAGCTCGGGGAAAGGGGAAGGGGACAAAACTGATTTCAACAGTGATATTCATTTCAAACATGTAGTTTCTAAGAGAAATTTTGAAGGCGAGGGCTAAGAAAATGATCTCTGTACACTGTCTGGGGACCAACAGAGAAAATGGGAATCAGCCCTTTATGTTTAATAAATATAATGCCTGTCTTAAAAGGACAGTATGTTTTTTCACCCTTTTATCGATGGTTAATTTTTTAACATCAGCTTATGATGTTAAGATACCAAATGTGAGTTTTTGTTTTGTTTAGGTTTTTTTTTCAGTTATGATGTTTTAAAAATACTAGTTGTATTCCCTAGGCTTTCTGAAAGTAAAATCACTTTTGTAAAATCTCATGTTGGAAATGTGGGAAGAGAGAAGCACAAAATTTTTAATCCCCTCTGGAGGGTTTTGGCCATCTCTATTAGATTTTTAGTTCCCTGCTAACTTTTAACCATCTGTACTGCGTGTTGTGTTTGTTTAGCTCTGTGTTTCCCATTACTACTCTTCTCGGTAAGAGACTATTTGTTACCATTATATTTTTTTTGTGCACAACACTAGTGCGTGAATGCTAGACTTTCACAAAAAAATTTATTCCTTCTTCTGTGATCAGATAAAGGCTTATAGTGTCCTGTGTTGGCAAAATTTTGCTTAAAACTTGCAGTGAAGGAATTGCACAGCTTTTGGTGCTCCTTGAGAGACAGAGCTGACTAAGACAAGTTCAAATGGAGGTTCAGATTTCTAGGTCTGATGTTATGTTGCAGAAGTATTTGGAGATTCTGCCATGAGAAACAGTAGGATCTTTTGCAGAGATTGTGTAAAATTATATTTTTAATGCAGGGGAATACAGTTTAATATTAGTGAAAAAGAATAAAAAAAAATTGTTTTAGTTCATAAAAAAATGCCTTCTTGTCAAAATTTATGTTGTCCCTTGACACATTGTAATTTTGGCAAAAAACTTTTAAAAAATGGAAGAAGTGTTCTGTCTGTTTTTGTTTAGACCAGCTCCTTTCTTGAGTCTTGAATCAGTCTTAATTGTGCTCAGCACTAAAAGGCAGCAGTCACGTACCCAGGAGTATCTGTTATCAACTTGAAGTATTAATTTATGTATGGGGAGCTAGAAATATAAAATATCCACAGCATGTATGTTTGCCTTAGCCTGATGTGAGAGACAAACATGCAATCAACTATGCAAATATCAAAGGCTAGGGAAACTGTTATCCACAACTTAACTAATTATTTTAGCTTATTTACTTGAACAAAGATAGATGGGGTATATTAATTGACCATTGGTTTTGACTTTTTGCTGTTTACATTTTAATAATTTTCTTCAGTCATGGAACTCTTGGTTCCCTGTTTATTTTTATGGCATGGCATAACTTTTTGGTCTCGATGCTTATTTTTCTAGCCCTTAATGCTGTCCACTTTGAAAAGAGAACATGAAGTTGATTACATACTGAAAAATGTAGTCCCTGAGCTGCTAACTGCAATTTTTGAAGTGAAGTGTTTGACTTGGGCTTATCAGAAGGGTCATGCTGTGATTTTTTTCCTTTTTAGCTAACTGTTTGATTCTGGGTTGTTATTATGGGTACCCTGCGCTGTAGCTGAGCAGAAATGCTGGTTTAAAAAAAAACCAACAACAACAAAAAACCCACAAAATGTAAGTAAGTTTGCCAAATATAATTTCAGTCTTCTAGAGTTTTCTCACTTCTCCCCGGCTGATCTGCAGCAACAGATAGTTATACTAAATTTTATTTATTTTTTTTTTAAATAAACTATGCTGATGAATAAATTGCTGCTTACCCAACTCCTTTGAGTACCCACTCACATTGGGAGCAATTGTCTCTTCCCTACCAGCTGCTGCTTGCCAGCTTCCCCTGTCCTGCATGGAAGGAGAGCATCACTGGAGGGGTGTGGGGTGGCTCTTCTCTCCCTCCCCTCCATGCAAACAAAGGAGGGAGTAGAAAAAAGAATAACTGAGATGCACCTGTTAGTTGAAACTCCCTGAGTCTCTATTATTTTTGCCAGACAGAGCAACCTGCCAGCTGCACTGTGTTGTGCATGTTGGAACGGGGACCTGGAGGCTGGTGCTGAGATGCTGGACCTGCCACACAGCCATCCTCCTGTGGCTGAGATGCAGGGAGCTTCTTTCAGTAGGGTTTGAGGTTTCCTACACTGCTTTGAACTAACTTGTTAGTGCACAGATGCAGACCCCTGGCATCCACTGGTGTTGCTGATGCAGCTCCCAAAATTTCATTAGTGTATCACAAGAGAATACCGGTCTCTCACAGGAAAGTCAAAGGAGGGAGGGAAATGAGCACACAGATTTTGCTTTGGGCAGGACTGCAGCAGCTGTAGGGCTCTGAATTAATATAGGAGGTTTATTTTGGTATACTGACCAACCCACACACTCCCTCCCACCCCCTGATCCCCTCTGGAGTGAAATATTTCATTGCTTCATTTGACCAAAGAAGAAAACTTGGTGTTTCATCATTATTCTAGTAGATTTTCTTTAACAAAATTGTTCCAAAACATAACCATTGTTAGAAATGAGATTAAGGCATGTTTTTTTTTAGCCAGACATAGTGTAATTTGGTTGAGCAATCAGTTGTTATAATTAAAGGTTCTTTCCTTAAACCTTGGCTCACTTTTAGGCTTAGATCACTAAGGCTATAGTAGTAGTTCTGTTTGAAATGAACACAGCATTTATTTGGTCCATGGAGGTGCAACGAAATAATGAAGATCAAGTTGGCTCATGGCTTTGTGCTGTGAGAAGAGTTTGGGGATTTTTACCCGTAAGGAAGCATACAGAGAAATGTATGCAATGTCTATGTCTACTTTTAGTGCTCAGGAGGGAAAAAAATAAGGTGAATAAAGATTTAGCGTTAGGTAAAGAAACAACATTATGGTGGCAGGGTGGCCATGACAAAGAAATAAATTACTGCTGTTGAAAACTGTAGTAGTCAGGGTGGAAAGCAGGTAATGAAAAGTTGGTATCTGGAAGACATTTGAGTGAGATCAGAGAGAAAGATCAGGTGCAGGTGGTCTGTGCAATGAATTGGAGAAGCTAGAAAGATGTGTAGTACCTGCAAATGGATGTTATTGGGATAGCGTGCACGCACTCTGAAATAGTAATCATGACAGGTAGACAGAATTTGATGGTCCAGAAAAGATAGAAACCAGATTAAAAGTGATACAGCTGTAATGGAAATTAATGAGACACTGTGTAAACGAATAGGAACTACTGGTATGCATAAGATAAGATTCATATTACTCAAAACTACTTTGGAGGAGTATGGAAGAATATCTTCTGGTTTTGTGTCAACCCAAAGTTGGATGTGAATTTAGTTAGAAGTATTATCCTTGTAGTATTTACATGAGAAAAATATAAGGAGATCTCTCATTATAGAAGGGTTTATCTTTCCAAATTTAGATTAGAAGGTAAGTGGTGCTGATAATAATAGGGGCTAATTATTTGTGGATGTGATTTCTTCACTACCTACCACAGGATTATAAACAGTTGTAGCTATATTAGAATTTAATTCATTATGACCTTACAGCTCATCCTTAAAAATAAGCACTTGTATCAAGTGTTTATAAAGCTGATTTGGTTTGAAAACAAATACTGAAATTTCTTTCCCCAAGAAAAAAAGAGGTGGAAAAAAGCCTGTAGAGAGGAATACCAAATTTAACTGGGGAGCAGCCCACTAAAGAGCTATCAGGAGCTTGCAGGAATTTAATAAAATGGTACTGATCATCCAAGACAATAGTGTCTTGGAAATCCAGAAGTGACAGATTGCTGAGACTCACCAAAAACCAAGATGAGTTAAGTCTTGCAAGGGAAATGAAAAGCAAATCTAATTATTTTTCCCCTAATCCTGCAAATAAATACAACTAAGGAAATATCTATGTGTATGAGGGTGAACATTTTACAGTTGAAAGAGGACAGTTCCCAAAGCACTAGCTCCAAAAGTGCATGAGCTTTTTCAATATGGGAGATGGGGTAGGACATAGGGGCATGCAACCAGACTGTGAATGAGAAAGAGACCTGGAGAAGCAGAAGTTTCTGCAGCTCTTACAGAGGTCAAACTCCTAAGAGTCAAATGGTCTTAACTTGACTTTTTCAGAGAAAACTCTGTGTGTCCACCTCGGAGTACTGCAAAAATGGCACTTGACATTTCAGAGTCATTATAAGTGTTAAAACATGCATCAAATACTTCCTGCTGTTATACAACTGGAGCATAGCAAATATAATATTTCTATTTAAGAAGAGGAGAAGAAACAGATCTAGGTAACTGCAGACATGTTCATCTGCCCTTGATGGACTGCAAAATAGAACACATTTTGAATAAGAGAATAATTTAAGAAGTGGAGGTAAATGTTAAGTTTCATTAAACACAGCATGTGTTTACTGAAAGGAGACTGATCTCCCAAACTAGCTCACTTAAAAACTGATTTTATAGATGTGACTAATCTGGGACTAATCAAACTGTAATTTATTAAAGTATTTGTTGTGGGACTTGATGTGAAATTATTCATTCAAGCAGGAAAAATAGAGGGATTAATGCAAAACGTAGTTCTAATGCGGGTAAGGAGCTTAAGGAGGACTCAGAAATGAGCAGTGTTGTGAAGAGAAATATTGGTCTGTAGGAATTTAAGTCTGCTTTTGGGATGCATTTTGTTTATTCATGATCATAGGATAAAAATGATAGTGTAGTAAAAGACAAAGCTGGAAGTCATAGTTATGCTCAAAATATTGCTTATGGGCAAAAAGGAACTAATGCCTTATATATATATTTATATAAAGTAAAAAATACGTTGTTAGTATAGTTGAAATGTTATACAATCTAATCCAAGAATCATTATTAGTGTAGATGCAGTTATTACAGAGAAGGAATATGTCTACACAGATGTTATAATAACCATAACACCACCACAACCACAATTAAAAATGTTATGCATACTCTCAGATTCAACTGCTTTTCCTAATGTTATGCTGACCTTTTCCCAGCTCCTCTCAGCCCTAAGGCTGGTAGTTTTGTTGCAGTGTCAGTGGGAGTGATGGCTAGAGTGACTTGTCAGCACCTTGAGTCCTTTGCCAGGAGGAAACCAGATGGTTTCTTCTTCCTCAATTTCTGATCAACTTGGAGTTGGTTGTGTATATTTGCTAACATGCTTTTGGTCTGCAGCTCAATGTTATGTCCAAACTTAGTATATATGACACCTTTTCAGGTATGTTGGAAACTATTTCTGTGTTCTCTTTCTTAGTCCTGTATCCAGTTTTGTCCATCTCCAGGTCTGCATTCCTTTATCTGGCCATGGGTGAGTTGTTTATAGCTGGGGCACCTTCATTCTCAAGCCTGTTTCCCACCTCATATCTCCCATACTTGTGCTCCTCTACATTCCAACCTATGCCTCCACTTCTCAAGGCCTTTGCTAAGATACCAGTCCTGTATTTCTCTGTAGTACATTATTATAATAATCATAAAACCTGGGTGGCTCCATGCAATGGCATAGAAAAGTAAATGAAATTCACCATAGCTAGCTGGTCAATTAGAAAAATTGCTGTTCCGGCCAAACCAAATGTGACAAAGTTGCAGACAGGGCAAGGAAAGCTCAGAGAGACCAAGCCTTGACAAGCCTCAGTCCTGGGCCTTGCAAACCCACTACAAAGCCTGTGACCTGTGACTAGCAAAGGCAATATATGCAGTATTGCAATACCTGCAGAGTTGCAGAGTAACAGCGTTATCAATGTTTGGGATCTTATACTGTAAGAGCTGGAGGATATGAATGGGTTAAATCATGTAAGAAAGCCTGATAGTTCAGAGTGGGAGAGTACACTCATAAGGACTAGTAATAAAATACTTGCTTCTATAATCAGGGACCTTGCCAGTTGCTTTGGAAAGAACAGATGAAGGGAAGGGCTTGTGGGTAATAGTTATTAACAGCAAAAAAGCCACCTGCAAAAGGCATATGTGATCCTAGGATGTGCTGTGTATGCTAGCTTTAGTAAGGCTAGGAAAAATAAACACTTGCTCACCGATGGAGCTTCATCTGAAGTTGGTTTGTTGGATTTTTGTTGGTTTGTGTTCAGGAAAGACTTGTTCAGGTGTGGGAAATGGAGAACCTGTGTCTGTGTTAATTGCATGAGTACAGAGTTGCTCCAGCGAGCTTGACTTGCACAGAGATCCAAAGGTCTACAGAGCACAGTATGAAAACACCTGGACCACCTTGAGCTGCCAACTTGGGTATGAAGGAAGCAAGCTGCATTTGAAGGGTCTTGGGGTAGAGGGAGTAAAATTTTTCTCCTGGGCCATTAGGCAAAGCCTGGCACTGCATGGAAGTGTCTCTAGCACTTATGGACCCAAACAGAAGTGTCTCTATATGCTGTGCTATGTGGAAACTGGTTTGGGTCTCTGGTAGAGCTGGGCTTTGTGTGTTGCAGTCCATAGGATAGGTATTTCCTAAAAGAGATTATATACTTAGTCATGTGGACTGAAGTCATATCAGGAAACGAATCATTTAATTAATTAGGTTGGGGTAGTGGGGGATTTGGAGTGAAGAAGGTCCTTTAAACTGCAGCCATACTGTGACTTCTTCCTGACTCACTCTCTGGTGCTCAACATGCAATTGAACTCATGGATGTATGGTTGATGAACTCATTAATTTTCTGATTGCTTCCCATTTTTTAATTTTCCCTTCAATTTTTACTCAAGCAGAGATTGACTGTGAAATCAACTGTAAGACTGAAGTAATTCCCGTGCCTCATTTTTGTTGGAATAAGTCACTTGCTAGGGTGCATCTCAGCTGGGCTTTGGTTCTCACCTTGTTATGTGCTTCATGTTTTTGTAACACTCTCTGTTTTAAACTGTCATTAACTCCTTCTCTCTTCTCTCATTCCTGTTTTGGTGATCTTTTTGTGATTGCTTACTCTCTTTCTCTGATCTTGTTCCAGTTTATAACTTAAACTTTTCTAAACTCTCTTTCTCTCTCTTATCTTTTCTCTCTTTTGAAGTTTCCCAGAGCTCTCCCCACCCCAAATGTCTCTTTGCTTTCCTTCACTTTAATTTATGTCTCTTCCTCTCAGTGTAAATGCCACTGCCATTTGTTTAAATGCTGCTGCCTTGCTCTGTTTAGGGGCTGTCGTACAGGATTTTAGAACTACTTTCCCTTCATAACACAGATTCGCTTGTTACCATTGGTGTAGATAGAAGGCTCATTACAAAAATCAAGCTGTTGAGGAGTCGCCCATTTTGCATTTCATGAAAGACTTTTTTTTCATTGCTATTAGCAATTTTGGCAATTCTTTAAATCAAAGGTTGAACTGGGAAGGTTATCACAGAATCTAACGAAAAGGAAAAATTTTCACATTTGAATTTTGAAAAAGTTAACCCAAAAAGATGAAGTTATTTTAGGTAGAATATATTGCTCAAAAGCAAGTCCAGTATGACGAGCTTTTTCTCTTCATCCATCTTTTTAATGGCCAGCTGAAATATTTGCAAGGAAAACTGAACATTGAACTCAAAACATTAGTGATAGGTGGGATTTTCTGGCCTTCTGAAAAAAATATATATTCAGTGGGCGCTATATGTAGGCTGTTTATAATTTTGTGGGAGCACCTGCCCTTGCTGATCTATCATGTGGAAAACGATTACGTAATTTTCTGTAGTTATACTGGTTACATCAAATTAGAGGTGTTGGTGTGGTGAGAAGCAAGGCCTCCATCTGTACAACATGGCTTTTCACTTGTTGGTAATTAATAGCAAATCACTTCAGGAAGCAGCCTGGCTCTCTCTGCCAGGGGGATATATATATCTCTCCGCAGGTTTAGTGTTTGCCTTCGACAACTTGGCAAGTGTTTTGGCTGTTGGGAGACTTGGAGTCTTAGGAAAACATGCTATATTAAGGCTCCGTGGGGTTTTGTTTATAGGGCTTCTGGAACATTTCAGACTCCAAAACCCAACTATTCTCCCTGCCTGTTTTGCTGAAAATAATGTTGATCAGATTTGATTTTGAGTCTCAATATAAGGCAGCTTCCCTACAAACAGTTATCCATGGCTCCCGGTGACTGTGGGACTGTGTGTGACCATATCCCAGGTCCCTGGGGTGGGCAACAGGGATGTAGGAGGGAATCCCAAGCCCACTGCAGGCATCTCTTGCCTGTGGTGACATCCTGTGTAGCAAACCCACTGGTGCTGCCTTGTTTCAGCTTCTGACGCCCACAGACAGCGCACTGTGACAGTGTCTTCAAGTTGTATAGAAGTATTTGTCTCTTCCATATCTTTCCAGACAAGCCCTTAATACTTCTTCAACAAGGGAGTCTGGTGAGTTCTTTAGAAGAGAGAAGGTGAGGAGATAAATTGCTGGGAAAATGGGATGTGAGGTGAGGTGCAGTGATGCTGGTGGTCAAGTTTCTGCAGTGGGGAAAGTTTGGTGTCTTAAAAGTATTGCAACTGTGTTTGATTATGGAGAACCAGTTTGAAGTAAGGTGAATAAAAAGGGAGATTGTGTATTTATTTTTTATTGCTTAATTAATTTATTTATTTCATTTTCTGTAAAACAAGAGAGGCTCTAAGTGGAAACATGTAACAGAAGAAAGGGAAAACCAAACTCAAGCTCACGAAGGACTCGTGCGCTCTTGCTCCAGGCTGTCTGAATTTACTGGAAGTGCTGGTGGTCCTTTCTTCATGATGGGAACTGGTACTTTCTTTTGAAGTAAATCAAACTGGTGCTAATGACAGCTCTTTCAGACATTTGAATGCCAAGTCTCTTGCAATCTTCACATGAATTGTATTTAAAGAAAGCGAATACATTTTATCATCTGGCTTCTAGCATGATATTAAAGCTGGATACTTAAAAGTCCATGTGTTTTGGATTCCTGTCCTATTTTCCATGTCAATTACAATTACTTTGCTTTTGAACAAGAGGTAGCCAGCAGGGACTACTGAGGAGTGCCAAATTAAATTTCAAATATATTTTGTTCTTTGTTCATGGCGAAAATTATTTCTTCCCTAAGGTTGCTGTGCTCAGCAAACGAGCTCAGGTTGCCTCTAAACTCTCTAACATCGGTTTAGCTGAGTTTTTAAGGCCATCTTAGTGGCTAGCACTGTTGACACCTCCTTGGAGGACTGGTGTAGTATGAACGCCATGGTCCCTAGTTGAAAAAAAAAAGCAAGCTGGGGAGACCATCCATCCAAGCAATGCCCAGTCTGCTGTCTTGGTATCTAGCTGTCTACTAGAGACGTGTCTCTGGGAATTGGGAAGGTTGCTAATTGTTAGCATGTATATTTGTTATGGCCCTGCTTTCAGTTAAACAACACCAAAATGAGATAGTGCAAATTACAGCAAAATGAAAGAGAAATATGTGTGTAAACCACTGAAATTAGCCAGCTCTGAATGACTTCAGTGATTGGCTAATAATTGATGCTTCACCACCAAGCAAACGTTTTTAATTCCTTTTTATATTTGAATGTTTGCTTCCCAAATTCAGATTTTGGGTTCATTAGCATGCTATGGGTAGCCCATAGCTGTGTGCACAAGTTCTATCTCTGTGTCCATTTTGCATTTAAGGCAATTAGCTTAACTGATATTAGGAAGAGACACTAATTGGAGGGGGAGGAAAAGGTAGGTAGCAATATGCCAATGACAATTAAGATAATACAGCACATATTACCTATATAAGTTTTCATGAAAGAAGGTCTTTTCATATATCAATTCAGCCCTATAAGGACTTGAACCCCTGCAGAGTGGAGAGTGCAGCATTCTATACTTCATATGTATGGATAAGCTGAAGCACAAAGTGTATGTTTTGTTTAGTTTTACACAATAAATCACAGTCAGACATCAGGAAAGAAAACAGAATTTCCAGGCCCATCAAGAGCCTTGATTCTCTGACAGATTTTGAGAAGGTGAGCAATAATTACTGAACATCCTGTGGCAAAACATCAGCAATGTAGGTCAGGGATTTGGTACACAGGCTGGGAAATAATTGTTAAAAAACTTTGGGTAATTATCTTCATTCCAGAGTGAATACATTCTGCCAACGGTTAATTATGATTGACCTGCTTGTGTCTTGTGGCCCTGAAACGGAGCTTCCCAAAAATGCTATAGCAACACTTTAGATGGGGCCCCAATTTTTACCTTCTAACCAACCTTTTTTTCCTCTCTCTTGTTAATCCCCAGAATGCAGCAGCAACAACAGCGTCGAATGTTCACAGCTGCCCTCCTGGCACTTGTTTTCCTTCTGGCAGCTGTGAGTACCACAGAGGCCGGCAAAAAAGAGAAACCAGGTAAGGTCCAGTGTAATTCAGAGTTAATCCCCAGGATAGATTGCATGTGTGGGAGAATGTCAAATGCTTCTCAAAAAATGGTTTTGTTATGAAATTCAGGTCATTCGTTAACCTTTTGACATGCAGAGTAGGGATTTGTGGCTGTGACATGTTTTTCTGTGTTAAATAGGAAAACAGAAAGTAGTTTCCATGAAACCTGGCAGCTTGACAGCCCCAGAGACTGGAGTCCTCAGTTTATCACAGCGTGGGTATTGCAAGGCAGCTTAAAATTTACTCTGGAAATAGGTTTATGCTTGACTTCGGGAGAACCAAACAGGAGTGATGAAAGAGCAGTTATCATGTTCCTTGTTCAGTGCTGCATGTGACAATGCTATGCCAATGCTGTGTGATGTGTAAATCCTCCAACAAAGAACTGAACTAACTCGCTGCTGCAGATAGACAGCCAGACATCCAGCGGTAATTGCTTTCTGTCAGTGGTGAACTCAGACCTCATTATAGGAGAGACAGGCCTGGGGTGGAAAATTCATATGTATCCAACCCAGTTTTGACATCTTTTAAGGAACACATCTTTTGGTGGGTTTTTTAAAGGTCTTAGTATTTACAGGCTACTTACACGCTAGTTAATATGACCTGTGAGTCTATAAGAATTAGTGTTTCCATTAAAAACAAGGTGTTTGTGACCATTGGGGATATATGGAAATATGAGAAAACGTGAACATAAATATACAAGAACTAGAAGGAACATAATTTTATGTAAGGTTATTCAAAGTTACTTGTGATGTTTTGAGGGCTTAACTGATTATTTTTGCAAACCCTCGAGTTTGATAACATTGCTGTCTTTTCTCATTGCACTTCAGTTTAAGGATTTAAATGAAAACATGATCCTTATTTTTATCTCTGAGCAACAAACCCACCTGTATTAATAGCATTTTGAGTACACTTCTCCATCTAGTTTTTAATTTGCCTTTGGAGTTTTGGTCATATTCTGACATAAAATGTGACATGATATTCCAAGTGAAAAGTTTGTATCTCACTGCCATTCCCTGGAGGTGCTCAAATCTTCTGATACACAACATCAACACACACATTTCTAAGCTGTATGGTGTGTAGTGCTTCAGTTGGAACTGAAAATATTTGCATGCCATCAGCTACTGGAGACAGAGTTCCCCTTCTGAGAGAGCACGTTTTGGTCAGTGACTCCTGAGGGTTCCGAGGTGATTCCCCATGCTAAAGATGACAATCCACTTGAGAATATCTAAGTGGATTAGTAGACGTGGTATTGGGACTGAATTTGAACGATCCACTTTGCTTTGGGGTCAAAGAGGCTGACCTCTCTCTGCAGAACTGTAAACTGGATGCCAGACCTTTTGCTTTTGAAGCAATTGTTTTACAAATGTCTTCGGTCTCCACCTTTTCAGGTGCTGTGACTGATTAGCAAAGTTTAGGGTCTTCTCTGTAGGGTCTGGGTACTGACCACTTCTCTTGCTTGGGTTCGGTTCCTTGTCTTCATCCAGAGAAAAAGGCGAAGAAGTCTGACTGTGGGGAATGGCAGTGGAGCGTCTGTGTGCCCACCAGTGGTGACTGTGGACTGGGAACGCGCGAGGGCACTCGCACTGGAGCTGAGTGCAAGCAAACCACCAAGACTCAGAAGTGTAAGATTCCCTGCAACTGGAAGAAGCAATTTGGAGGTAAGCATCACTCTCTCAAGGCATTTGCGTTGATTTTTATTAAAGTATGGAGCAGGAAGCCTGTGTTTTCTGCTTAGCTCTGCAAATGTCTTGGTGAAGGGACTACTCCTGTATTTGAAGTTCATTGATACAAGAATACATAAGACATCAGAAAACAGCTTCTTTAGAGCAAAGCAGCTCCTCTCAGAGAGTCCATATAACCTACTTATTGTAAACTCAGCCTTCCAGCAGCATGCTGAAATCAGCTGTATACAACTCTATTTAAGGCAGCCATGTAAGCTATATGTTCACTCACAGCTGTGAATCTCTGCAATGGTTAACACAGGTTTCACATGACCTTGCTGTGCGTGATTTGCAGCACGGAGCATGGGTAGCTACAAGTGTGTGCATTGAAAGGAGTGGATGAAGACCAGTGTGTTTCATCTATAATATTCAGTTCAGAAGGTTCAGAACATAATGGTTCAGAAGGATAGTCACATCTACCCTGGACAAGATGTCAGTCCAGGACTCAGATCTGATTACTCTTGCAAACTTGGCTTTTTTCCAGTAAACCTCTTGTGGGGCTTTGACAACATTGTGACCTTACCAAGACAATCAGTGCAGCAGTTTTGGATGTGACGAGTTCATAGTTGCACATACGTTCTTGAAACTATTCAAGCCTTATTTGGTAACCTTTTGCATCACACAACTTGAGGAACAGCCATATAGGAAGTGAATGACATTTGCCCTGTTGGTGTTTCTTTTTTTCTTTTTTTTTTAAATCTATTTATTTATTTATTTATTTGTATCTTCGTAGTTGAATGTATTTTCCTTTTATATGACAATAATGCAATATCCATGCAAAATTTTAAAATATTTTGGGTGGAAGACTGCAATTATGACTGCAAATTATCTTAAAGTTTCCTTGAGATTCCTTTCTTCAGTTTCATGATCCTTTTGTCTACAAGCACTGGCTGTCTGTGATACCTTATTAGACTCAACATTTTTGTTTTCGCATTCAGTCATTCTGTTTAAAAAATGCTATTTATTTACTTGTTGCAGCGGAGTGCAAATACCAGTTCCAGGCCTGGGGAGAATGTGACTTGAATACTGCCCTGAAGACTCGAACCGGGAACCTAAAGAGAGCCCTTCATAACGCTGACTGCCAGAAGACTGTCACAATCTCAAAGCCCTGTGGGAAACTTACCAAACCCAAACCTCAAGGTAAATTCCATTTGCTGAGACCTGCACACTGCTTCATGTAAATCACTGCTTTTGTGATGTCTCACGTCCTTCGGTGGGAACTCAGTAATACAGCAGATTGTACTTTTGTGGCCTTTTCTCAGTTCTGCACTGCTCCTGTCTCTCAGCAGTCAGGCAGACTATTCCTGAGTTAGATAGTCACACACAAGAGGTAAGCTGAAGATCAGAGCTCCAATTTTAACCTCAGACCACCTGTGTACTGCTACCAGTTTGCTGACGTCACTAGACCTCTAAAGTACAGATGCTTTTCATAACTCATCTGTTGATGGGAACAGACCAGCATGCAAAAATGTCTCTTGATAAAGACACCTTTTATATAGGTTTTGTTCGGTATCAAATAATGACTAGTTGAAAAAAGGACTGCTTTCCTTTTGGACAGGTGTGGTGGGTTAACCCTGGCTGGATGCTGACCCCACCAAAGCTGCTCTATCTCTCCCCCTCCTCAGCTGGACCGGGGGAGAGAAAATATAATGAAAGCCTTGTGGGTTGAGATAAGAACAGGGAGATCACCCAGCAATTACCATCACGGGCAAAACAGTCTCGACTTGGAGAAAATTAATTTAATTTATAATAAAAACTAATCTTAAAACACCATCCCCCCACCCCTGCCTTCTTCCCAGGCTTAACTTTACTTCCAAATGCTCTGGCTCCTACCCCCATAGTGGTGCAGGGGGACGGGGAACAGGGGTTGGGGTCAGTTCACTGCCGCTCCTTCCTCCTCAGGAGAAGGACTCCTCACACTCTTCCACTTCTCCAGCGTGGGGTTTCTCCAACAGGAGACAGTTTTCCACAAAATTCTCTGACGTGAGTCCTTCTATAGGGCACAGACCTTCAGGAACAGACTGCTCCAGGGGATCCCCCATGGAGTTACAAGTCCTGCCAGAAAACCAGCTCCAGCATGGGCTCCTCTCTCCATGGGGCCACAGGTCTTTCCAGGAGCCTGCTCCAGCGTGAGCTTTCCACAGGGTCACAGCCTCTTTTGGGCATCCACCTGCTGTGGCATGGGGTCCTCCATGGGCTGCAGGTGGATATCTGCTCCACCATTAACCTCCATGGGCCATAGGGGGACAGTCTGCCTCGCTATGGTCTTCACGGGAATCTCTGCTCCACTGCCTGGAGCACCTCCTCTCCATCCTTCTTCACTGACCTTGGTGTCTGCAGAGTTGTTCCTCTCACATATCCTCGCTCCTCTCTCAGGTGGCAATTGCTTGGAGTTGATACTATCATATATTCCCCTCCCTGCTCCGCCTCTTCTGGCTGCTTTTGCACAATTTGTTTTTCCCCTTCTTAAATATGTTATCACAGAGGTGCTACCACCATTGCTGATGGGCTCAGCCTTGGCCAGCAGCGGGTCCATCTTGGAGCCGTCTGGCACTGGCTCTATCTGACACAGGGGAAGCTTCTAGCAGCTTCTCACAGAAGCCACCCCGTAGCCTCTCCACCAAAACCTTGCCATGCAAACCCAAGGTTTGAAGGGATGAAGCGATGTTCTGCTCACTGCATGCTGAAATATGTGGATGTTCTGCACTGTTTGGGTTGTATATTCTTGATTCAAATATAGCAGGAAGGAGAGTACAGAATGTATATGTCTTATTTAAATGCAAGTGACAGTGTAATTCCTAGTACACGAAGGCATATGCCCCGCGTTTGTGTTTCCAGGTGTCTCTTAGACAAACTTATTTTCTTTCCAATCATTAAAGCCTTTTAATGTACTCTTTTGTTGGAGTAGCAGGTGTTATGTGTGTAGGATGATTTATAGTGGGAGCTAAAACTGTGAGATCTTGTTTGAGATACAGAGGTAATGTGTTTTAAGTGGATTATACAAGCTATGCTACCCTGGCATTTGTTTGCTTAAAACCAGCTAGGTTTAACACATACCAGGCTCTGAATACTCGGATAATTATAAAAATAAATGAGGTTAGGAGTGACAGGTGCAACTGGGACGAGCAATTTTCAAATTGTGGATGGTGGTGCACCATTGATCTGAGGAGTAGCTGCAGGTGGCCTGCATGTGTGTGTGTGTGTGTGTGTGTGTGTGTGTGTGTTCCCTCTGCTTTGCAGGCAGTACAGCTGTAACTGGTCTTCCTCGCACGCCATCCATGGGGTTATCAGCAGCTCACCGAGTCTAGAACCCACGTAGACAATGACAAGCCCTGAAGCAGAAAGGATACAACGAGATTTTCAGAGCCCAGCTGACTTGGTTGAGTTGGCAGCAACAGACATCTTCATTTGGGGATGGAAGTGACTGGGTGGGAATGCAGGAAGGGCTCCGAGCTGTGTGATTGTATTGTTTATTAGCTGGGGGGGAGGACTTTTTTTTTTTTTTTTTGTTTTAATGGTAACTCTTCAGATATGTTTTGCGCCTTAGAGGAAGCCCCCAAACAATTAACGATTACCACACAAACCGGTTGGAGTCCCATGTGCCACCATTGTACGGAGTCACTGTTCCGATAGCCTCACTTGTCACTTCCACTTGATCTTACCAAAAGTGATTAGAAACTTCAAAAGAACCAATTATGCAGGCCATTGTGTTGCAGACCTGGCGCTTTCTTTTAAGCCTCGTGCTCCTCCCTGCGTTTGGTCTCTCCGTTTTTAATTTCTAGTATTTGCAAGACAGACTGCTTGACTTACTGAGAACATCAGAAAAGAGAAATACCGAAAGCTCTGTACTATGTAGCTTTCCCTACCTTGTTCTTTTAGGGCTTAGTGACTTCTCCCTCCATTAATGCACTGGGGAGGCACGTGGTTTGTGATGGTCACTTCATGTGTTTCCAGTTACACCAGCTACTGTTTGAGTAAGTGGCCTTGAAAGGTAGAAGAAAGATGCAGCTCCGCTGTAGGGAAAGGTCGTAGGATGTGAACAAGTGTTGACTGAGCTGTGTGATAAGAAAAACATCTGAAGCATGTGATTCAAGATTCATCCTTTAGTCTCGAATCTTCAGGGGTGAAAGGGGAGAACTTAGCACAGTCTAAAAACAGCAGATCTCACAGTTCAGCAGTCAACCATGGCGTCTGAAACATGAAAAAAATTACTTATGCTGTCAGCTTCCATTATTTACATGATCTTTCTGTGGTTGAGTCGTGGCTGTGGATGTGCAATTCAGCTAGAAAAATTGCATATTTACACAGATGGGTGCTGGCATGTGACCAGGGCTTAAGCAAAATGCATGGTTAGAGGTAGAAATCAAATACAGAGAGTGGTGAATCCCTTTTTGAGAGGTTTGGTTACAAGGTGCAAATGTTTACAGATGCTTATGAGTATGAAGGGCTCTCTCAGAAATGGTGGTTCTTAGGAAAAGGAAGGTATTGCAAACAGCTTTGGGTGTTTGCTCTCCCTGACTTCCTGGGGTGTCTGTATAACAGGTTTCAGAAGATGCTTCAGGGCATCTCTACCTCTTGTTTTCTTTGGAAACCAGTAGAGAGAACAAACACGATGTAAGTGTAGTCAGAAAAGTCTGACTAAGATTAAAATAAAATTTTTCCATAGAATAGTGGAAGTTGAATGTTGGGGTGTAAATGTAGTGCCTGGGATGCGGGAGAAAAGACCTTGTGGTGCTCCTCTTGTGATGAGGAAGAGGCAGAAATATCAGGACAGAGAACCTCTCCCTTCTTATTCCCTACTTCTTCTTTGCTGCTGTGGATTGTGCATTGGGATGAACCGTTTCCACAATACCTTGGATTATAGTATAAATAACTCAGTGGAAATTTATCAGAAAACTTATTTTCTTTTGTGCATTATAGAGGTGGGTTAGTGGATTTCCACCGTTTGCCGTGGAAACCCAGAGATAAGAGATGAAATCTGTAGCCTTTCCAGTGACTGTACGATGCTCTCATAAATCCCTCTTTTTTTTTTTTTTTAATAATTACAAGCAAACTGACTAGTGTATTTAAACCTCAGTTTCTGTTTTGCACACTCCTCTCTTCCCACAGCTTGTTTCTAGAACATTCTCCTATAGATGGAGGCATTGCTCTGATGTACTGTCACAGAATGCAGCTGTTCACCGTTAGTGCCCAACAGTGCTTCACAGCGTCTGTTGAAAGCTGTTGCTCATTACTAACACTAATATCGTTGTGGTGAAAATTGGCCAGGCTCCCATACCTGAAAAGAGAGTGGCACTGCATGCCAACTCATTTTTTTACTACCACTAACTGCCATGGTCAATGTCCTTTTGTGAATTCAAGATAGGGTCTATGCTGAGTGGTTGTTAAAATGCACTGGAGCAAGAGAGGCAGTTCTTAAAGTCTTACCTAAGTAGGAAGGACTATGAAGTACCTGAAAGGAGTTTGTACCGAGGTAGATGTCGGTCTCTTCTTCCAAGTAACAGGCAATAGGAGAAGAGGAAATGGTTTCAAATTGCGCCAAGGGAGGCTGAAATTGAATATTAGGAAACATTTTTACACTGAAAGGGTTATTATGCATTGGAACAGGCTGCCCAGAGAAGTGGTTGAGTCACCATCCCTGGAGGTATTTAAAAGACATGTAGATGTGGCACTTAAGGATGTGGTTTAGTGGTGGACTTGGCCTTGTTAGATTTACAACTGGACATGATGATCTTAAAGGTCTTTTCCAACCTAAACGATTCTATGGATATCAATTGCAGAAGATGAGATCTGGACTCTTCTCTTTCATTGCTGACTGGTATCATACTGGAGGGCCTGTGTGCCATTTTCTTTCTGACTAGCAAAGAGGAGATAACATGCTACACAACTGCTGCCCTGTGCTCGCTAACTGCTTTTGGAGGAGAATGATTTTAAAAACACATTCTAGTCCTGTGTTACAACATGGCCGAAACACAAATTTCATTTGCACTTTGCATTTGTTTTGCTTGAATTAATTTTTTCTTTTTTCATTTTTGCATAGATGTCCCAATGCCCTGAGATATGTCACTTGAATCAAAGAGATAATTTCTCTGGAAAAAAATAATAAATGTAGTCCCTCAAAAAGACTAATAGAGGGCATAGGTGAGAGGCCCTTTGCTTTCAGCTTTAATTTTTTCTTCACTGCATTGCATATTTTGGACTGTCATCTGAATAGACAGACAGCAAAGGAGACAGGGAGTCATAATGAGCAAAGGAAATAAAACGGGCCATTTTCTTTAGCAGTATAGAGTATTTCCCAGGGTCTGATTGGAGGGGAGGAAAAAGTCTCCAGCCTGATAGTCAGCTCAGGCAAATCAAAACTTAAGTATTTGACAAAATCTGATTACTTTCAAGGAAAGGTAATTAATAAGGATAAAGGGGTTCTGCTGTGTCTTGCAGCTTTCCCTCCGCAGTATATTGGAGCCACTGGGAGCAGCACAGTGTTGCTGCTGCTCACTTCTGCTTGGGGTACTCTGGCCACCCTGCCCAAAGCCTGGAACCATGGTGGCACAAAGTCCAGGAAAGTAGAGCAAGCTGCAGCTGACGCTGAATAATAAAATCATCCCCCTTCACATAATAGTTTTATTATGGATTTCTCAGTGGTTTTTGAAGGAGGCAAGTGCTATTATGCCTATTTCATAGATGGAGAAGTGAGGACAGTGACAGATGCTGTGATTTGCCTATTGCCATTGAGCTGAAAATGTCCTCATTGGGGCAGAGGGAGGAAAAGAAAATGAGAATACAGTGGAGGCATCTGCCTGGCTTGTACAGTACAGCTGTTAATTATGAAAATCATGTCACAGCTTAAACGGCTCTCAAATCATGATACATTCACAATAATGGTATGACCACTGGGGCTTTGGTGACGTCAGTGTATATCTGCACACAGTTTTTTTCCTCACAGTAGTAGTAATAATAATCTTTGGCTGTGGACCTAATTACAAAAACAGTTATATTAGTTGATCACTGCTGGTTTTTCTGACTGTGACAGCGTTGCAACTGCTGCAGTTAAGAAAAGGAGGCTTCATAAATTTATTCTGCTTCAATAAATGAATTTGTAATAGTGAAGAAAACTTTCTCTAGGCCAGATAGGAACAATGAGAGACTATTTTTCTGCCCTCTGTTTAGCAAGTAGATGGGAATATGCCAGTCCTTACTCTAACACTTTCAGAAGGTAACTCAAATTCATCTCTGATAAATGAAAACATATTAGCTAGCCAAATATATGTCAGCTGTATTCCTAGTATCAGAAGACTCTATATTACAGTGTTTATTTGCCCTTTTCTAGTTTTCTAGTCATGGTATCTGAGTAGTAGGGATCTGGACATTTGTTGGAGGCATTGCAAAACCATGAAAAAATACTTTGTGTCTTGATAATCTGAGGCAACCAGAAGAACATTAGGTAGAGCAAAGACATTAGCCAGTTTGGGGTGGGAAAGGAGGTAGAAAGAATAACTGTAATAAGAGCTTCTTTTTCCTCGGATAGGCATGCTTTGTCCCTCTGCCGTTATCAAGTAATTATCTCTTTTGCACATTGGGGGAGTGGTGAAGATGGAGTCAAGAGAGAATATAGAGAGAGGATTTACCTGTGTGGCTGGGAAAACTCATGACCACACCACCTGGATTCTCCAGGAGAGACACGCTGATGTAGATGATGCACAGGAGAGTTGAGTCAGCAGCTTGGCCTCCCTCTCACTGAAAGGGAAACAATTGGAGGGAATGGAGGTGAGTCTCCTGTGCTCTTCCTGGTGGGCTGTTGGGTGGTCAAATCCAGGACTGTATAATCTTATCTTTAGCCTTGGAGAAATGAAAGTGTAAAGAACAACAGTGTGATTTCGTAGACAGTGACACAGCAGTTGTGATCATTGTGGGAAGAGCAGGGAGGGGAAAAAATTCACAGTAACAGAACTGGCTTAAAATGTCTTTTTCAGTCTTTTCCAGATCTGGAAATACAGCAGAGTGAACTGAAATATCAGCCTTGGGTTTGGTTGTTTGGTTTGGGGTTTTTTTTGGTTTTGTTTTCTTCAGCATCTCAGCTAGTGCAGTGGGAAGGGAAGGGTAATAGAAGAGGCAGTTGCAGAAGTCAGTATTAGTTATTGCTTGAGACCCCTGGCTCGCTCAGACCCACCATAAGCAAAAGAGAGGAAGAAAATGTGTGCATTGTGATGAGAGTAGAATAAGAGCTCGGGGAAAGGGGAAGGGGACAAAACTGATTTCAACAGTGATATTCATTTCAAACATGTAGTTTCTAAGAGAAATTTTGAAGGCGAGGGCTAAGAAAATGATCTCTGTACACTGTCTGGGGACCAACAGAGAAAATGGGAATCAGCCCTTTATGTTTAATAAATATAATGCCTGTCTTAAAAGGACAGTATGTTTTTTCACCCTTTTATCGATGGTTAATTTTTTAACATCAGCTTATGATGTTAAGATACCAAATGTGAGTTTTTGTTTTGTTTAGGTTTTTTTTTCAGTTATGATGTTTTAAAAATACTAGTTGTATTCCCTAGGCTTTCTGAAAGTAAAATCACTTTTGTAAAATCTCATGTTGGAAATGTGGGAAGAGAGAAGCACAAAATTTTTAATCCCCTCTGGAGGGTTTTGGCCATCTCTATTAGATTTTTAGTTCCCTGCTAACTTTTAACCATCTGTACTGCGTGTTGTGTTTGTTTAGCTCTGTGTTTCCCATTACTACTCTTCTCGGTAAGAGACTATTTGTTACCATTATATTTTTTTTGTGCACAACACTAGTGCGTGAATGCTAGACTTTCACAAAAAAATTTATTCCTTCTTCTGTGATCAGATAAAGGCTTATAGTGTCCTGTGTTGGCAAAATTTTGCTTAAAACTTGCAGTGAAGGAATTGCACAGCTTTTGGTGCTCCTTGAGAGACAGAGCTGACTAAGACAAGTTCAAATGGAGGTTCAGATTTCTAGGTCTGATGTTATGTTGCAGAAGTATTTGGAGATTCTGCCATGAGAAACAGTAGGATCTTTTGCAGAGATTGTGTAAAATTATATTTTTAATGCAGGGGAATACAGTTTAATATTAGTGAAAAAGAATAAAAAAAAATTGTTTTAGTTCATAAAAAAATGCCTTCTTGTCAAAATTTATGTTGTCCCTTGACACATTGTAATTTTGGCAAAAAACTTTTAAAAAATGGAAGAAGTGTTCTGTCTGTTTTTGTTTAGACCAGCTCCTTTCTTGAGTCTTGAATCAGTCTTAATTGTGCTCAGCACTAAAAGGCAGCAGTCACGTACCCAGGAGTATCTGTTATCAACTTGAAGTATTAATTTATGTATGGGGAGCTAGAAATATAAAATATCCACAGCATGTATGTTTGCCTTAGCCTGATGTGAGAGACAAACATGCAATCAACTATGCAAATATCAAAGGCTAGGGAAACTGTTATCCACAACTTAACTAATTATTTTAGCTTATTTACTTGAACAAAGATAGATGGGGTATATTAATTGACCATTGGTTTTGACTTTTTGCTGTTTACATTTTAATAATTTTCTTCAGTCATGGAACTCTTGGTTCCCTGTTTATTTTTATGGCATGGCATAACTTTTTGGTCTCGATGCTTATTTTTCTAGCCCTTAATGCTGTCCACTTTGAAAAGAGAACATGAAGTTGATTACATACTGAAAAATGTAGTCCCTGAGCTGCTAACTGCAATTTTTGAAGTGAAGTGTTTGACTTGGGCTTATCAGAAGGGTCATGCTGTGATTTTTTTCCTTTTTAGCTAACTGTTTGATTCTGGGTTGTTATTATGGGTACCCTGCGCTGTAGCTGAGCAGAAATGCTGGTTTAAAAAAAAACCAACAACAACAAAAAACCCACAAAATGTAAGTAAGTTTGCCAAATATAATTTCAGTCTTCTAGAGTTTTCTCACTTCTCCCCGGCTGATCTGCAGCAACAGATAGTTATACTAAATTTTATTTATTTTTTTTTTAAATAAACTATGCTGATGAATAAATTGCTGCTTACCCAACTCCTTTGAGTACCCACTCACATTGGGAGCAATTGTCTCTTCCCTACCAGCTGCTGCTTGCCAGCTTCCCCTGTCCTGCATGGAAGGAGAGCATCACTGGAGGGGTGTGGGGTGGCTCTTCTCTCCCTCCCCTCCATGCAAACAAAGGAGGGAGTAGAAAAAAGAATAACTGAGATGCACCTGTTAGTTGAAACTCCCTGAGTCTCTATTATTTTTGCCAGACAGAGCAACCTGCCAGCTGCACTGTGTTGTGCATGTTGGAACGGGGACCTGGAGGCTGGTGCTGAGATGCTGGACCTGCCACACAGCCATCCTCCTGTGGCTGAGATGCAGGGAGCTTCTTTCAGTAGGGTTTGAGGTTTCCTACACTGCTTTGAACTAACTTGTTAGTGCACAGATGCAGACCCCTGGCATCCACTGGTGTTGCTGATGCAGCTCCCAAAATTTCATTAGTGTATCACAAGAGAATACCGGTCTCTCACAGGAAAGTCAAAGGAGGGAGGGAAATGAGCACACAGATTTTGCTTTGGGCAGGACTGCAGCAGCTGTAGGGCTCTGAATTAATATAGGAGGTTTATTTTGGTATACTGACCAACCCACACACTCCCTCCCACCCCCTGATCCCCTCTGGAGTGAAATATTTCATTGCTTCATTTGACCAAAGAAGAAAACTTGGTGTTTCATCATTATTCTAGTAGATTTTCTTTAACAAAATTGTTCCAAAACATAACCATTGTTAGAAATGAGATTAAGGCATGTTTTTTTTTAGCCAGACATAGTGTAATTTGGTTGAGCAATCAGTTGTTATAATTAAAGGTTCTTTCCTTAAACCTTGGCTCACTTTTAGGCTTAGATCACTAAGGCTATAGTAGTAGTTCTGTTTGAAATGAACACAGCATTTATTTGGTCCATGGAGGTGCAACGAAATAATGAAGATCAAGTTGGCTCATGGCTTTGTGCTGTGAGAAGAGTTTGGGGATTTTTACCCGTAAGGAAGCATACAGAGAAATGTATGCAATGTCTATGTCTACTTTTAGTGCTCAGGAGGGAAAAAAATAAGGTGAATAAAGATTTAGCGTTAGGTAAAGAAACAACATTATGGTGGCAGGGTGGCCATGACAAAGAAATAAATTACTGCTGTTGAAAACTGTAGTAGTCAGGGTGGAAAGCAGGTAATGAAAAGTTGGTATCTGGAAGACATTTGAGTGAGATCAGAGAGAAAGATCAGGTGCAGGTGGTCTGTGCAATGAATTGGAGAAGCTAGAAAGATGTGTAGTACCTGCAAATGGATGTTATTGGGATAGCGTGCACGCACTCTGAAATAGTAATCATGACAGGTAGACAGAATTTGATGGTCCAGAAAAGATAGAAACCAGATTAAAAGTGATACAGCTGTAATGGAAATTAATGAGACACTGTGTAAACGAATAGGAACTACTGGTATGCATAAGATAAGATTCATATTACTCAAAACTACTTTGGAGGAGTATGGAAGAATATCTTCTGGTTTTGTGTCAACCCAAAGTTGGATGTGAATTTAGTTAGAAGTATTATCCTTGTAGTATTTACATGAGAAAAATATAAGGAGATCTCTCATTATAGAAGGGTTTATCTTTCCAAATTTAGATTAGAAGGTAAGTGGTGCTGATAATAATAGGGGCTAATTATTTGTGGATGTGATTTCTTCACTACCTACCACAGGATTATAAACAGTTGTAGCTATATTAGAATTTAATTCATTATGACCTTACAGCTCATCCTTAAAAATAAGCACTTGTATCAAGTGTTTATAAAGCTGATTTGGTTTGAAAACAAATACTGAAATTTCTTTCCCCAAGAAAAAAAGAGGTGGAAAAAAGCCTGTAGAGAGGAATACCAAATTTAACTGGGGAGCAGCCCACTAAAGAGCTATCAGGAGCTTGCAGGAATTTAATAAAATGGTACTGATCATCCAAGACAATAGTGTCTTGGAAATCCAGAAGTGACAGATTGCTGAGACTCACCAAAAACCAAGATGAGTTAAGTCTTGCAAGGGAAATGAAAAGCAAATCTAATTATTTTTCCCCTAATCCTGCAAATAAATACAACTAAGGAAATATCTATGTGTATGAGGGTGAACATTTTACAGTTGAAAGAGGACAGTTCCCAAAGCACTAGCTCCAAAAGTGCATGAGCTTTTTCAATATGGGAGATGGGGTAGGACATAGGGGCATGCAACCAGACTGTGAATGAGAAAGAGACCTGGAGAAGCAGAAGTTTCTGCAGCTCTTACAGAGGTCAAACTCCTAAGAGTCAAATGGTCTTAACTTGACTTTTTCAGAGAAAACTCTGTGTGTCCGCCTCGGAGTACTGCAAAAATGGCACTTGACATTTCAGAGTCATTATAAGTGTTAAAACATGCATCAAATACTTCCTGCTGTTATACAACTGGAGCATAGCAAATATAATATTTCTATTTAAGAAGAGGAGAAGAAACAGATCTAGGTAACTGCAGACATGTTCATCTGCCCTTGATGGACTGCAAAATAGAACACATTTTGAATAAGAGAATAATTTAAGAAGTGGAGGTAAATGTTAAGTTTCATTAAACACAGCATGTGTTTACTGAAAGGAGACTGATCTCCCAAACTAGCTCACTTAAAAACTGATTTTATAGATGTGACTAATCTGGGACTAATCAAACTGTAATTTATTAAAGTATTTGTTGTGGGACTTGATGTGAAATTATTCATTCAAGCAGGAAAAATAGAGGGATTAATGCAAAACGTAGTTCTAATGCGGGTAAGGAGCTTAAGGAGGACTCAGAAATGAGCAGTGTTGTGAAGAGAAATATTGGTCTGTAGGAATTTAAGTCTGCTTTTGGGATGCATTTTGTTTATTCATGATCATAGGATAAAAATGATAGTGTAGTAAAAGACAAAGCTGGAAGTCATAGTTATGCTCAAAATATTGCTTATGGGCAAAAAGGAACTAATGCCTTATATATATATTTATATAAAGTAAAAAATACGTTGTTAGTATAGTTGAAATGTTATACAATCTAATCCAAGAATCATTATTAGTGTAGATGCAGTTATTACAGAGAAGGAATATGTCTACACAGATGTTATAATAACCATAACACCACCACAACCACAATTAAAAATGTTATGCATACTCTCAGATTCAACTGCTTTTCCTAATGTTATGCTGACCTTTTCCCAGCTCCTCTCAGCCCTAAGGCTGGTAGTTTTGTTGCAGTGTCAGTGGGAGTGATGGCTAGAGTGACTTGTCAGCACCTTGAGTCCTTTGCCAGGAGGAAACCAGATGGTTTCTTCTTCCTCAATTTCTGATCAACTTGGAGTTGGTTGTGTATATTTGCTAACATGCTTTTGGTCTGCAGCTCAATGTTATGTCCAAACTTAGTATATATGACACCTTTTCAGGTATGTTGGAAACTATTTCTGTGTTCTCTTTCTTAGTCCTGTATCCAGTTTTGTCCATCTCCAGGTCTGCATTCCTTTATCTGGCCATGGGTGAGTTGTTTATAGCTGGGGCACCTTCATTCTCAAGCCTGTTTCCCACCTCATATCTCCCATACTTGTGCTCCTCTACATTCCAACCTATGCCTCCACTTCTCAAGGCCTTTGCTAAGATACCAGTCCTGTATTTCTCTGTAGTACATTATTATAATAATCATAAAACCTGGGTGGCTCCATGCAATGGCATAGAAAAGTAAATGAAATTCACCATAGCTAGCTGGTCAATTAGAAAAATTGCTGTTCCGGCCAAACCAAATGTGACAAAGTTGCAGACAGGGCAAGGAAAGCTCAGAGAGACCAAGCCTTGACAAGCCTCAGTCCTGGGCCTTGCAAACCCACTACAAAGCCTGTGACCTGTGACTAGCAAAGGCAATATATGCAGTATTGCAATACCTGCAGAGTTGCAGAGTAACAGCGTTATCAATGTTTGGGATCTTATACTGTAAGAGCTGGAGGATATGAATGGGTTAAATCATGTAAGAAAGCCTGATAGTTCAGAGTGGGAGAGTACACTCATAAGGACTAGTAATAAAATACTTGCTTCTATAATCAGGGACCTTGCCAGTTGCTTTGGAAAGAACAGATGAAGGGAAGGGCTTGTGGGTAATAGTTATTAACAGCAAAAAAGCCACCTGCAAAAGGCATATGTGATCCTAGGATGTGCTGTGTATGCTAGCTTTAGTAAGGCTAGGAAAAATAAACACTTGCTCACCGATGGAGCTTCATCTGAAGTTGGTTTGTTGGATTTTTGTTGGTTTGTGTTCAGGAAAGACTTGTTCAGGTGTGGGAAATGGAGAACCTGTGTCTGTGTTAATTGCATGAGTACAGAGTTGCTCCAGCGAGCTTGACTTGCACAGAGATCCAAAGGTCTACAGAGCACAGTATGAAAACACCTGGACCACCTTGAGCTGCCAACTTGGGTATGAAGGAAGCAAGCTGCATTTGAAGGGTCTTGGGGTAGAGGGAGTAAAATTTTTCTCCTGGGCCATTAGGCAAAGCCTGGCACTGCATGGAAGTGTCTCTAGCACTTATGGACCCAAACAGAAGTGTCTCTATATGCTGTGCTATGTGGAAACTGGTTTGGGTCTCTGGTAGAGCTGGGCTTTGTGTGTTGCAGTCCATAGGATAGGTATTTCCTAAAAGAGATTATATACTTAGTCATGTGGACTGAAGTCATATCAGGAAACGAATCATTTAATTAATTAGGTTGGGGTAGTGGGGGATTTGGAGTGAAGAAGGTCCTTTAAACTGCAGCCATACTGTGACTTCTTCCTGACTCACTCTCTGGTGCTCAACATGCAATTGAACTCATGGATGTATGGTTGATGAACTCATTAATTTTCTGATTGCTTCCCATTTTTTAATTTTCCCTTCAATTTTTAGTCAAGCAGAGATTGACTGTGAAATCAACTGTAAGACTGAAGTAATTCCCGTGCCTCATTTTTGTTGGAATAAGTCACTTGCTAGGGTGCATCTCAGCTGGGCTTTGGTTCTCACCTTGTTATGTGCTTCATGTTTTTGTAACACTCTCTGTTTTAAACTGTCATTAACTCCTTCTCTCTTCTCTCATTCCTGTTTTGGTGATCTTTTTGTGATTGCTTACTCTCTTTCTCTGATCTTGTTCCAGTTTATAACTTAAACTTTTCTAAACTCTCTTTCTCTCTCTTATCTTTTCTCTCTTTTGAAGTTTCCCAGAGCTCTCCCCACCCCAAATGTCTCTTTGCTTTCCTTCACTTTAATTTATGTCTCTTCCTCTCAGTGTAAATGCCACTGCCATTTGTTTAAATGCTGCTGCCTTGCTCTGTTTAGGGGCTGTCGTACAGGATTTTAGAACTACTTTCCCTTCATAACACAGATTCGCTTGTTACCATTGGTGTAGATAGAAGGCTCATTACAAAAATCAAGCTGTTGAGGAGTCGCCCATTTTGCATTTCATGAAAGACTTTTTTTTCATTGCTATTAGCAATTTTGGCAATTCTTTAAATCAAAGGTTGAACTGGGAAGGTTATCACAGAATCTAACGAAAAGGAAAAATTTTCACATTTGAATTTTGAAAAAGTTAACCCAAAAAGATGAAGTTATTTTAGGTAGAATATATTGCTCAAAAGCAAGTCCAGTATGACGAGCTTTTTCTCTTCATCCATCTTTTTAATGGCCAGCTGAAATATTTGCAAGGAAAACTGAACATTGAACTCAAAACATTAGTGATAGGTGGGATTTTCTGGCCTTCTGAAAAAAATATATATTCAGTGGGCGCTATATGTAGGCTGTTTATAATTTTGTGGGAGCACCTGCCCTTGCTGATCTATCATGTGGAAAACGATTACGTAATTTTCTGTAGTTATACTGGTTACATCAAATTAGAGGTGTTGGTGTGGTGAGAAGCAAGGCCTCCATCTGTACAACATGGCTTTTCACTTGTTGGTAATTAATAGCAAATCACTTCAGGAAGCAGCCTGGCTCTCTCTGCCAGGGGGATATATATATCTCTCCGCAGGTTTAGTGTTTGCCTTCGACAACTTGGCAAGTGTTTTGGCTGTTGGGAGACTTGGAGTCTTAGGAAAACATGCTATATTAAGGCTCCGTGGGGTTTTGTTTATAGGGCTTCTGGAACATTTCAGACTCCAAAACCCAACTATTCTCCCTGCCTGTTTTGCTGAAAATAATGTTGATCAGATTTGATTTTGAGTCTCAATATAAGGCAGCTTCCCTACAAACAGTTATCCATGGCTCCCGGTGACTGTGGGACTGTGTGTGACCATATCCCAGGTCCCTGGGGTGGGCAACAGGGATGTAGGAGGGAATCCCAAGCCCACTGCAGGCATCTCTTGCCTGTGGTGACATCCTGTGTAGCAAACCCACTGGTGCTGCCTTGTTTCAGCTTCTGACGCCCACAGACAGCGCACTGTGACAGTGTCTTCAAGTTGTATAGAAGTATTTGTCTCTTCCATATCTTTCCAGACAAGCCCTTAATACTTCTTCAACAAGGGAGTCTGGTGAGTTCTTTAGAAGAGAGAAGGTGAGGAGATAAATTGCTGGGAAAATGGGATGTGAGGTGAGGTGCAGTGATGCTGGTGGTCAAGTTTCTGCAGTGGGGAAAGTTTGGTGTCTTAAAAGTATTGCAACTGTGTTTGATTATGGAGAACCAGTTTGAAGTAAGGTGAATAAAAAGGGAGATTGTGTATTTATTTTTTATTGCTTAATTAATTTATTTATTTCATTTTCTGTAAAACAAGAGAGGCTCTAAGTGGAAACATGTAACAGAAGAAAGGGAAAACCAAACTCAAGCTCACGAAGGACTCGTGCGCTCTTGCTCCAGGCTGTCTGAATTTACTGGAAGTGCTGGTGGTCCTTTCTTCATGATGGGAACTGGTACTTTCTTTTGAAGTAAATCAAACTGGTGCTAATGACAGCTCTTTCAGACATTTGAATGCCAAGTCTCTTGCAATCTTCACATGAATTGTATTTAAAGAAAGCGAATACATTTTATCATCTGGCTTCTAGCATGATATTAAAGCTGGATACTTAAAAGTCCATGTGTTTTGGATTCCTGTCCTATTTTCCATGTCAATTACAATTACTTTGCTTTTGAACAAGAGGTAGCCAGCAGGGACTACTGAGGAGTGCCAAATTAAATTTCAAATATATTTTGTTCTTTGTTCATGGCGAAAATTATTTCTTCCCTAAGGTTGCTGTGCTCAGCAAACGAGCTCAGGTTGCCTCTAAACTCTCTAACATCGGTTTAGCTGAGTTTTTAAGGCCATCTTAGTGGCTAGCACTGTTGACACCTCCTTGGAGGACTGGTGTAGTATGAACGCCACGGTCCCTAGTTGAAAAAAAAAAGCAAGCTGGGGAGACCATCCATCCAAGCAATGCCCAGTCTGCTGTCTTGGTATCTAGCTGTCTACTAGAGACGTGTCTCTGGGAATTGGGAAGGTTGCTAATTGTTAGCATGTATATTTGTTATGGCCCTGCTTTCAGTTAAACAACACCAAAATGAGATAGTGCAAATTATAGCAAAATGAAAGAGAAATATGTGTGTAAACCACTGAAATTAGCCAGCTCTGAATGACTTCAGTGATTGGCTAATAATTGATGCTTCACCACCAAGCAAACGTTTTTAATTCCTTTTTATATTTGAATGTTTGCTTCCCAAATTCAGATTTTGGGTTCATTAGCATGCTATGGGTAGCCCATAGCTGTGTGCACAAGTTCTATCTCTGTGTCCATTTTGCATTTAAGGCAATTAGCTTAACTGATATTAGGAAGAGACACTAATTGGAGGGGGAGGAAAAGGTAGGTAGCAATATGCCAATGACAATTAAGATAATACAGCACATATTACCTATATAAGTTTTCATGAAAGAAGGTCTTTTCATATATCAATTCAGCCCTATAAGGACTTGAACCCCTGCAGAGTGGAGAGTGCAGCATTCTATACTTCATATGTATGGATAAGCTGAAGCACAAAGTGTATGTTTTGTTTAGTTTTACACAATAAATCACAGTCAGACATCAGGAAAGAAAACAGAATTTCCAGGCCCATCAAGAGCCTTGATTCTCTGACAGATTTTGAGAAGGTGAGCAATAATTACTGAACATCCTGTGGCAAAACATCAGCAATGTAGGTCAGGGATTTGGTACACAGGCTGGGAAATAATTGTTAAAAAACTTTGGGTAATTATCTTCATTCCAGAGTGAATACATTCTGCCAACGGTTAATTATGATTGACCTGCTTGTGTCTTGTGGCCCTGAAACGGAGCTTCCCAAAAATGCTATAGCAACACTTTAGATGGGGCCCCAATTTTTACCTTCTAACCAACCTTTTTTTCCTCTCTCTTGTTAATCCCCAGAATGCAGCAGCAACAACAGCGTCGAATGTTCACAGCTGCCCTCCTGGCACTTGTTTTCCTTCTGGCAGCTGTGAGTACCACAGAGGCCGGCAAAAAAGAGAAACCAGGTAAGGTCCAGTGTAATTCAGAGTTAATCCCCAGGATAGATTGCATGTGTGGGAGAATGTCAAATGCTTCTCAAAAAATGGTTTTGTTATGAAATTCAGGTCATTCGTTAACCTTTTGACATGCAGAGTAGGGATTTGTGGCTGTGACATGTTTTTCTGTGTTAAATAGGAAAACAGAAAGTAGTTTCCATGAAACCTGGCAGCTTGACAGCCCCAGAGACTGGAGTCCTCAGTTTATCACAGCGTGGGTATTGCAAGGCAGCTTAAAATTTACTCTGGAAATAGGTTTATGCTTGACTTCGGGAGAACCAAACAGGAGTGATGAAAGAGCAGTTATCATGTTCCTTGTTCAGTGCTGCATGTGACAATGCTATGCCAATGCTGTGTGATGTGTAAATCCTCCAACAAAGAACTGAACTAACTCGCTGCTGCAGATAGACAGCCAGACATCCAGCGGTAATTGCTTTCTGTCAGTGGTGAACTCAGACCTCATTATAGGAGAGACAGGCCTGGGGTGGAAAATTCATATGTATCCAACCCAGTTTTGACATCTTTTAAGGAACACATCTTTTGGTGGGTTTTTTAAAGGTCTTAGTATTTACAGGCTACTTACACGCTAGTTAATATGACCTGTGAGTCTATAAGAATTAGTGTTTCCATTAAAAACAAGGTGTTTGTGACCATTGGGGATATATGGAAATATGAGAAAACGTGAACATAAATATACAAGAACTAGAAGGAACATAATTTTATGTAAGGTTATTCAAAGTTACTTGTGATGTTTTGAGGGCTTAACTGATTATTTTTGCAAACCCTCGAGTTTGATAACATTGCTGTCTTTTCTCATTGCACTTCAGTTTAAGGATTTAAATGAAAACATGATCCTTATTTTTATCTCTGAGCAACAAACCCACCTGTATTAATAGCATTTTGAGTACACTTCTCCATCTAGTTTTTAATTTGCCTTTGGAGTTTTGGTCATATTCTGACATAAAATGTGACATGATATTCCAAGTGAAAAGTTTGTATCTCACTGCCATTCCCTGGAGGTGCTCAAATCTTCTGATACACAACATCAACACACACATTTCTAAGCTGTATGGTGTGTAGTGCTTCAGTTGGAACTGAAAATATTTGCATGCCATCAGCTACTGGAGACAGAGTTCCCCTTCTGAGAGAGCACGTTTTGGTCAGTGACTCCTGAGGGTTCCGAGGTGATTCCCCATGCTAAAGATGACAATCCACTTGAGAATATCTAAGTGGATTAGTAGACGTGGTATTGGGACTGAATTTGAACGATCCACTTTGCTTTGGGGTCAAAGAGGCTGACCTCTCTCTGCAGAACTGTAAACTGGATGCCAGACCTTTTGCTTTTGAAGCAATTGTTTTACAAATGTCTTCGGTCTCCACCTTTTCAGGTGCTGTGACTGATTAGCAAAGTTTAGGGTCTTCTCTGTAGGGTCTGGGTACTGACCACTTCTCTTGCTTGGGTTCGGTTCCTTGTCTTCATCCAGAGAAAAAGGCGAAGAAGTCTGACTGTGGGGAATGGCAGTGGAGCGTCTGTGTGCCCACCAGTGGTGACTGTGGACTGGGAACGCGCGAGGGCACTCGCACTGGAGCTGAGTGCAAGCAAACCACCAAGACTCAGAAGTGTAAGATTCCCTGCAACTGGAAGAAGCAATTTGGAGGTAAGCATCACTCTCTCAAGGCATTTGCGTTGATTTTTATTAAAGTATGGAGCAGGAAGCCTGTGTTTTCTGCTTAGCTCTGCAAATGTCTTGGTGAAGGGACTACTCCTGTATTTGAAGTTCATTGATACAAGAATACATAAGACATCAGAAAACAGCTTCTTTAGAGCAAAGCAGCTCCTCTCAGAGAGTCCATATAACCTACTTATTGTAAACTCAGCCTTCCAGCAGCATGCTGAAATCAGCTGTATACAACTCTATTTAAGGCAGCCATGTAAGCTATATGTTCACTCACAGCTGTGAATCTCTGCAATGGTTAACACAGGTTTCACATGACCTTGCTGTGCGTGATTTGCAGCACGGAGCATGGGTAGCTACAAGTGTGTGCATTGAAAGGAGTGGATGAAGACCAGTGTGTTTCATCTATAATATTCAGTTCAGAAGGTTCAGAACATAATGGTTCAGAAGGATAGTCACATCTACCCTGGACAAGATGTCAGTCCAGGACTCAGATCTGATTACTCTTGCAAACTTGGCTTTTTTCCAGTAAACCTCTTGTGGGGCTTTGACAACATTGTGACCTTACCAAGACAATCAGTGCAGCAGTTTCGGATGTGACGAGTTCATAGTTGCACATACGTTCTTGAAACTATTCAAGCCTTATTTGGTAACCTTTTGCATCACACAACTTGAGGAACAGCCATATAGGAAGTGAATGACATTTGCCCTGTTGGTGTTTCTTTTTTTCTTTTTTTTTTAAATCTATTTATTTATTTATTTATTTGTATCTTCGTAGTTGAATGTATTTTCCTTTTATATGACAATAATGCAATATCCATGCAAAATTTTAAAATATTTTGGGTGGAAGACTGCAATTATGACTGCAAATTATCTTAAAGTTTCCTTGAGATTCCTTTCTTCAGTTTCATGATCCTTTTGTCTACAAGCACTGGCTGTCTGTGATACCTTATTAGACTCAACATTTTTGTTTTCGCATTCAGTCATTCTGTTTAAAAAATGCTATTTATTTACTTGTTGCAGCGGAGTGCAAATACCAGTTCCAGGCCTGGGGAGAATGTGACTTGAATACTGCCCTGAAGACTCGAACCGGGAACCTAAAGAGAGCCCTTCATAACGCTGACTGCCAGAAGACTGTCACAATCTCAAAGCCCTGTGGGAAACTTACCAAACCCAAACCTCAAGGTAAATTCCATTTGCTGAGACCTGCACACTGCTTCATGTAAATCACTGCTTTTGTGATGTCTCACGTCCTTCGGTGGGAACTCAGTAATACAGCAGATTGTACTTTTGTGGCCTTTTCTCAGTTCTGCACTGCTCCTGTCTCTCAGCAGTCAGGCAGACTATTCCTGAGTTAGATAGTCACACACAAGAGGTAAGCTGAAGATCAGAGCTCCAATTTTAACCTCAGACCACCTGTGTACTGCTACCAGTTTGCTGACGTCACTAGACCTCTAAAGTACAGATGCTTTTCATAACTCATCTGTTGATGGGAACAGACCAGCATGCAAAAATGTCTCTTGATAAAGACACCTTTTATATAGGTTTTGTTCGGTATCAAATAATGACTAGTTGAAAAAAGGACTGCTTTCCTTTTGGACAGGTGTGGTGGGTTAACCCTGGCTGGATGCTGACCCCACCAAAGCTGCTCTATCTCTCCCCCTCCTCAGCTGGACCGGGGGAGAGAAAATATAATGAAAGCCTTGTGGGTTGAGATAAGAACAGGGAGATCACCCAGCAATTACCATCACGGGCAAAACAGTCTCGACTTGGAGAAAATTAATTTAATTTATAATAAAAACTAATCTTAAAACACCATCCCCCCACCCCTGCCTTCTTCCCAGGCTTAACTTTACTTCCAAATGCTCTGGCTCCTACCCCCATAGTGGTGCAGGGGGACGGGGAACAGGGGTTGGGGTCAGTTCACTGCCGCTCCTTCCTCCTCAGGAGAAGGACTCCTCACACTCTTCCACTTCTCCAGCGTGGGGTTTCTCCAACAGGAGACAGTTTTCCACAAAATTCTCTGACGTGAGTCCTTCTATAGGGCACAGACCTTCAGGAACAGACTGCTCCAGGGGATCCCCCATGGAGTTACAAGTCCTGCCAGAAAACCAGCTCCAGCATGGGCTCCTCTCTCCATGGGGCCACAGGTCTTTCCAGGAGCCTGCTCCAGCGTGAGCTTTCCACAGGGTCACAGCCTCTTTTGGGCATCCACCTGCTGTGGCATGGGGTCCTCCATGGGCTGCAGGTGGATATCTGCTCCACCATTAACCTCCATGGGCCATAGGGGGACAGTCTGCCTCGCTATGGTCTTCACGGGAATCTCTGCTCCACTGCCTGGAGCACCTCCTCTCCATCCTTCTTCACTGACCTTGGTGTCTGCAGAGTTGTTCCTCTCACATATCCTCGCTCCTCTCTCAGGTGGCAATTGCTTGGAGTTGATACTATCATATATTCCCCTCCCTGCTCCGCCTCTTCTGGCTGCTTTTGCACAATTTGTTTTTCCCCTTCTTAAATATGTTATCACAGAGGTGCTACCACCATTGCTGATGGGCTCAGCCTTGGCCAGCAGCGGGTCCATCTTGGAGCCGTCTGGCACTGGCTCTATCTGACACAGGGGAAGCTTCTAGCAGCTTCTCACAGAAGCCACCCCGTAGCCTCTCCACCAAAACCTTGCCATGCAAACCCAAGGTTTGAAGGGATGAAGCGATGTTCTGCTCACTGCATGCTGAAATATGTGGATGTTCTGCACTGTTTGGGTTGTATATTCTTGATTCAAATATAGCAGGAAGGAGAGTACAGAATGTATATGTCTTATTTAAATGCAAGTGACAGTGTAATTCCTAGTACACGAAGGCATATGCCCCGCGTTTGTGTTTCCAGGTGTCTCTTAGACAAACTTATTTTCTTTCCAATCATTAAAGCCTTTTAATGTACTCTTTTGTTGGAGTAGCAGGTGTTATGTGTGTAGGATGATTTATAGTGGGAGCTAAAACTGTGAGATCTTGTTTGAGATACAGAGGTAATGTGTTTTAAGTGGATTATACAAGCTATGCTACCCTGGCATTTGTTTGCTTAAAACCAGCTAGGTTTAACACATACCAGGCTCTGAATACTCGGATAATTATAAAAATAAATGAGGTTAGGAGTGACAGGTGCAACTGGGACGAGCAATTTTCAAATTGTGGATGGTGGTGCACCATTGATCTGAGGAGTAGCTGCAGGTGGCCTGTGTGTGTGTGTGTGTGTGTGTGTGTGTGTGTGTGTGTGTTCCCTCTGCTTTGCAGGCAGTACAGCTGTAACTGGTCTTCCTCGCACGCCATCCATGGGGTTATCAGCAGCTCACCGAGTCTAGAACCCACGTAGACAATGACAAGCCCTGAAGCAGAAAGGATACAACGAGATTTTCAGAGCCCAGCTGACTTGGTTGAGTTGGCAGCAACAGACATCTTCATTTGGGGATGGAAGTGACTGGGTGGGAATGCAGGAAGGGCTCCGAGCTGTGTGATTGTATTGTTTATTAGCTGGGGGGGAGGACTTTTTTTTTTTTTGGTTGGTTGGGGGTTTTTTTGAGTAAGTTTCCATGCCTAAGTGGCATTTGGGAGTCTACTGAATGAAGCTTCCTATTGTGCTGCCAGAAGGCTGCTGCTGCTTGAGCCACTAGTAGCCCTCTGCCTTGTTCTGCTCCCGCTGAGTCAGTATATTCTATCAATGGCTGTCAGAAGAGGGGAGAGGGAGACAAAGCAGAGCGTCCATGCAGCATCATTTTGTGAGAGCAGTGCTGTTGGGTGGTACAGAGTGGTTTTCAAGTTATAGTTTTAAACGGCAGAGCTTGTGAAGCTGCTGGACTGGAGTTAACTTTAACGGATTCCAGATATAAGTGAGTTATAGCCGAGACTGAAACTCAGACTGGGACTGACTGCAGCAAACGTGGCTTGACTTAATTAGAAAACCCGACTTCATTTGATTTGAAGGAACACCAAAGGAGAAGTAGGTGCAAATATAGGTTTGTGATCATAATAACTGTGGGCAGAAATTCTGTTCTCCTGATTCGTGTTAGAAATCTCACGGCATCTTCCTGCCGGCCACCTGCTCGTTCATCTGCTGTTGGCATTAGCAGGAGCAGCCAGCCTGCCTGAGCCCCGAGCTAACGATAAGAAATCCATATTGTGGATCTGTGGGCATAACTACATAGGAGCTACACCGGACAGTGTGTTGGCAGCAGTAGGAGGAATTAGAGTAAGAAATTGTATCAAGCAGATTAGTACTGCGTGAAATGTTGTGCCCTACTGAACTTTATTTCTGAGTTAAAAATCTGAGTGCTGACATATTGGCTGGATGAGAGTATTTTTTTCCTTCCTGAGGTGAAAGAAATGCCAGGTTGCAGGTAAGTCCCCACCCACATCTAGATAAAGGAATAATTAAACTGTATTCAATCTATAATTAGAATAGGACCCAGTTTAATTCTTTGGAAATGAGAAGTAATCTAGATGATTTGGCACGTGGATTGAACCATAGGTACATATTAGCCTCCCTTGTCACCCATAGCTTCACATCAATGTCCCAAAACTACAAGAGAAAAGCATGTGATACATTATTTGGAAGCAGCAATTTTTTTTTCTGAGGCACAGTGTTGTGCCAGGTCTGTTCTGATATGCAGCTAGGCCTGTAAATGCTGATCAAATGCTATACGTTCCTACTGTGATGGCCTGGAGAAGCAGGGCAGTGGCTCTCTGGCATTTCAGAGCTCTGGCAGCAGAATAGTAAGTGAGGGGCTTATTGATTACAGGAACCTGTTCTGTGGCTAAATGGTTACCTTTCTGACTGGTGTCTGCTTCAAGAGCTGCATCACGGAATACAGCTCTGACAGCAATAGTTTGGGAGTACCAAAAGCAGATGTGAACTGACTGAGAGTAGTGCATTGAAAAATAACAGCATATTCAGAAAAAGGGTTGTTTTCATGATTTTCCTGACTAACCCTCTTTCCTGTGCCCTGAAATTTTCCTTCTATTAGGTCGTTTTTGTAACCTGTCCATTACATCACTTTTCCTTTTGATTTCATATTATAAATGGGATGAGTAAAAGCCCCTATTTAACTTCTCCAAACAATTGTAGTTTTATATATCTTCTGTTATTTTTTGTCACTTATCATCTTTTAAAGCTAAAACCTCAGACTTAAGTATTTCGTTGTATACCAATTTATCCATGGTAAGAATGCTCTCTACTGGACTTACCTAAATTCCTTCTATTATTGCAAAATCATTTTTGAGATGAAGCATACTGTACACGTTATTTCAAGCACATCCTCTACAGATTTGTGTTGAAAAAGAAAATACCATTGTAATACTTCCTTTATTGTTCACAACACCCACTAAACCTAAGTGTGGTTTTCTTTTGATCACTGCTTGCATGTGGAGCAGATACCTTTATCTGTGACTTTGCAATTCTCCCTAACTCTTACATATTTTTAAGAAGTTAATTAATGCGGTTAGTTGAGAACCCAAGAAGGGGTGTGGGTAAGGCAGATTATTTTGTCTAGGCTTATCCGATGAAGTACTGTTTATCAGATTTCACTTGACATGGTTCCTTAGTGTGGCTTGGTGTCTGGTGTTCCTCCTCACTGCCTCTGTTCTTGGAGGAAAATGCAAATAAACTGATGTTATCTGTAACTGCTCCTCTCCTGTTGCTTTTCCACCCTTCCAGCTCATGAACATGCAGCAACTTTACTGGTAGGATGGATCTTTTGTCTCTCTCCTCTCACCTAATTATTTTGAAGATGACTGCTGTTTCATAGGAGTTTGATCTGTGCTTAATAGAAAGGAAAATTATACCTGCAGAAAAATCCCAAGGGGTTATAATTTTGCAGATTTTGCTGATAAAAGTATATTTTGATTTTCCAGGAAATTCTATGAGCTGTCGCAAAACTTCTGCTAAATTAAGCCAGCAGATACTCATTAACCTTGGGAATCAATGCCTGTCTCATAAACCGGTGATCTAAGTGTTCTTATGGATTTGTTTTATCATTAGTCAGCATTCATGGAAAAGCATTAAAATCTTTTTGAAGCACTCTCATTATTTTGGAAACTATAAAAAAATATCTATTTAAAAAATTCTAATTTTTGCTTATTCACAACTGCTCTGTCTTGATATTTTTTCTTCTGAACAGCTGACTCAAAGTATGGATTGTAGTCTGTGACACTTGGACATTTTGGAGCTCACTACTTGCAAGAGGAGAATTACTAGAGAAATTCTGCTGTATATTGGATTTTAGGGAGAGAGCAGATGATGAATCAGGAATTTTAGTTTTATCTGGATTTCTGACGAGCTCTTTTCTCTATAGCTTTGCTGTGGTCTTCTCAGATTGGAAGACAATAGGTTGGTCCCGGGCTGCTGTACTGAAGTGTAGTTAACACAGGATGAAAACTGTTGTTCATTCTTAAATATTGTGCATTTGGAAAGAGATATTGTCAGCAACGTGACAGTGATATCCCAGACACCATGGTTTGTGTGTTTAGTACACAAATGAGGTCATGAGAAAGCCTGTCACAAAGGCTGGAAGGGATGAAAGGATAATTTTTATCACAAAATCCCAACGGAGGCAGCCACCTCTCTCCAGCACACACAATTGCATATTCTAATCAGTGGCTGCAAGGCCGGGGATGTTCAAGGTCTCCCTAAACTATCTTGACAGATGTGAAAGACTCAGGCACTTCTGTCGAGTGGCTGCTCTAATGGCCAACTTGCACTGAAGAGCAGAAAACGCTTCGGGATAATTTTTATCACAAAATCCCAACGGAGGCAGCCACCTCTCTCCAGCACACACAATTGCATATTCTAATCAGTGGCTGCAAGGCCGGGGATGTTCAAGGTCTCCCTAAACTATCTTGACAGATGTGAAAGACTCAGGCACTTCTGTCGAGTGGCTGCTCTAATGGCCAACTTGCACTGAAGAGCAGAAAACTCCGACATACTCCATCTGGCCTACTTCACGGCCACCCAAACTTGATTGATGGCTGTTCGGGTTCCAGCCAGCCAGAAAGTAAAAGAATGGGGTATTGTCAGGATTCAGGAAACATTTTGCTTTAACTGCTGAGAGAGGAGGAATTTATTTTTATTGAGCTGGGTTGCCTGGTAGGCTTTATGTCTTTTTGCACTCTTTCCATCACACTCATTCTTCCTCTCTCTCCCCCCATAACTCTTGTACTTTCAGCTATTTATTCTTCCGATTAAGATAAAATGTAATAGAATAAGCGGTCTGCCTGCTCTTTCTGCAATGTACCTTTCATTTTTTGAATTACAGTCCTTTCTGATAACTTTTTCACCCAGCTGTGTTTAGTTCTTCTCTTAGTTCCCAACTTTTTATCAATTTACAGTATATCTGATCTATGAGTTACTTTATCCTGGCTCAGCTCAGTCCTTGCCATATAGGAAAACAATTCCATCTAATGTTGGCAAACATTAGCACCACTTGCACCACTGTTGTCTTTAATAATTGGGGTGGCATCTTAAGATCTTATCTTCTTACATGCAGTGATTGGAAAGGTTTCAAACGTGAAGGCAAGACCTACACGAGTTGTTAATGGCTGTAATCCTTTTTCTGTAATGCAGATCAGGTATTGCATTTGAGAGTCTAGCAAGGTGTCAGTGCAGTTCCCTGTGTTTGGCACGGTGTGCATGGTACTGCAGTGGAGGAATGATGGTCCTCTGTGTGTTTTTAATAATTTCACATCATTTGAAGAGCTTTACTTAAGAGTTTAGCGTGGTATAAATAATCTGCTCTATGTTTTTTCTTTTATCTAGCAATCTTTCCAGGTAGCAATTAGCTAATCCTCCTTGGCGCTGAGGAAGTACAATTCAAAGAAAAGTAGTAATTGAAAGTCAGAAAGGCTAAGTGATTTTCCAGGTTTACACAGTATCAGTGGCAGGTCCAGGCACTCAGCTACGGGCTGTTGACTCTCGGCTCCGAGCTCTGAGTAGTAGCTGCTGCTGCCATTTTTCTCTAGTCTGCAACTATAATTATCAGAATGTTACTTCAAGGTGAATGTCTGAACAACAGTCTTTAACTAGAGATTTTGGTTTTGGTGTTTGTAATCTCAGATGAGTGTTTGACACTGATTTACCTTGTGTTGTCTCAGGGAGCTTGGAGTCAAAACATAAAGCTGGGCTTCTGTTAATGAGCGTGTATGTCCCCATCCTGGAGCAGAGAACAACATGTAGGTTTTGAGAACTACAGTGGCAGCCTTGATTTCTATCTGGAGTGAGGACCTCTTGCTCCCAGTGTGCTGCTAGGACAGACTGACTGCGCTTTGGCAGCAGGACTTGGCTGCTGGCTCTTGCAAGGAGCCGACAGTGGTGTTGTCTAAATGAATTGCTGTCCCAATAGGCAGCTATTCATTGCTCAGACAAACTGGGTGCTGCACTGACAAAGAGGATCACCTGTGGTCCACCCCATTGTGCGTGTCGGACAATCTGCTTCTTCTGGGGTGCCCTCCCTCAACTTTGCCCTTGTGCAGCAACAAAAAATGTCTGCTTCTAAAGAGTAGCTGGAGGGGACGCAGGGGGAGAAGAAATTACTTGTTAGGATGGTTATTTTCTCGTTGTTTGAAAGATGCTGGTGTCTCCTGTTTTTGGCATCACACTCGTGCTGTATCTCCCTCTGTAGGTTTCAGAATTCCCCGTCTTTAATGTAACTCATTAGTCATGCAGGCATGCAGCTAGCTTAATAATTAGTATTACAGGAGGCAGAATAATAGGATCTTCTCAAACTAATTAGATATAAAAATGAGGGATTTTCTCATATTAGGAAACAGCTGTGATAGTTAAACGAAACCTGAGAGGCAAAATTGGGAGGTTTTTCTTTTGCCGTGAAGGATGAGGCAGATTTATTGAAGAATGGCCTCTGGCGCTGACCAGGAGCCTGCAGTGAAATACAGTGATCTGAGCTCTGCAGGGCAGACACTGGCAGTGGGTGCCCGGTGGGAACAGCAGAGCTGGCTGCTATTATTGTTGCTATCATCGTGATTATTTGTATTGCATGAGTGCCCAGAGGCCTCAGCTGAAAAAGACTGCCATTGTACTGAGCACTGCATAAACATCGTGAGAGGCGGTTTTGCCATGAATATTTTATGCCTTATGGAGCTGAGAAATGTGAAAACCAAGAGAAGAAGCAGTGGTCCAGAGGGGTGAGACTGGGTACTAAATCCTTGGTTGTGTTTCGCTGTGCCCCTTGCTAGTCTGAGGACAAAGCTTGTTATTTCAAGATGAAGTAAAACTCACTGGAAACTTTAGGCTCTGAGACATGTCTTCTTGCTGCCATAAGATGAGGAAATGCAATTTTTCTTAATGTAAGTGAGAACAAGAGTAAGCCATATAAGAGAGATAAAACACAATGGTGGTTTCAGTGTGGGTCAGCCTCAAGCTGCTAGCAAGCTGCCAGTGCAACCCATAAATAATATAGTTTGGATGTCTTTTAATGGTGTTTTTTCTGCTTATATTGCCTATGTTTCTTGGAGGCTTTGCACTGTAGTCACCCTTGAGACTGCTTTTGTACCTTTGAAAAATTATAGTATTTAGATAAATAATTTGCAGATTACATTATCAGATCATAACATAATACCAATCTGATTGACACAACCGTGATTCCAAGCAGCAGAAAATGTTTGTTGGAGAAGGAGAAAGAGAAATATATATATTTTTTTAAAATAAGTGGTTTTTGATGCTTAGTTCTTCTGCAGCTTTTACAGATGCTTTTAAAAAGCAAAAGGTTGGGAAGTTTCATGGGAAACCCAGACCTCCATGGGGTTTTTTTACTGGTTTGTATTGCAGTTTATTTTTTTCTATGCTGCCTCAAAAGATGGAAAACTGGAAGTGACAAATGTTCTTGTTTAACCCTCTTGTGCCTGCAGGAGTTTCTTTTAGGTTTAATACAGACCTTTGTAGGTGAAAGTTTAAATAGCTTTGTGTGTGCCAATTCTGTTACACGCTCATTGTCTCACTTTCCTGGCTTGCAAGAGCAGTCCAGCCTCCTTGGCATTAGTCAGTGCCCTTGAGCCGTGAAAATGCCTGAAGCTGTGGGATTTGCTGTGATAAAAGATATGCCATCAGCAAATGTTTACACTCGTTACTGTTCCCAGCAGTGAAGCAGAGAGAAAGCCCTGTTCGTTCCTTTCTCTACTTTTCTTTTCTACTTTTTCACTTCCTTTCCTTTCAGGCTTTCTTTTTTACCCCCTCCATCTTATTTTCCACATCGCCATCTGTTTATCTTTTCTTCTGTCCGTGCTTACTGCGAAAGTTTTCCAGGTGACTTTTCAGAGTGTGAAGCAGTGAGCGAAGCCGTGCCCATGTCCTGTGCCCTCCGGGAATATCCCATTTGGGGCAGATGCAGAAAGCACAACTGAGAAATGCATGTGCCTGGTTTTCAAAAACTAGCTAAGTAATAGAGTCACCATATGTCACAAACAACTTTCAGCTAAATAACTATTTATATATAATATATATCTTTATCTTTTTATATATAATACAGATCTCAGTTTGACATATAAACTGCCTCAATGCACGATCTTTCTGCTGCATATATACCAAACTCCAAAGGGATTATTAATACTTTTTGGTTTTTGGCAGTCTCCTGCAGACACGTGAATGCAGAGAGTAAACTCTGACTGTATCAGTCTGTGCCTGCACCTGTCTCACTGGCATTAAGAGGGATCTTGTGTACAGCATAGACAGAGGGCTGAAGAGCCAGCTGGGACTGGGTCCCTCTTGTGCTGAGCACAGAATATGACAAAGAACAGTAAGAAAGTCCATACCCTAGAGAAGCAGCAGTGCAAATGTATCAGAGGCAGATGAAAAGAAGAAGCAAACAGAAGAGCAAAATGATCTACTTCTGGAAATCATTTTCCTATTACTCAGACCCCTTCAGCAATCTCCCGTTGCAAAGCAGGCTTCACTTGAAAAGTTTATCCATTGCACTCTTCCGAATGCTTACTCTTAAGGCTGAGATATGTGTGATTCAGACTTCAAGAAAATGAGAAAATGAGAAGAAGCTTTCCTGATCTTTGTCTTCAAATAAATAGGCCATCTAGCAAAACGAGAAAATGCGTGTTTCTTCGCATAGGCAATTTTGAAACTTTTTCCCCTAAATTCTTGAATGAAGGAAACCACCAAAATTAAACCTTTCTGATGAAAACTCTTGTTTTCAACAAATTACCACTTAAAAAAGCCAACTTCCTGTAATTCCTGACGAGTTTTATGTAAGGATGTTAAAGTGAATGTTTTTAGGTCTTACATCCAAACGTCAGGTTCAAGCAATGGCTTCTGACTTTCTAAAACTGTTTTAGAGCTTTGTGGATAGTTTTAGAATAAATTTGATTAATTTTTTGTTCTGCATTTATTTCTTCCTGCAATTCCAATGAGAAAGAAAATTAGTGAAACTTTCTCAATGAGTGGCTCTTTGGTCCATGTCTTTGTCAGATGCATTAGTGTTTGCTACAGACATAAATCTAGCTGTTCCTCATTCATATCACACATTGCAGCCTGCCTTCCTGGCTTATATGGTGCAGCTCCACTCCTTAGGTTTGAATTGGGTCCATTCTATGTTCAACAGGGAACAAATCCAAATCTATCTAACACAGAATTTTAGCAAAGTGAGAAGCAGAACAAAACCTGCTGGAGAGGAGTGACTAGAAGAGTGGAGAAATGGAGAAACACAGACAACTAGAGAAAGTCATTAAAACAGAGCTAAAGTACAGGGGATGTAATAAATCATAATATATTAATGAAATAAGTCGTAGTATCATAGAATGGTTAGAGTTGGAAGGGACCTTAAAGATCATTGAGTTCCAACTCCCCTGCCATGGGCAGGGACACCTCCCACCAGACCAAGTTGCTCCATCCAGCCTGGCCTTGAACACCTCCAGGGATGGGGCATCCACAACTTCTCCGGGCAACCTGGTCCAGTGCCTCACCACCCCCACAATAAGGAATTTCTTCCTAATATCTAACCTAAATCTCCCCTCTTTCAGTTTAAAACTGTTACTCCTCATCCTATCATTATACTCCCTGATAAAGAGTCCCTCTCTATCCTTCCTGTAGGCCCCCTTTAAGTACTGGAAGGCCACTGTAAGGGCTCCCTGGAGTCTTCTCCAGGCTGAACAACCCTAACTCTCCCAGCTTGTCTTCATAGGAGAGGTGTTCCAGCCCTCTGATAATTTTCATGGCCCTTGTCTGGACTTGTTCCAATAGGTCCATGTCCTAGTAGTTGCCTTCTACTGATTTACTGGTTTAGCTAGTGGAGTATTACTTCTTTTTTCTATCCAGTAGAACAGTATGTTTCTCAAAGATGCTTGTCAGAAGAATTCATTTTGGAACAAAATTGCAATCATAATGTAGTTTTTCTTTCTTAAACTCATTTTGAATACATAAATGTTTTATGTAAGGCAGGAAAATAGGAGGAAAACTAATTAGATGGCCATCAAATGTTCTGTTTCTCTGGAAGCAGAAGAAATGCCATATTTAAAGGGTATTTCAGAAATCAAGGGATTTGTTTCTACAGTCATGGAAATCACAAGATAGTCCAATAGTTTCTGTTTCTAGAGAGCAGGGTGAGCCTCTTTAGGGTGACTTTTTTTTTTCCATCAAGGGATGAAGCCGTTGATTTTGTCACAGTCAAGACAGCTCCCTCCCACAGGGGTTGGCATTTCATCCCCCAAATTGGGAAGTGCTCTGTACCACCATAGCAACCATGTGCTTTAGAAAATTTGCCCCAACGAGAGGTAGAGAGCCCTTTAGAAAACCTGCCTTCCTCTGTACTCAGTGCGACTAAGTGCTAGTTCCTGGGAAAATTGTGTCCTGAACACCTGGTGTTGAAATTCTTTACTCTAACCTTCCATCAGCACAGCTTTTGCTATTTTGAATTATTTATATTGCTTCTGGGGACACTGCTTGACGTTTATATATAGGAGTTCAGCAGTGCCATGAGTGAATTGTTACCTTCTCCTCAACAAATGAAAATAAGTACTTGCAAATCTTGGCTTACAAATCTTGGCTTCCATTAAAATGTAATTACCTCCCTTTTGTGCCTTATACATTAAGAGTGGCTTCAAATGGTATGTGGCTCCTGTTCAACATAATTACTTTCCTTTGCTGCTTGCATAGTAAGAATGAGGCTCTGGACTAAAGATGACTATTTAAAGAGGGCTGCTGCCATTCCAAATTGCATAGAGACAGTTCTGCTTATCAAAGAAATTTGTTTACTTGATAAGATCCCCACTGGAATTGTTGTTACCCGTCTTCATGGACCCACAGAAATGGGTCCAGTGCTAATCCATGACCACACAGCCTTTAATCCTGTGAATAATTCTTAGGCATACAACTATTCGTAGGGTTATTCAGGTGGTGAATCATTAGATAATCCAGTGTGTGTGCATCGACACAGTTTGCTCTCGCAGGGCTGTTTGTACAATGCTACGTGGGTGTTTTTATCTCACTGGGAGTGCTCTGGGAGCAGGACGGCTGTGCAGTGCTTGGTTGCTGCGTTCTGCAGGGACTGCCAGGTATTCTGAATTTCCTCTTTGCATGTGCCCTGCTCCAGGATCCTGGCCTCCATCTGAGCAAGGGCACCGCTAGACAGCCTCTCACTGGGGGGATAAGAGAGAGGGGACAAGGTGTATGCTGTAAAACAGACACAAAAATTTGTAAAACAGACACAAAAATTGAGGACTGTTTTGTTATCCTCATTAATATTCTGGAGCATACATAGCTCACTCTTCTGGTACTTTTGTTTTGCTACAAGGATCGCTGGGATAGTGAAGACAGATATTTCCTTGAGGTGAAGGAAGCCCAGTCTGGAGTGGAGAAGGTATAGCTCCTGCTGCTGCCTCCCTCAACGTGGCTGCGTGCTGAGCCATGCCGAAGATGGAAGGACATTTTGGCTGGGGCACTAGCACACACAAGGCACTTGGAGCAGTAGGCAAACAGCTACCCTCATCCGTTCCCTCCACTGCACAAAAAGGCTGTTTCAGTGGGAACTTCTTGATGGGTTACTATGATTTCTGATGGCAGACTGGGGCCACATGAAGAGACCTGGCAGGAAATGGCTGAACCAAAGGTCTGGCATCCAATCTGTGCTAAGCTGAATTGAATTTTTGGTAATTTTAATGTATGGAATAGGAATCAGAATGGGGTTGTTGATAGTGTATCTAGGGGATCTTTCCCTCACTTAACTGGTAGGTGGGTACAGCTGGTGCTGGGGCATAAGATTGTTGAGCTTTCAGGTAACTGGTTTTGTACTCTGAACTTGTCAGGTTTTTGAGCGTGGTGTCAGTGCTGGCATTGCTGGCACGGTTACCCTTTCAGTCAAGCCTGGTGACTCTGGGAAGGGAAGTGTTGGCAGACCAAGTGATGAGAGTGATGCAGATCCGTGTGTGATTGTGCGAGCTGACCTGATGTCATAAAAGTTTAAATAGTAGTGTAGGGTGAGGACAATGAAAATGACACAGATATCCAGAGTAGGTCTGAACAATGAGAAAACATGAACAAGGGAACTTAAGGAGTAACTTAAAGGAACTTTATACTTGGTTAGCCATGGACATACTGTAGTCTGTAGCCTGACCATAGTCAAAACAGGTGGAGGGCAGCTGTGAACAGACATGAGAGTATGAACAGCAACAGTTTCATGGGACACTATCTGGGTATTGGTGTCTGTGGCAGGATTTTTAGAAGAGCCTAAGGACTGGGAAATATTTGAGCAGTTTTCTCTTTTGTTTGTTTTTTGGGTTCTTTTTTTGGGGTGTTTGTTTGTTTTATGTTGCCATAACTCTGGGGGTGCATGTCATTTTGTGGAGCACATGGGCTTTGCATCAATACAGCTTACCTGTCTGAAAGATTAAGGTGTGGTGGTGTGAGTACCTATAATGTGAGTGGAATTGCATCCTACACATGAGGATTTTACTCTGCTGAGGCATGGAGCAGAATCACTTGTCTTTGTAGGTAGATGGGTTTGGCAGCTTGGGTGATGAGCAGATTGTCACAAGGTAGACAACAGGGAGGACTGAACTTTTGCTAACAGCAGCAGATATAGGCCACGTGCAAATGAATAAACAGAAGATTGTCTGGTACCTCAAGTCAAGTGCAAAGTGCATAGTCTTTGATGACGGAGACCTGATGTGATTGCACAACTCCAGACCAAAAAACTTCTCATGGTGGTTAATTCACCACTACCATGAACTGCACATACTCTTCAGTAGAGTCGTATTAATGGTCAGCCCACATTCCTACATCTTCTTTGCTTTTAGTAAATTTATTTGAACTCTGCAGAGTGCCTTTCTGCCTGTGCTGTATCTAAAGATATTTTACAGATTCAGGTGCTGGTATGATTGATAAAATACTGCTGTTTCTTTCAGAAAAAATGGTGTTGGGGGGGGAAGAGAGAGTGTGAGAGAGAGCACGATCAATACAGAATCCAGGAGGTTCAGTGATACAGAGGGAAAAGTCACAGAAACTCAGTTTCCATCCCTCTGTAGTACCTCTTGTGTTGTGTTTTGTGGTAATATCCATGGGGATTTGTTCACATTCCCAGGAAGAGCTGTTGTCCCCCCCATCACAGGGCGACAGGTGATAAAAGAGTACCTAATCTTCTTAATTCACATTCAATTTTCAGGTCCCTCTGTAAATTTCCTTTACCTGTAGAACACCACACTATTCTGTAGCACAGTGAAAGTTCCCAGAGATGGTAGTATAATATATAAACTTTTCACTTGTACCTTCACATTGTTCCCTTATTTACCCTAAATTAATCAGAGAAGCAGATGCTCCCTAGTCCCTTCCCTGTCCTGTCATTACCAGCTGGCTGGACTGACCATGCTCTAATGACTCCAGGCCAAATTTCAGTTGCCTCTCAAGTGGGCGTAGGTGTTTGTCCCAGACAAAGGGGGAAGGGTTGGCAATGGAGAAGCTTAAGAAACAAGTGAGCTTTCTCACCACACTCTGGAGTTGCTCTCATATTCAGAGAAAGCCAAAGACTAACAATGAAATAGAAAGGAAGCAAGGGAGGGGTTTGTGTATGGGTAGTGTGTGCAAAGCTTTCTTCCAGCTCTCCACTGAGCCATGACCCGGTTTCTCCAGGAGCTGCCTGCTGTTTTCTTATTTTCGAAGCAAGTTCCTGAGACAATGCTTTGCATGCCAAACAGGGTCAGTTGCTCAGATAGGAAGGGTTCTGAACTGAACATGCGCCTCCTTTCCATCTTCCCTAGCATCTTGGCTATTCCTTTTTTTTTTTTTAAGTTTTTCCTCCTGTTTTTGCCTTTCCTTTTTCATGAGGAAACAAAATTAGTCCTTACGTGCATAGAGAAAACAGGGGGAACTTTCAGGGGTATTGGATTAAATTTATTGCAGTGACTGCTAGATGCTAATTTTTTATGGTTATTATTATCTTCACAGAGTCCAAGAAGAAGAAAAAGGAAGGCAAGAAACAAGAGAAGATGCTGGATTAATGGAGCCAACTTGGGCAATGTGAGAAAGGGACATCAGCAAACATGATCAGTTAACAGTTTCATTTATACCTAGGCATTTTATCCTAAAATTATTTATAGCTTAATGGTACCATAGAAGGAAACAAGCAAACAGAAAAAAAAATCCTTTTTTTATTACTTTAGTATTTTTATGTATAACCCTAACAACAATTTTTAGAGGCCTGTAAGAAAGGACTCCAAACTTATTTAGAAAATTATGTCTATTGTATATTGAACAATGTAGAGGTTTTTAAAATATTTTTTCCTCAAGTCTTGCCACAGGTCTCGATCTGGTAATTACTCCATGCAAGCAGAACCTGAACCTGTGTGGAGCTCTGCTGAAGCCAGTGGTGCCCTTTGTGAACATAGGAGATTGGCTGAATGCAATTGTATTTACGATTGGGACCTTATACCTGAAAAAAAAAACCAAAAAACCAGACTTGTTTCTGAAGTTCTTATTACATTTGGATAACCATATGAAATTATTTGTTTAAGGAAAGAATGGGGGCATTTTGTTGACTATTTACAGGCATAGATTTTTTTTGGATGTGGCAAATGTTCATGCCAAAATGCCACCATCTCCAGGTAAAAGGCAGTAGCACTCCTATCCTTGGGCATATTGTGTATTTTTGCAGGAAAAATTCTGAAATCTTTCAACAGTTGGACATAGAAGAGTCCTAATTTTTCACAATTTTCTAGCAATGATTTTTCCAAGTGGAATGATAGCAAAAATTTGCATTTTTTAGCATATGACTGCTGGTGGATTTAAGTGTCCTCTGTTTTATCTATAAAAGATGAAAAATGTTTTCTTTTATTTGTTTATTTTTCCAGAAATGGAGAATATCCTTTTTTGAGAAATCCAGCTGAAATTGTTGCGATTCAGCCTGATCCAACTCCCTTTTGTATCATTGAGAATCTTCCTGTTGATTTTAATTATAGCTGGTTGAAAAGTAGTATGTTTGGTGGGAAGTAACAGAAAAAATCTGTTTGGAAATTGCCTGAGATAGTTCATGTTTTTGACCAAAAAAGGGGCATATCATATTTGTTAGCAAAGCAGAGGGAAAATATAAAACTAGTACCTTTTGCTTTCTTCCATTTCTATATAAGCAAAAAGATCTTGGAAAAGCCTAGTCAAAATAGAAATAGTTCTGTGATTTTTAATTTTTTTTTAAATGGTGTGCAGGGAAAAAAAATAACCAGCTGATTTTCAGTTTGTTTAATTTTGTCTATTTTAAATGCTAATAAGTCTTGAGAAAAGTCATAAAGTAGAAAAAAGATCTTACAAAGGGCTGGTCTGTCCCCAGATAATGGGATTTTTAACAAACTAAACAACCAGCAGACCAGACTTTTTAGAGGAAACAGAAGGGATTTCAGTGCCCAAATTAATTTCAAAATCATCGCTTTTAAATTCTGAAAGTTAAAATTGAACAGCAAGAAATAAGCTTTGCTGTTTGCATAGGCTGCAGGGTTGCCTGCTGCTCAAGAGGAATAATCTCCCTTGTACTGCTATGGGTACCCACTGACTTCAGCGAAGCTGCAGCGGGGTGTGTTCATCTGAGTAAATCACATCATTGCTCTCTTGGGATTAGCTTGTAGACAAGCAGAGAGTCTTTTTCCAGACTAACATCACTCCCCTTTTCTATGCAAAAAATCTGTAACAATTGCAGAGCTTACCCTCTTATCTCTCACCTGGAGGGTATGGCTGATTTGAACTCACAGTGAGGCAAGTCCTTCTGTAGACGTTCCCAAGCCCTTTTGAAGCCAGCTAGCCAAGGCTGCACATAGCTCAAGGTAGACTAGCCACACAATTATTTTCCAGACTCCTTGGGTGTGTTTTGCAGTCCATGTTGATGTCCTTGATATTTTGACTATGCTGTTAGACATACCTGAGCCAGTGGTGTAGTTAAAAATGTCCCCAATGTGTGGTGGATATGCAATGACCAAATCCAAAATCATAAAGGCTCATATTTGGGTGGTTCTGGGTGCTATTTGGTATGTTCATGGTCTAATCAGGTCTACCTGTGCTTGTGCCTCAGACTTAAACTAATGGATTGGTAGGTCTGATTGAAAACAAAGGGAGAAAGAAGCTTTTACACTCACCAAAGGTTTGTCTGTCTAAATGCTGCATCAGTTCACTTAAAGTGATTCAGCTTTGAGTGCAAACACTGTTGCACCATTGTCTTACACTGGTTAATCTAGTCCATGTTTCATATGGAGCTGGCAGGGGTTGGGAATGATGCTTAGACCAACAGTTTGACTATCCTTTAGCAAACTCTAGATGTGACTTCTGATTTTCACCTCTGTGAGTAAGAAGAAAATAAATTCCCCTGTGTTTCCTCTGACAACTTATGGCCCTTATGATTAACTGCCCATCTGGCTTGTTAAAGGAACATTCCTGATATTTTTTGAAGGAGGCCAGTCAAGTTCCTATGGTGGTGTAGGGCCTCCATGAAGAGAGTTTACAGGAAATGAAGAAACAAATAAAAGCATACCATTAGGACCAGAAGAAAGTGCAGCAGTCCTGATAGCAAAGGGTGTGAAATAGGAGAACACTTCCTCTGTACTGCTTAGCCACATATGTTTGGATCTGTATTGGAATCTTGTTGTTGACAATAATTGGAGTTGTATCTGTCATAGTTTAAAAACAATGAAGAAAATTTCCAAGAAACCAGCAGAAAACGTTCTGTGGAAACTCTGGTTATGAAGGACATGATAAAAGTAATTCATGGCAGAACACAGAGGAAGATTGAATAGAACAGGTCAGTCAGGTCAGCTCTGAAAGAAGGTACCTGGTACCTAACAGGAGCAGTTGCTTCACTAGTGACATTATCAAGAAAGCATGAGGCAAGTAATGGAAGAACACCTCTTCCCACCCTTTCTTGCTCAGTTTCCACTTGAGTCATTCTGGAATTTCTCCTTATTTGCATTCTAATCTTTTATCCTCCCTCCTTTGGGAGGGCAACCTTGTCTGACAGTGCTGTGGGGGTGGCTACTTCAGATGAAATATGTATTTTACCCTCTTGGTGCTATCCTGTTACAATGGAAAATGACTTAGCATAGATGTGTTGCTTAGCTAGTTTAACTGACTGAAGCTTGTTTTGCGGAAGTCCTTCTCGAGAAGTGGTTTCCATCTTCATTTGCTACAGCTAAAATACAGTATGGGGAGATGATAGAAATCCCCCAAATGACACCTTTTTCTGAGTGCTCAAGTCTCTTAGAAAAGAGAGGGGAGAGTTGCTGAACATCAGCTAAGGATGAATCGGCATCCAGACTCTGGCTTCTAGCAAGTTTAAACTTAGGGGAATGTGGGTGTAGCTCTCTTCCCTTCCTCTAAGTAGGTTGAGCCATGCTTCTAAGCAATTAGGCCTGTCTGTATCTTGATTCAAAACATTATTTGAGGTTTGGTGCATTTTCTGACTTTGACAGGTCTCCTGACAGAAGTGCCCATATTGAAAGAGAATGGCAACCTAGCGTATTTAACAGACTATTAAGTGCAGCAAAACTATAAGGCAAGGCTACAGAAAGGGAAAACATTTGTTGTACGTGCAAGTAGATACTAAGTTGTAATGTACAAGTACTCATCTTCTAATTCCATAATGACATTCTGGATTGTACTGTTTTTCAAAGGGGAAATATTAGGAGAAATGAAAGAATAATAATTATAAAACATATCAACAGACAGTGTTGGAGACTTTGTCAAGAAGAGACAGAAATGAAGTCAGGAGCATTTTATACAAACTTCCTTTGCATGTTCCTTGAATAGGGAAGGCTGGCACATTTGTTTTTATACTTTGATTTGTGCCTTAATGAACACTAATCAGATGTAGAATGTTACAGAGAATAAAGTCACACTCCAACCTCAATACAACCTGTCCAACAGGAGGCAACATCAAAAGGAGACACTACTATGCTTTTTTTTTTGGTTTAGGAGTACAAGTTGTGATGATGTTTATAGGAGAAAACATAACGTATTTCTTTAACTTTGGTGTCGGTCCTTCATCACTTGGTAAGTGGCAATGGACAATTCAAGTAAAAGGCCAGAACATTACGATGAACTAAGTGGAAGTGAATACTCATGAAGACTGTTTATAGAAACAGGCCTATAAAGTCCCTGAAAATAACCATGCTGCTATCAGGGGGTGTCTGAAGATAAACATTGTGTAGCATTCCCATTTGTTTAATGGAATCCTTTAACATATGATGAAATTTATCTGAGTTTCCTTTGTCTAATGTCAATTATGAGGGTGGGACAAAAGCCAACCTGACTTTCCTTCAGTCTAGGAACTGCAACAACATTAACAATGTAAATCTGCCACTTTTCTAAAGCAAAATATCGGTGAGGTACACCATTTTAACATGATGCAGTAGTCTTTCACATCTTCTAAATTCTTATAGAAGGGGAAGCAGTAAGTTAGTAGGGGTAGGTATCTCATCTTTTTAAACTTTCGAGGACAGTATCTTCTGTGAATTGCTGACTGTGTTCTCTCCTTTGCGGAGACAGATTATACTGTTGTCTGCCTTCCCCCACTCATCCCTAATTGTGATAGAATTTGTAGGTTTTCTGTCAATTCTGCTGAGGCACTCTGCGTCTCAGCCAAATTTCTGTGGATATTGTTGATCTTTCCTCATGCTTGAGGCTATATTCTCCGTTTCATGCTGGATTGTTGCAAAACAACCCCAGCAAGTCCCTACCATCAGGTACCTCTCATTGTGTCCTTCTAAGATTAAAAAACAGAGTAGGATTTTGTTAATCAGAAGATTATAAAGAACAAGGAAATATGAGAATGGGCAAAGATATTCCCTGGGTTCAGTGGGGGTTCTTGCTGCTGAAACCTTCATCGTAGCTCAACCTGATCGAGGCTTCCATAGGGACAGAAATGCATCACATTTGATCGAAGATTAGAGCCAATGATTAAAGAGTGTCTGCCTTCAAACAGAAAAACACCTTAGCTAGATAAACAGTGGTAAGAAGCTGCATCCTTTCCCACTGTGTCGTCTTTTATCATAAAATTAAAGGGAAGAGACATAGAGCTTCAGGGATAGTGGAAAACTTGCCTGAGCAAAGTGGAGCACAGAGACAGCCTCTTCTACTCCATGGCTGTTTGCATTTGGAGAAAGTCTAGGTAGTATTATTCCTAGCAGCAGAAGACTTTGTGTGCTCAAGTGTAGTCATTTTCTTAATGTTCCTTTTCTGCTACTCTTCCAAGTGTCAGTCTGCCTTGTGGCCTCATCACTTGGATCTGAGCAGAAATGAGATATTTCAAGGAAAATATGGGAATTCAACTATATTGAACCATCATTATCTCATTGGTAGGGCTGAGCATTCCTTTTGCCCATTCTACAATTTGCCATTTAAATGTGGAGTGTCTTGGGGTCCCAGGTGGCTAAAATCTCAGTGGGTATCTCCTAGACTTTAAATCACTTGGCTTTGGGTGAGTTGCCTATGAAAAAACTGTACCTACAGTTCTTATTCCTTTCTTAGAATAACAAACAAAACCCACAACAAAACTGAAAGCATGTGTCCAATGTATGAATTTATGGATGAGATAAAACAGAGGCTCCCAAGTATTCCCATTTCAGAAGGTCATTCAAAGGTAAAGACAGTACAAAAGCTTTAGCCCTGAATTCTGTGATGTAAAGCTAGGAAAATGGATAGCATCTGCAGTGCTGTCTTACCCATAGCCAATTTCATTCAATTAATTACACTGTTTGAATTCCCTCACCCTGATCTACCTGGCAACAAGACATAATTTAACTTTTATCATTAGGTCATTCATTACACTTCTCATATTATACTTATGTAGTTCATCTAGATTTTTACAGCTGAAGGAAACGGCTCTGATAATACAGATTGTGTTGTGGTTACTGAGGGGACCTGAAGCAGAGACAGGCTTGGGGCTAGAAACCACCTAATGAGGATGTCAGCATCAGACAGAGCAGCTCTCTGAATACACACGCATAGATACTGCATATATATATCCCCCCATCTATGGGGAAGCAAAGCTCCATTAAAAAGTGCATCCTTAACTCAAATTGTGTCTCATGACTAGTGCTGCCATGTTTTCAAGCTAAAGTAGAAGGGAAAGGGCTTTTTTGTCCTGTGTTGTTATTTACATGAGGACGCAAGAGTAGTATCTAGGATGAAAAGCTAGATTTCTTGCCACTCGCTGGCATATCAGTTTAAGGATAGCTGTGTCCAAGGAAAATGCAAAACATATGCCAATAAAATGGCCAATGGGACTTAGTATCAGAGTGATGTTCTCTTCTGTCACACCAAGTACATGGAAGGGCTTTGTCTAAAGCTTCAAGGTGGATGAACAGCTTCAGTTAGGTGTGAACATACAAACCCAGGCAGAAAAAGGCTTTTCTCTGCCAATAATAAGTGAGGAAAATGGGAAAAAAAGATGGGAAAAAAAAGTAAAACAGAAATCATCTTGATACTTGTAGTTTTAGTGTTAAACAGAAAGAAGGAATGAAAGTAAAAATAACAAATTAAAGCCTGGATATCACATTCAATCGATTTCTAATTCTGTATATATCTATTAAACCAGTGCTATATGATATCTTCTCATGGGTTACTATCTTTTTCCTGTTTCTTTTCCTTTTTTTTTTTTCAGTTTGTATATTGATTTTGTAAGCTAGGAGTGTGTTACCTTTTCGATTTTTTTAAACTTGTATGAAAGCCATATATCCATATCGTAGAATGAAAGCATTAATCCTGTAACATCCCGTAATGTTTCCCTTAGCTCTGTGGGATTGTGGGAGGCTCTAGCGAATGTATATGTTTACCAATTGTATCAACATAATTTACTTGCTCTTAGTGGCGATAAAGAATTAAATAAACTAATACACGGAAGTGTGGTGTTCTCATTTGGTTGTGGAAACTGTAGGGGACATACGAAGTTTCTTAAATTAATTCCAAGTATTCTTAATGGTCTTTCTTTATTGTACTTATTTCCCATCAGTGTTGCTTGTCACAGAAACACTTTTCTTTGTAAATTCAGAAAAAAGTTTAGACTAGGAAGAAATCTACCAGAAAATACTAGCAGAAAACAGCTCTTTGGTTTGTGTATAGTGAAGTCTGTCCTGAATTCCTGACACTTGCCAGTTCTGTAAAGCAACTTGTTTTAGTATACAGTTATTTCAACCTGTATAATATTGACACAATGATGGGTTACAGATCAGGAGTTTGACGTTTTGTTTTGTTTTATTAATTTGTCTATCAGCTAAGCAGTGGGAAAACCTTATTCCCAGCCCTGTCATGCTCAGCTGTTTTACTTTAACAGTGACTTTAATGAGTGTACGTGTTTGGTGAGAGATGATTAAGCCTCAAAAGTAGAGCAAAGAAATTAAATTACATTAATGGACAAAATAAAATTATGCAGAAATTCAGGTAATGCTCATTGTATGGTAATTTCTTCTCCTTTCTTTTTGTTCTTTCATCTTTTTTTTTTTCCCTAAATCTGCTTTCTTTTCTGAATGCTTTTCCTGGTTTTGTTTCTGTGTCCAACTATTAGTTAAAGTGTTAGAATAATTAATTACAGACAAGCCATTCCATCACTCACTGCCAAAAGAGGGAGATGCTTCACACTGTTTACAAAGCTGGGAGATTTATACAGGCTTCTGAAATTGTTTGGAAGAAAGTGAAGTATTATAAGGTATGAAAACTGACAGTGCATTCTTCAAACCACTAATGGACTCAACAACTTAAATCTTATCATTGGAAAGGAGACCAAGTACTCACTATTGTTTAATTACAAAAGGAAAAAAAATTAATTCCTTTTTAATATGCTATTTAGTAGTTAGTTACATTTTTAGGTTGCTGAGTAATGAGAGAGTTTTAAGATGCTCTTGTTCTTCCATGGGAGATGCCTGATCTTGTCAGTAAGCCTGGACAGCTTGAGGATTGTCTCATGTCATGCTTAGTTTCCCAAAACTCCACTATGCAGGGCACTGAGGTCTCTGATTTCTCCTCTCCTTCTCACCTCTGTCACCAAATGCTGACAAAGCTATAAATAGGCCTGGCAAAGCGCTTTTAGATCAGCTCTTTTCTGGTGGGTTGCCTTCATGGAGTAGGGTCTTAGAAGGACATCTCAGTCTTTACGTAGCCTCCATTTATTATATGTGGAGCCGCCTTTTGTTATATATCAAAAGGAGCCTACTTTTGTTACATATGGAGTGTATGAATGGAGAGGACTTCATGCAGAAGAGACTCAAGTTCTGCTACAAACTTCTGGGAGTGGTGTTTCATTACGTGAATCTACGGGTGCAAGGAGGACAGGCAGTGGTGACTGGGATGAGATGTCCACACAAAAGTAACCACTAGGAGTGCAAAGACCATTTTGAGAACTCTAAGACCCCACAGCTGAACCCATGCACTACTACAACTAAAGTTAAAAACCTATTTTTATTTCATTATCTCTCTGGCCTTGCACATGGTGAAATTGTAATTGATACTCAAATGTATAATAATTGAACATGCGCACACACACACACGCTCACTTCATCCCTTGCCTTGTAGATGACAGAGCAACACCTGATTTTCAGTGAGAACAGAATTTGCACAATCAACTGTTCATGTTCAAGATGAAGTGTTCTCAAAAAGTAATAATACAACACTTTGTCCACTGTTGTCTTTTACTAACCATCTCTAGAGAAACCCAAATGGAATAAAACCCCCTGTAATCTTATAGAAGACCCTGTAATCTTATAGTCTGTTATAAAATCTTCACTGTTTACTGAGAGCATTTCTTAAGAAAGATTGTTACACTTGACTTGTGATCAAATGAGATTTGACATTCAATATAAATATACATGCAGGCACACACACACAGTGTCTTTTACAGAAAAATATCTCCATCCCATTGAGGTACCTGAGGTATAGAAAGCTCCATTGCTGCACAATCGCTGTTGAAACTACGATCTCCATTGGCAAAGAATATTTTTCATTTGTATTTATTCAGTCTCTGCTTTCTTCATTACACCGTAGTCCTTTTAATTTGCTGCATCCCTCCATTTCTCGTCCAGAAGAAAAAGGTAAGAGCTTGGATCTGAAAAGGTTAGTAACTATTTTTTGTCCTGTACAGGATAAAGCTTCTCAAGACCAAAACACAAGAAAGAATCATTCTTTTAAAATAAATAAATAAATAAATAATATGTTAAATGTTTTCAGTTAATTGATAGCTATTTAGCAGTTGCTGAGTGTTTGTTACTGGAGATTCTGGAGGCAGAGTAAAAAAAAATGTAACATGCTGGGGATGGAGGAAAAGAAAAGAGCTTTCCATAACAATGATTAACTTGTATACTACTGCATTTTGAAATATGGGCTGTTGCTTTGGTTTTTTTACCCTGATATACAATTTCAGAAATCTCCTGTTCATAATAAGAGTTCTGCACTCAATTATTTTTTTTTCCAGTCTGAAAAAGTTTAGCTTTTTTATTACATTAATCCTTGTATTTCTGTTATTCATTGCATAACTCTAGAGATGCTCATGGGACCTGGGTACTCAACCTCAGTCAAATGTGGTTGGTGTCGCTTGAAGGAGCACAGTGGTCCACACTCTGACAAAGTGGCTGCGTGGGGGTGTGCTCAATGCAAAGGGAATCTCCAGCTGCAGCAATGAACCAGCTTCCACTTACTCCTCAAAGCATTTATGGTGGAGGTAGTGGTCAAAGAGATGTAACACAGGGCAATATTATCCCTATTGGCCTTTACTCCTTCTCTTTCTTTCTTCCTTGCTGTCTGTCTTTCTTCCTTTCTTCCACTCTTTGCTTGGGCTTAGGCCATATACTGCTGACTCAGAACTCAGGGAGTAAGCGATTACCTGGGAAGGGACACATCTATGATGTCTGCAATTGAAGGGAATCACTGTTGTAAATAATCTCCAAACTTTTGTGGGGCTGGAAGTTTTGGGAAGAAATGTTGAGGGGGAGAGCTGATTTTGGAAGGTGGGAATAGAATCCCTGGTGTAAGGATCAACAAAAAACTAGGTACATGTGTCAGAGAAAGACACAAAAAAGGACCCACACTGTGGTGCTGAAAGACCCCATCCCAAAAGTAGGATTACCTGGGCAGTTGGTGGAACTGGCTGCAAGGAAAGCCAGAGATTTCTCTTCTTGTCTTCTGACAAGATATACTAGAAAAGATTTATGTTGAATTCAGAACCTGATTTAGGATATATTCTGAACATGAAGTGGCACATTTTCAGATTTGAAAAATGTCTTGAGACTATTGATATAATGTATAAAGATCCTACAATCTATAATATCTCAGTCCTGTAACGATTCACACAAGTGCTGTGCTTTATGTGCTGCAGATAGTCCCACTGCTTCAACAGGACACTCCCAAGGAGTGGCAGGACCAAGTCTCCGTTTATCCTTGGCTGGGAGTGAAGTACAACATTTGTTCTCTTTGCTATTATCCCCCGTTGATGACAGGAGTCCATGAAGCCGCCTGCACAACTGAGTGTCGCAAAGACAAAGCATATGCTCCCTGTGATAAAGACGGTTTTGTAAGTAGCTGAATTTGAACTGAGCCTGTGTATCATCAGTGCTACCTACTTGCTGTCATATCAGGAAAGCTCCCTAAATAAGCCACAGCTCTGTCTACCAGCACGGGAAGAAAATGACCAGTAAATTTTCTTCCAGTGCCGTGAGTACCCAAAAGAGTAAGTGCTTAATGCACGGGTCACAAGTGGTACAATAAAGGCAGAATTACAAGCTCTTAGAGGTAGAAAAAACAACAAAAAAGGCAGCCATCTTCCCATTTCACAGCATTTATGCTATGAGTCCCTTCGAGTAGATGGATTTCATCAAGGGAGATGAAAACCACTCTAATCATAAAAGCAGAAATAGACATTATTTGCTGTTGTTACTACTAGCACTGACAACAACAATTTAACAGCCATCATTGTGCTTTGTACTGTAGTTTAGTAATACACTCTCAGTTAACACTTTTGATTCAGAAACATTTATGCAATTTGTCAATGCTAAGTACCCACCATCCCTGTGGGTGAGGTGGAAGGTTAATCTCAGAGGTTGTCCTTAGGCTCCCTCTGTAGTCAATGGAGCATGACAAGTCTATTCAGGACGTGATTCAGTGGAGGGCTAATTTAGCAAATCTGAAAGATGTCATGGAGGGCCTCTCTCTTTGCTAGCTGTGGAGGGAGCTTAGGGAAATGAAGTGCATTAGGCTGACCTGAGTTTTGCCTGGTAGTTTGCCCTCCCATTAAGATTGCAAACTGCAACAATAAAATCCAGCACTTCAAAGATACTTAAGAATTTTAAGAGTAAGCGGTTCTTAACAGCTTTGATGGCAGCGGCCAAAAAAAGGAAAAGGCCATGGATTGTGGCTGTGAGTTCATCACAACCAAAGTCCCAGTGCAGATCTCTCTTGTCAGAGGGGAGGGAGGACTGCCCACGTACCACGGCTCCGAGCAGGACCGGAGAGAGGAGAAAGAGGAGAGCTTGCTGCCTCCTCCTTGGCCCTGACATCAGCATTGAGGCAGAGAGGAGAGAAAGTCCCCGCTTTTGTTTGCTTGTTTGCCTCAGCCGAGGGAGGGAGGGAGAGATGGAGGCCGGGTGAGGGGCTGTGCCCCCCGCCGGGCTCCGGGGTCCTTTGTGCCACGCAGCAGGTGTGAGGGGAAGCTCCTCTCCCCGGATGAATGCCCATGTGGATGCGGATGCCCCTGCTTCTTTCATGGCCGTGCTGGGAACCAGAGCAAAGCCACATTTCTCAACAGCAGGCCAGTAATTCCTGGAAACAAGTGAGCGCAGGAAGGGGCCGTGGAGCAAGAATGGGGATGGTTTGGGAATAGCTCTGCAGGACCACTCCTTATCTAGTATTGGCCATTGACAGATTTAGGGCTTCATCCCACGAGCCGTTCAGCATCTCCCGAGAGACCTAAAACTGGTATCTTAACTACTTTTCTCTGTGAAAAGCTGATCTGGCCAAAAAAAACCCCCTCTAAATTCTCCAGTTGAAAGGGGCTGTGTAAACTTAAAACAAAAAAAAAAATCATAGCACACACAGGCCCCTCTTATTCACATCCCGGATCCTCGCTTGCTCTCTGTTTGGCACAGGCGGGCTCTCACCAGCCCGACACTCTTTCCCCTGCATCCATATCAGCGGCTGCAATGACAGGAGCTCTAAGCCAGCTGCCTGACATGCAGGAGCCTCTGCCAGGACAAAACCCACGTATTTAGATGTGTGCTTTCAGTGCCAGGTGGGAGGTGTGAGCATCAAAAAAAAAGGAGGCCTGAGGCTGTGACTGGCAGGCTGTGCTGGTGATCCAGGGGGGCCAGCCACTCTCAGCAAAACTGAATTAAGCCATGATTTAGAGCTGATGGACTGGGGCACTGAATTTGCCACATCCTGACATGATTCAAGTTGGTGTTGGTTTTACCTCAGAGCCAAATCATGTCGTCTCTGAAAAGAAAGGCTGAACTTCCTTTTAAATATGAGGTTTTAAGTACTCTTTTAGCAACCTAGTCAAATAAAAACCTAATATTATATTCTTTTCTGTAGCAGATACAGTAGGCTGGGCTGTGAAAATTACTGCCTCCAGGGACTGAATGGGGATGCTCCAACACCTCCAGCTGTTGGAGCTAAAGCATGTGCTGAATTAAGGGACCCATCCCCAGGTGTGTTAAAGCACCAAGGATTATGTCCAGATAGCTTTAACTCTCCCTGTGTCCCTGAGAACAGTATTCTCTGCTGGCTGGGCTCTTCTGGAGGTGTAAAGCAAACCAACAGGAACAAAGGGCCTGGGACCTTAAGAAGGAACTAGTCCAGATGAGCTGGACCCTTAATACAAAGTCGTAAGTAGCCAGCAGCATCAGAGCAGGGAGGAGTTCAGATAAACTTCTGGGTCTACTGCTTCCTAGATCTAGCTTCTTCCTCTAATGATGTGAGACTTGTAGTCACCATATTTATTTTTTTCTGAATCACCTGCTGAAACATTGCAAGATTTTAATTAGATCCCTAAAAATACCTTTGAGGATCTAAGCCAAAACCTGGAAATCAGACCAGACTTGTGTTTTTTATGGATCAGATGCAACAGAAGATACCAAACTCCCCCTTCAATCAAACTTCTTTAAACTTTTGCTTTGCATATATCTGAGAACTGAGCTGGAGAGAATTGGGACTTTGGGCTGCCAGGATCACTGTCAACTAGTTCCTAAAGTGCTTGAAATTTCTGAGATGTGGTGGTCAAGAGACTGAACAGAGATAACATTTTCAATAGCAAAATTTAAAGCTCTGTAGTCAGTTGATTCAGTATATGGTATTTGATGTAGAGATCAAGGCTGACTAGAACAAAGGCAGGCCACCCCAAGCAGTAGTTTCCAAAGGACGTGACCTGTTGGAAGAAATGGGGAAGTCTGTGCATTTGACAAACCTTCTGATAGCATGTCATTCATTTTTCTTCATGCCTTTAAAGACAGCTGTCTTTGGAATGGGCTGAGGTAAAAAGGTTCTGATGCTCCAGAGTGAATTACTAGTCCTGCTATCACTAATTCTCATGCACTCCTATAATATCTGCTGGTGCAGCTTTTGCTTTTCTGATATATCACTTTCACCTGTGAAAGTGAAATCAGATGAGACTTTCCAGAAACTGTGAAATGGAGATTCCGCAGGCAAATGCCTCATTGAAATACAAAACATGAGAGGTGAGATGGAGAGGTTAAGCCAAAAGGAAATGGGAAATCGTAAAGCAAACACATCTTCCATCACAGTAATGTGCTTTGCAAAAAGTAACCATTTTTCAGCTTGTGTTGGTCTGGCTCAATCAGTGAAGGAAGAAGTTTCTTAGTGAGCACAGCTGAAGCCTTCAAGCCGTGGCGTGAGAGAACCAAGAAAAACAGGAGCAATTTTTTTGCCTTAAAGGCAATAGCAGGAGTGGTAGGCATAGAGCTTACTTCATGCACATGTGAGCAGGAAAGCGAAACCTCAATTACATACACTGATTTATTCAAGCAATTTTGTCATCACAATCCAAAATATAGAGGATGCACCTGGAGCACCATAGTACCATGGCTTTCAGAGCTGTTTTCCTCAGAAGTTACAGGCCTGGTGACTAGCACATCAAATAAAGGTACCCTTTTAAGGTCACTGTTCTCTCAGTGAGGGACTTTCACCTGGAAACCAACAAAAACAAATCAAGGCTGTTAATAAACTTCTTATACTTTATATCCTATATAACATTTCGGCAATCTCTTGTATTCTTGCCACACTAATCTTGGTGCTAATATTGCACAGTGCAAGAAAAATTTCACCCATTTCGGCTTTGGCTTATTCCTGTGAGATGTCTGAATTTGATCCATCTCCTTCTCAGCTGCACAAAACTGGCCTGGCCTCTGACCTATGAAATCAACAGATCGTGTGGACCTCTTGACAGGACCAGACAGTGCAGGATTTCATGGGGGTGGGAAATGGAAAAAGGGATAGGAAAAAGACAACACACACAAATTCCCACTAGAAACAGATACAGCAGAAGATAACACTGCCTTTAAATCTTTAAAGACACACTTCATACTTATACATGGCAAAAGAATTAGAATTTTTTATAATGTCAACTATGTAATTTTGGAAGTACAAAACTGACATTCCTAGAAGACCAGACAGTGCAGGATTTCATGGGGGTGGGAAATGGAAAAAGGGATAGGAAAAAGACAACACACACAAATTCCCACTAGAAACAGATACAGCAGAAGATAACACTGCCTTTAAATCTTTAAAGACACACTTCATACTTATACATGGCAAAAGAATTAGAATTTTTTATAATGTCAACTATGTAATTTTGGAAGTACGAAACTGACATTCCTAGAAGTCACTGCTTTCTATTTGCAAAAAAAAAAGCATTGAATCTCAGCCACCTCAGCAATCTCCACAATCTCTGTTGTGGTAACAGAGTTGGGCAACTTGTAGATGTGGTTGGTCATTTGCAATCATTCCATCCCAGTGACAGAAAGGATGACCACTGTCTACACCAGGAAGTCAGCTTGAATTATGTGAGGAAAGGATGCAATAATAAATTCTGTATAAACCGTGGATGAGAAAGGTAACAGATTCACAGTGAAGTGCACAAAGAAAATGAGCCAAAAGAAAACTAAACTTGCAAGCTTGATCTGCGGTTTTGAGGAGGTTTTGCCTGGCAAGTTGTAGAGATGACAGGATACGTTTTCTTCCTACGTTTATCTAGCACTTGCAGTGCACACCCTGGCCTTCTGCCAGAGAGAAAGCATCTTTTCCTGAGAAGTTCGTTTTCATAGTCTGCCAGGTAGGCTTGCAAAACAGTACTCATAAAATTAGACAGACTACCGCTCAAAACAACGAACAGATCCCCATCAAGAGACTTTAATGGGGAAGAGAATGGATTACAGATACTTTTTTGGCTTGGAACAAAAAGCTGAAACAAAATCTGCTTCCTTAACATCATTTGTCCCTGTAAACATCCAGCAAGAATTGAGCATGCCAGGCTCATACCATACAAAGAACTTAAGGAGCTTAACTCACTGTTCTTTGGTGAGAGCCCTCTGCTCAGATAGTCTGCTCTCTGTCATAGCACATTGTGCCTCTTCAATCTACTTGCTTTCTAGTCTTCACCTCATCAGAAGAGGGTGCTCCATGAAACATATTCAACAGTCATGAGGTGGAGCTAAAGACTTTACTCATTGGCTTTCTCTGTGTGACTTCTTTAAATGAAAATTTTCCATGCTTCTTTTTAACTGTATGCACATTGAAGAATCTGGATTTTTTTTTCCATGCAATTGAAAGAAAACATGGCCCCTGAATGAAGAGCTAACACTAGTTGCTTTTCCAAAGAGCTGGTCTGGAAGATCCCTGAGCCCTTCTTCAGATGGTTTCCCCCATAATGGCTCTTGGCCCTCTGGGGAATGCCTGGGTTTGCCCTAATCCTGGATTTTCCTCTACCAAACTGCAGCATCCCAGGGACAGGGCACTCTGCAAGAGGCATTATGGTTACAAGAACCATTTGGCACAGCTTTTCTCTCCGTTTCTCTCCAAGAATGGGCTGTAAAGAAATGAAGTAGCATGACGAAGAGAAATACTGCTGATGTTTTCAGCCTGCTTTATTTCTTTATCAACTGTTTATGTTAATGATATTCTGCAGAGTCTGTTTGCTTTCTGGCATAGGTGGAGAATGCACTGGAGATGATTGTTTTACATTGTCATATTTTTTTCATAATGTACAAAATGTAGAAAGCTGCTATTAGTTTCCAAAAATGCCCAGTATGTGCAGCTGCCACCTAAACCAGGAGGCCAGCTGGAAACATACCTCAGTAGCTCCAGCCAGGGAAACTGTCAGGTACATGTAAGGGGTAAACCTAAAACACAATGGAGGAGTAGAACATGAGTCATCAGTGCTGCTTTCATGTACATAGAAGCAGGAGAAAAAAGTCTCAGTGAGATGGGTTGCGGCAAGAAGTGGGTTTATCCAGGACACAGATTAATGTTTAAGTAGTAAGAGAGCCATAGGACAGCTGGGTCTTCTGTCCTACAAGCTGGCCAACACGCTACGACTTGCACTGTATGAGACATCCTGAAATGGCCTAAGACCAACTTGGTTATGTAAGTATATGTATAAACATATAAATATGTATATAGAGAAGGCATATATACATATATAGATTTCGATATATAGTCTATATCTAAGTATATTTTTACATGTCCTATATGTGCATTTTGTGGGTTCTCTCTTGAAAACTTAGTGTGTGGAACTGTTTCTGGCAGGTTGTTAGGATAGCTAAAGATTTAAACAGGTTCAAAGAGTGATTGGACAAATTAATAGGAAAACAAAATCCATTCAGGACTGCTGAATACAAAGTTACCACCTTGTAATTTAGGAAGTCTCCAAGATGCAACTGTTGTGTTGGCAGCAGGCGTGAATTAGGAGTTGAGGTTGTCTTGTCCTGACTTTATTCTGTTCCGTGGTGTCACTGACCACTGTCTGTACTGACAACTCTTAAGGCTAGGCTGATGCTTGACCTCTAAAAGTACTCATCCACACTGGGGGGAAAAAAAAAAAAAGGGCAAAAAATAGCAAATAAACAAAGATGTCAAGAAGCAACCACTGAAAATGGAGACAGGGAAGAGAGCACAAAGTATTTTGGTCATGTGGAGGCAGCACACAGAACTAGCTGGACTTTAGCTCTTACCTGGTTGTCTGTCTTCATGTTTTCTGTAATGTTTCCAGTGTTTAACTATAAGCCCATTGAGTCTGTTACTGCAGCCTTTATTAAGTAATCTTTCCTCCTGTTTTCCTGCCAGAGCAGCCTGGTGTCAGTGAGCACAGTGAAACAGAACTCAAGGACAGCAAAGAGAGCAGAGAGCCCAGAGGGACCTGCGCCCAGAGACATGCCTGAGGATTCTGGCAGTGTGTCCTGCTGCAGCAGAACGTGAAGGCAAGGCCTGCAGCCACCCTGTCACATCTTCTGCCCTCCTCTCCTCTGGGCACGAGGGAGAGCCTTGCCACAGGCTTGGGTAAAGCCTGGGATGGCACGTATCAGCCATATGTAAGTGTTCTTGAGCTGTCATGTTTATCCCATATTCAGTAATTTTTTTTAAATGAGCAAATAATTCTTATTTAATTTTTTCTTTTAGTTCCACTCTTCTAAATCTCTGTTGTTCTTGAACAGCTCCTACATGCTGTTCCACATGTGAGGGATTAATTATCGGAAGTTAATTGCAAGCATCTTCCTGCAGGGATTTGTTATGTGAAATCTTGTGCTGGGTTGGTTGTTTTTTAGCTGGACACATGTGGCGTGGCATGGGCTGCATCTCTGTCCCTAAGTCAGTCTGGAAAACTTTTTGAATTGCCTCACTGGCAGGAATAACAACATTTTCAGATTCAAAAATTTACATAAATGAGCAACTTTGCCAGCAAACCACATCACTGGATTCTTTCCAGAAAGCAAACAGAAAAAGGGTACCTGTGCATTCAGAGTGAACCCATTTATAGTCTGAATTAGTGGAAGACATTTTACACTTGATTTACTGAGAAGTTTTGGTTTTATCTGGGGCTCCCTGACTTTTTGCTTTTGGCTAAATTTCCCCTGAGCTACATAGGAGCCTGACAGTCATAAGAATTGAATCATCATGCCCTCATTTTAATCAGTTATGAAATGCTTTATTTCAGTTCTGGTAAGCTGGGAAGTTTCAGTAACAGGTGAACACCCCTGTATACTTAATTGAAATATAAACTGGAAGGTTGCCTTTTTTTCCTAGTGAATGTGCTTTTCTATTTTTTTTTTTTTCCTGTAGCGTAGTTATAATTTGAACTTGTGCTGATTTTATAAAGTGGCAGCATATACCCTGAATGCAAACTAGTCATTGCTGACAGGGGTTGGCATGTACTGTGATCTCATGAGCAAATAATAAAATTTTACTACTGTGTCAATATATTGCTGAAGAGAACACGAGCTTTCTGGGAAAGTGGAAAAATCCAGGTGGTTCGTGGGACTAGTAATAACTTGAAGCCCTTCTCTTCAGTCATTGCTGAAAAAATATAGCTGGCCTATCATCCAAGTAAATTTGTTCAAAAAGGCACATCATTAACTTATAGTGAAATCATTTGGACTCCACCTATTTCTGCCTCGAATATATCATTACTGAATTTTTTCTTCATTACTCCCATTCTTTACATTGTTATGTGATTTTCAAGGCAGAGTGCACTCCAAGAATTTATCCTCTCTCACAATCATAGCCATGAAAACATATTTTTCAGCATTTAGTTGTCTCTGCAATTCAAGATGGCCTCCTCCTGCAAGCACACTGACACCGAGTCAGTCTGCTGTGATTTTCCAGTCTTCCATCAGGGAGCCCAAGGGCTACCGGCTCTCCCAGCAAAACCATCATCTCCTTCCCACAAAGAATAGACTAAAAGCCATGATCTGCTAGGTCGACTACAGATGGTTTTTTTGCCAGCCAGGCTATGCCTGTTGTGCACATACAAGACCTTTATTTTTTATTTTTTTTTCCAAAGGGCTTCTGGCACAAGGTGCAATGTTTTGCAGGGTCACTGCTCAAGGCAATCTGTGGCTGGGACACCTTCATGCTTCCTTTTGTCCCTTCCAGTGCTCCCTGATCTGGCAGCATTTGTGGCCAAGCTCTTGCTGCATGGCCACCTCCAGGAATTCCCAGTCGGACTTGCCATCAGGCAATGTGGTTCTGCCCAATCTATTTTTGCTTCTGACCATCCAGGCAATGTGGTTCTGCCCAATCTATTTTTGCTTCTGACTGTCTTTTCCCTTGCCATCTTTACTGAAAAATCAAGTGAGGATTGATACAGTGTTAGGCGCAAAACACAACTGCAAGTCATTGTATTGTGCTTATAAAACCCTAAGGTGAGGGCAAATTTACCTTATAGTCTACATAAAGAAAGCACACTAACATTGTAGGCATTTTATTTTATTCAATGTCCTTTTCCCATCCCAATGTCATTTGATTCTGACACTTACACCAGGGGAATAACAAAAAAGCTTTCTCTGTATATATGCTTCCATAGGCTAACATACTCTATGGGCAGTTATGTAGGAGACCAGACAGATTGCCCTGAAATGCTAATTAAAGCAGAGCATTTACTGACATTACATCACATCAAAACCAATTACACTTCCATTACACTCGTCTACTTTACCCCTTCCTGCGTATGTGCCTGTTGAATCCAGTCCATATTTAATTTCAGAGTGGATTAGCTAATGAGGTGGTAGAATCAGTTTCTACTCTGGCAGCAGGGAAATGAAAGCCATCCAGCAAACACTTTCTGATTTGGAAGTATTCTCTGAAGGGTAGCAAAGGAAAAATAGGCTGGAGCAGGCCCTCTTCATTAATCCAACTTCGCTTAGGAATGGTCTGACCACAGTTCCCTCCTGCTGTGAATTTTCTCCTCTTTCTTCTACTTCTTGGTAGTGTGGAGTGATTGAAAGAATTGCTATTGCACAAGCATTTGTGCAATAACTATTCCAGAATAGAGGAGAGCACAAACTGACTCCAGAAAAATCTGCTTTTGTCAAACAGTAAATATTCTGGGATCCAAGTTACCCTCCATAAATAATCTATCAGTGGAAATTCTGGAATAATTCTAATGCTGTATCACTGTTTCCAGCTCTGTTTATGTAATTTTTAAATGGAAGCTTGCATCATTCATAGCCAAGCAACCATGAGCAGCATAAAGCAGATGTGTGTCCCACTTGCAAAAAAAGTGCACACTGTGGCAATTAAAACTGCACACTGTGGCAATTAAAAGTGAAGCTCAGAGGTTCTCAGCAGGGAGAAGAACCGGGAATCTGTTATGGTGGAAAGGATACTCAGTGCTATCGGGGAGAGAACAGAAATGAGCCTGGGTCCAACTGGGACAGAGCAGAAGTGGTGGCAGCTCACGTTGCAGATGATGAGCTCTGAAGACTGCATGGTGCCACAGGTACGTGAATGAATTTGGTTTGAAGAGGAGTTTTGCGTGCAGGACCAGCAGAGTGTGCGCCTCCAACTCTGTCAGACCTTGCTTGCTGAGCCATTTTAGGGACAAGGAGGATAGCAGAGCTGTGGAAAGCTGCAGCGTGGGCCAGTTTTGTGGTGGTTTATGCTGGCACAACTTCATGAGGGTCAGGAGAACCAAGCAGGTTTGCAGGAACTGAGCATATTTGGGTCAGCTACAAGCACTATAGGATTTTTCTACTATAAAACTGCGTCATTAAGAAGTGAATTTTGGAAATACTTTAAAAGTAAGAAAACTAGGAAGCCTGTGTTTTGACAGCAATGCTATGAATTCCACAGACTGAGAGGAGGGAAGAAAGAGGGTGGTGTGGGTGCTGTTACCTCAGCAATATTTTATTTGCTGCTCGGTGTTCCTCTTACACGCTTCTTTTGCCAGGCTGATATTGGTGCCTGGCTTTTTGAACAGTGACAAGTGTTAGGTACAGCTGTATCTAAAATGTTGATACTCTGCCTTTTTAAAAATGACAGCTGATGTTAATAGCTTGTAGCTTTCAATCTTGAAGGGAAGAGCAAACAAAACCTTTTCTGCTAATAATGTTTACACAAATCCTAAGGCAGGCTATTTTATCCTTTCCTACAGTCAAGATAAAATAAACCAAAGCAGACTGTCCAGAGAAGGGAAGAATGAAAGAGTTTTTATCCGGGCTCTTCCCTCTTGTTCTCCTCCCCCTATTCTCTAGAACAAAAAATTGATTGAATCGTGAAAGATGGGAAATCCAGCATCGCAGATTACAAGGAAATGCAGCACGTTCGCTTTCTTTATCAGGAGACAGAACTGCCTTCTAGTCACAGCTCCAGCCAGCCCTTTCAGAGCCCTGTTAACAGCAGCCTGGCTGAGCATGGCAGTTTGACAGCACTAGGCTGATCCTTATTGTTTTGCTATTGCTTTTCATTCCAGCCGCTGTCATTCTGCTGTTTGGCTGCTTTGAGTGGCAGTGTGCACGGGCCACGTTTCCAACTCGAGGACCTTTTCGCGGAGAAGTTGCATGCAACTTCACAGAATCACGTATGGGGATTTAAATGAGTGGAAGTCACAAAATTAAGACATTGAAATTGCAATCCCTATACCAATGTGAAGTCAGCCACAAATTCAAAACACGGCAGAAACTGGTGGGAAGAGAAAAATGAGAGTCACTTCAGCACAGAGTTTAGTCCCATATATTTTTCATGACACAAAATCCATATTTTGCTTTATAGGCGATCACAACTTGCTGAGGGATGAATATCTTCTGTTTCTGATTTAATGCTTTTATCTCTTCATCTCTAACATCGTACTGAATATGTGCTTTATTTCAGTATAAGGTCCATTGGAAGGAACGAATACATGTGTGTGTGATGCTCCTCAGTAAACTATGATTATATTCACTTTGCACTTTGCAAATATCATATGGATATCTGACGCACTTTTAATCATGGTTTCTCATGGACCGACCACAGAATTATGCAGCTTTTCAGCTGCACTCCTTCATGGATTAATTTATTGTGTTTAGGTTACTGAGTTTATAATAGCTAGAGTGCTGCCAGTACCTGGGCTAGATGGTTTAGAGGTCATCTGAGACATGTTATAGTCCATACCAGCGTAGGCGTGCACTAAATGGTAGATGACTGAATCGCAGTGTAATATTATCAGCCAACAAAAGTAGTAGTAAAGGGATTTGGCAATAGGAATAGAAAGGATAATGAGAGTTTTGGATACTGCAAAGATTTCCAAGATGCTGGAGGAACAGCAGCGACAGCTATTAGCAACAATCTAAATACAAGACTGTAGGAGTGAGAAAAGAGAAGACAGCACAGAAGCTTCTGCTATTATTAATCAGGGAGGAGGGAAGAAAGGGAATTCGGGATCTGGCTTGTTAGATTTGAGCACATGGAGGAACTTGGAGCTGTGACAGTTTGGGAGGGCACCCTGCCACAGTGTGTCTTACACTTTGCCCTTCCAAGGTCATGTTTAAAACTCTAGTGGGTGCATGCACTTGCTGAGAAGCCAATGAGATTTAAAGGCAGTCTAAAAACATTCAAGCTGCCCTCAGCCCTGCCTCAGAGTGGGCAGTGTACCCAGCACATCACCAAGCAACTCGGGGTGGGGGGGGAGTTACACAGGGCTTTTTAACGCAAGACATTTCAGCACAGTCCAAAGATGCTGTCATGACACATGCCAGCAGTGATTCACTGCCTCTGAGCTACCACGTGATTAACCCCCCTCACATTCATTCTAACTAATTATTACATTTATAAAAAAAAAAAAAAAAATCGTGTTCTCATCTTTTCCCATATAAAACCGTCAACTTGTCAAAAAAAGAGAGGAGCTGGAAAAAATTCCTCTCCTTTTCACCTTTTCTGGCTTCTTTCAGACTGAGCTATGCGAAGCCCTAGTGCAGCCTGACAAGTCGTAACTGCTGAGATTTCACAGGCGCTGGGGGAATGGTGGTGGGAGGGGACAGGGGAATTGTGCCTGTAGAGGCTTTGCTGCAACCTCCTGCCTTCTGCGGGGGCTCTCACAGGCACCTTGCAGTTGAAGCAGGGCAGGTGGCTAAAATGGAGCAGAGGGAGTCACATTCAACAGGAAAGCAATGGATGTAGGAATAGGAAAACACGATGATACATCTTCTGCTTCAATGTGAGAAAAGCAGCTTTTACTTAAGCAGCCAGGGAAAGTGGAAACTTATTTCTGTAATGATACTTACCCCTGGAAAGGAAGCAGAGGGTCCTGAGTCATTATTTGGTATGTTTTATTTTGAGGCAGAGGACTTTACAGACTGAAACTGGATTGAAGGATTACTGTGCTACAGGCAGGCCATCTGTCCATAACTGTATTAGACATGATAATGTTCTTTTCTTCACAGCTATTAATACCACGGCTCCAGTTGGCCTGCTCCTCTGCATCGTCTGCTTGGATCTGCCTGGTAAACAGGTGGTGGAAGAGACTGCTATATTCCTAAGACAAAAATATTGGTTTGTGTCTAAAAACTCACATTGCAGAGTTAGCAAAGTGAAGGGAGCTTCTCTCTTTGCCATGCAATATGCAAAACCCGGGTAGCTGGAAAGTTTCCTAGGTCAGTGTTCAGCGGCAGATCTGGACATCTTTACACTGGTGGTGTCATTCTGACATTGACTGCACAATGATGGCACTAGACCAGGACAATGCCTTCTTCTTACTTTACCCTTTCATATCATTTATGCAATTTTTAGTGAAGAGATTTGGAGAGACATTCCTGATTTGTTATTTTCTCATGCAGGTCTCTAGTTCCCTCTCAGGTGCAATTACAACGGTTGGCATATTTAATGGGTTACATGAGCAGGGTGGGGAGCAGAGGTATGATGAAAAATGAGATCTGCAGAAAGCAATCTGCTTTTGTAACAGCAAAGTTCCAGCTTATTTGCCTCTTTGATTGTGACGCCTTTTGTTTTTGCAGAAGAAAGTTGTAAGTAGCATTTAATCATCAGGATACACAGGGATGCAAATACTCTGTGATCATATTGTGACTTTCTTCTGCCACCATCTGGAACAGCAATTGAGCTTTCAGCTAGAAAAATATCTCACTCCTTGTCTTTTTTTCTCAGTTGTTACCTTTCCAAATGGCAGATAGGAGCCAGGATTCTCTTAAGTAGTTGTCAATCAACTCGGCACTGGTGAGACCCCACCTCGAGTACTGTGTCCAGTTTTGGGCCCCCTACCACAAGAGGGACATTGAGGTGCTGGAGCAGGTCCAGAGAAGGGCAACGAAGCTGGTGAGGGGTCTGGAGCACAAGTCTTACGAGGAGAGGCTGAGGGAGCTGGGGTTGTTCAGTCTGGGGAAGAGGAGACTGAGGGGCGACCTTATAGCTCTGTACAAGCACCTGAAAGGAGGGTGTAGAGAGGTGGGGGTCGGTCTCTTCTCCCAAGTTACAGATGTCAGGACAAGGGGCAATGGCTTCAAGTTACGCCAGGGGAAGTTCAGGTTAGATATTAGGAAACATTTCTTTACTGAAA